>NC_091145.1:6786955-7386955 GCF_041381155.1 Argopecten irradians | reverse complement strand
GTACAAGTGTGTTCTGTTATCAAATGTGGTGAAAATTATAGCTTTTGATGGTATCTTATAGCAAAAAATAAAACCACCAAAATTGAAAATTGTTTTTTTTTCTCTCCATATGTGGAAACATTATTTAAATACTCAGTATCCAATAACCTAGCTAGTTTCTTTATTTAGGAAAATATGTATATATTCTAAGGATAAAGATTAATATCTTATACTTTTTACTTTTTTTTCTGGATAATAACTTTATAATATATTGTGAATTATATGTACTAAATTGAAAAATGAAATATGGTTTAAACTGAGAAATAGTACTTGAGTTATCCCATATAATCGGGGATCTTATGCTTTTGACAGAATATGCAGCCGGGAACATTAACTTGGACCGATTTGGCCATCATATGCACCATCTCCTTTTACTATTTTATTCAAATCTCGTATGGATTAGGATCTAACAGTCACTGAAGAGAATATGTTGTTAGTAATTTCTTCTAATTAGACATATCTTAAAATATGCCCGGTGAATATATAGTTTTAATACGGTTACACCGAAAAGATTTTTTCTATAGACCCAATCTTTACAATGCATGATTTCTTCAAGTATAAATTTTTGACGTTATTACAGGGGTAACAGACTTAATATGCTGGCTCTTATTTTTCATCTTCACAGGCATCACTTACGCATTATCACCTCCAGCAAACCTAAATACCTTTTAGAATCATCCCTAGGGTATAATAATGTCACCATTGGATATTTGTTCATTTTCGTGTATGACGAAGTAGAACGCTTATGTAACATATCTTTATCAGCACCTTCCCTCATTCTACGTACTATATCTTGGCGGAATTGACGTCCACTCATTTCCGTACATACCTTGCAGAATAATCTGTCGTCAGGAAGTCAATATCAAGACTTCCATATGTTGCTCGTCAGTGTCACATGATAGTCATGTGACCGAGGTGTGTTGCTAAAATCTTTATAGACTTTGCACTTCGTGGCCCGCCTCAATGTTAACCTCACTTTAATATTAGGTACCATATATGTGCAGTGTTTGTACGGGTCCTTTATGGGTGGGGAGGTCATGGATGTTTTGGTATCCGCGATCCCGTGGGCGTTTAAATCTATATTTAGATATATTAAGACGTTACGATATCCCTCCCTTGTTGTTTTTAATTTTAAACCCTTGGTTGATATAAATAAAGTATTCATGGAAAATCAAGCTTGGCAAAACAAATTGAGATATTTTCAAATTGCATACCTTCATCAAGCAAAACATTTTATTTTACACACATTGTTATAATTTACTTTAAATTCATTATGAAAATATTTTCTATTTAAACTATTTAAACTTTAAATTGTTATTGAAGGCATTTTCTATTTATATCACTATATAACAACTATTTCAATCACGTTATTAAATACGATTAAACGTTCGTGATAGAAGGCTTTCATTACGAACAATGTTTATAAATATATACTATAAATTGCATCAATGCCGTTGATACGGGAGTTGGGATTCTTCTAGATGTTTTAGTGTCACAAACACGTGCAATATCAGCATCAAATTCGTGACGTCATCCCTGGGATTGTTGTTCTGGGTTTTGAGGTCAGTACAGGAGCGGTCATTTTTAAAGGGTATATAACCGAGAGTCTCTACAATCATGACATAGGCAATGCTCATCATCTATTGGTGTGTCCAACTATATTTAGCTTCCACTCTTGTCAGCTAGTTTAAGTTCATCAAATACGTCTTGTTCAGTTTTTTACGACTTGGAGCATTTTTTTCACTAATCGGACAAGATTAACTCCTAGCAACTATCAATTTAGGGTAAACTAAAACTTGATATTTGCTTAGACCGAACTGCTTCCAATACCAGATTATTAACTCTGAACTGGCACAATAGCAATTGAGAGAGATGGAGAGACTGATACTGGCAGTAGTAGGTTTAATAGTTCTGACAGAAGCCAGAGACGTTTGTGATGGAAATGTTGGTGTCCAGTGGCAAGCCGACCCCAAGGACTGCTCCGTGTTCTACATGTGTGTTGGTGAAGTTAGGTCTCAGTTCCGCTGTCCGAAGGGAAACGTCGTAGATGTGAGCAGTAAGCGCTGTGTCAGAGCGGGGTCCGCCCAGGATAAGTGTTCAGGTAAGTTATTACAGACATTTAACTTGATTTGTGTGTTTATAAAATCTCATTTCACTTTCATGAGTTAAATAAGTACAGATATCAAAATTCTTTCAAGATTAGAAAAACACAAATTAATTTGCGTGAATAAATCATCAAAATATATATTTCTTTCATAGAATTATTTCAAACACATAAGAAATGAGAAATAGTTTAAAAACAGATAATTTATTAAAAATATGTGTGCGATACTGAGAATTAAGCGAAAATCGCAGGAAATTACCTTTAAGAAGCATTTTACTGAAGAAAATAACAGATTCGAGGCTGTGAGTCAATGTAGTTGATATTTTAATAAATTTGTAATGCTATTTTATATATTTTTTTTAAATAATCATAATCGCAATGCATTTATCAAGACGACCTGACAACTGTAACTCATCAAATTTCTAGAGCATATTGAAATACAGTCGAGTGAAAAAAGAATTAACGTTTGTCACTAAAATGTAAATTTATATAAAAGTAAAGTCATGTATTTAAAACACATCGATGTACTTCCCAGTATAAATTACTAATATCAACTTCCCAGTTTAAATTACTAATATCAAATAGCTTAAATGTGTGAATCAAATATATAAACGTCAAAATTTTGTAATTACCAAAACACTTGGCAAGATCTTTGCGATCAACTAACATTTATATTTTGTTTTCTTATTTATTCTAGTTACCGCTCTCGTAACGATAGATTTAAGATGTCTCAAGAAAAGACTTTAAAACAAAGTTAATATATTCATTTTCAGTTTACAATAAGATATTTGAAAATAATTGTTACATTAATAGAGAGAATATGATTTTGATAGATTTTGAGAAAAACAAACTTCTCATTTTATAGCAAGGGATAATTTGTCAATGTCAACCAAATTAACATAAAACTCTCCTCATTTACGATTATGATTAAAACGCCATTCCAATTTTATAGAATAAAGTAGTGAATTTATAGATGGATTTCTAGGACGTTATCGGAGATGGAATCACGGAGACGACGTGACTGAAAGTGAGGTTTTTGACATTCATGGCCTTATTCAGTTAAAAGGTTAACATCATAGGGGTCATATGGTTTTCTTAGCGCTTACCGATTTTTTAAGCTTTTGTCGAGGTCCAGATGGTGATATACCGACTTGGTGAAATCGAATGACCATTATTTTAGTTCCACTAAGGCTGTATACCTACATTGTCCCCGGTAGATCGAGGTGAAGTCAGTGTTTCTACAAAAAGACCCAACTAATATTCATATTTTAGTGCTGAAACATATATCTTATTTCGTAGATTATAGCTCAAGTTTAGTATTGTCTGGGCGATTTATATTTTAACGCTGTTATGATTCTTCTATTTCTGTCATACATAACGACTTCAAAAGATAACTGAATTACATTTCGGAATCAAAGACTTGAATCATAATTATGCTGATCATTTACAGGAGATAAATCAAGCTTGGACATGTGTGACGGAGATAAGACCAATATTTCTGCGAAGAGTTCCTGTGCAAAGTACATAGACTGCCCAGCTTCCAGAAGTATAGGAACCATAGTCGTCAGAGAGTGTCCATATCCTAAACTATTCGACGAGGCTTCATTAATGTGCCAGGAACCGGACAAAGTTACGTGCGGAGGTAGATGGGAACCAAAACAACCATGTAAGTTTTTCTGTTTTAGACATTTTATGTATATATAGACTAGATACCCGGTATTATATTTTAAATTAATCTGTTCATTTATCTCAAAAAAATGCATCGAACACATTTATCACATCCTTTAAGGTATTTGCCTGCAAAGCCGTCCTGACATGACTCTGGCAGGACGTTAATTAATCTAACAAACAAGCAAACATAACCCTTTGCATTCTATATTACTGATGTCATAGCTTTTTATCTAGTTTCAATAGTATACAAATGTTTAGACATGTTCTTAATGCGGATGAAAAATGCTTACTTCTTCAATTTTCAAATCAAAGTAATTTGATTAATTGTCCTGATTATATTTTGCATGTAACTAATATTTCTTTTGTTTTCCTCTCTGCTTTCATTTCTGATATTGATAATTTATTGAATATAAGTAAACATGCTATTGTTTTCTTTACTTCAACATAGGTGATTATGACATCAATAAGTGTAAGACCGCTCATTGCATCCCCTGTCATCTACGCATGCCTAGCTGTGACGGATATCCGGATGGACCGAACACGTGGTCCGGAAGAGAAAGGTCGCCATATTATGTTATTTGTAAAAACGACAGAGTCATTGACCAGACCAGCTGTTCAGGAACAAAGCCACAGCGATTCGATCCGGTGTTAAGAAGATGTGTTGAATATACTCCTATTATAGTTTAAACATCTACTTGTTATTTAATATTGTGTATTGTTACTATGAGATTGTTTGCTGTAGTTTGTATTTGATGTTTTTTAGATTGCTTTACGTTGATTAAATGAATTGTTAATTTTCCTCTTTGCTATGTCATTTCTAAAATGTCAATTACATTAAAACATGGATATAACGAACCTCTGGGGACCACCAAAATTACTTAGTTAATATATACATAGTTCTGTATATACATATTGAATACATCTTATAGGAACCTTGACGGGGAATGGCCATGAATTTGTTGTTCGTTATAAACGTGATTTATTGTAATATGATAGATCAACATCTGCAATGGTATATGTTTCAAACACAGGACTGTTAGCTGTTAGATTGTATTCAGTCGAACTTTCGAAGTCGATGACTCTGGATAATGCTTCAGTAACTAATGTTATACTTTGTGCATGGTAGTGCCCTTGATGACCTTCAATAATTTATCTTTTCTCTTGCCAAATTCATTACTTCCTTCCTTAAAATCGTAAACTGCCCTTCATTTTACCCAGAATTCTATTGCTGGTATCGTCAAAAATACAGAGGACTGTCACTCTTTCCGAAGTCCTTGATAGGCTGGTTGATCGGGCTATACGTTCTTTCAACAGTCAAGGTCACCCAACGACAGCATTTCTTGTACACAGTGTGCTGTGTGTTTGAATGTATATGTTTTGGAAAGCTGAGGTATACTCGTTGTTGTGTCTCTGTGCCAAAGTGGAAACGCTTTCCTTTTTTTGTTATCTCACTGAAGGATACTGCCAGAGACACCGGACAGAACACCCATCCCAGTCACTTCAAACAGACAACGGGCGAACCCACATCCCACTATAAAAAAGTGAGAACCTGGTTATATTTTAGGAGTCTTCAAACAACTTATTTTTAATATTTTTATATTCATAGTACCCTTGTACAATTGAATGTGGCATTAGATAACGTTGTTTTGTCTGTGTTGTTATACTCAGGTAAATCCCGGTAAAGATCAGATCAAACAATATAAGACATATACTTCGTACTGTGATTTAAGCAACTTTTGTTGTTAAGTTTATTTGTTAGATCGTGATGAGGTGTGACAATAAAAGGTGAAGTATGTAATAATTAGCTATTGTAATCTAACTTATTTTTAAGACGAATAATTATTACGACTTATAGTCATATCGACATATGGTCCTTCTGTATATTACCGCGGTTTCTATTCACCCGCTGAATAAAATCAAAGGCAAAAATAATCTTACAATAAATGAAACACGCGTAGAGCAGTTAAACGTATATGTATATGCATTGAAAAAATGAAGTATCATTATTTAATGATACCCTGGTAATCAATGATAGATTTATGGAACAGGATAATATATCCTCTATATCAGACTCAATCCTATACATACTTTATTATATAATTTATTTTATTGTAACATAACTTTATGTTGTCGACTGGCTTGATGATGGAAAAAAATCTTCATATTAAAAGGTGATTACTGGGCGTTGTGAGAATATGAAATATGATAAGAAGTATATAAGCGTGCTGGAAATATTAAAATTATTACAATATGATATTAAATGAAGACATCCACATATATAATTCATTTTGAATTACATATGTATAACCCTGACACGGCCGCTCGTCATGTCAACTGTTGAGTCACGGATTTCTATACTTTATACCTGTTCGTTTGTCTATAGACTTACATTAGCTTTTCTAGGTCATATCTAACAACAATTGTCTTTTCTAGAGACTTGTCACATCTCATCAGGCCACTTCACCTCGATGACCTAATTACTATTGAACGTTGACGATGTCATCTTACCTGTCGTATGCTTTAGTATTAGCAAAATACAAAAAAATCCTGGCATGATGTTTTGGCTTGAAAAGTAAAAAAAAATGACTTAACAGTTTTACTCCTTCCCCAAAAGTTATTTTTGGTCTTGATAGGAAAAAAATTTCACTCTCTACTTTGTATATTTAACATGGAAATCTACTTAATTGCCATGACCTATCTCTTGACCTCATTTTGTGTAATCTATAGGGCCACGGTGAAACCTTTATTCAAAATATGTCATGTTTAATATATGTGCGATTTGTGTCAAGATATACAAACACCATCGGATATTTTACCGTGTCTGCTAAGATAAAAAATGGTTATTATTTGGTTATGATTTTAGGAATATACGTGATTTCATTTCTCCGAAATCAAGACTCAGTATCGTACTCCTAATAACTTAATATAGCATATAATTAAGGTGAGTATGTATCAGATGTTTGATCTTATGTCTGTGTATTTGTGCCATGTTGGGTCTACAATAGCAATTACACTACAACAAAACGATTGGTATCCGTAATTTATTATCAATTGTTGCTGCTACTGATCGAAAGATTTCACACACGAAACAACTCCAGTCCAGTTATGAAAAATATAATTTAATTCCATTTTTAACACCCTATATTGATATTGCAATGTTGTCTGAGATTTACGGGAACTTGTATCCGTCCTTGGGTTGGAGACAGGTGTGAATAACTGGGTCAAACACAAATCTGTAGCCGGGAGTGGGAGACATACATTTACCATGGAAAACGACACGTTGATCTTTACACACCAAAAAGTGGGGTGTTTCTTCCCGGTTTTTCCATGGGTGAAGTCCGTTCGGGAGGCCTTTGCAGGTTCCGAATCGCATAATGCATGGAGGACAGGAAATGGTTCTGCACTGGTTGGCAATGTAGTCACCTATTAATCAAAACAATAGATGATTATCGAATATACAAGGATTATTGAAAACGACAATGGATTTCGTCACTAAATATTGCATTTTGTTACATATTTATTGTTTGACATATACACCAAAATAACAACGATACAAATTACTTGCTAATAAGACAAGGTTTTCTCAAAATGTTCATAACGGGAAATTATTCAAATGTTATGAGTTGAAAAAGAAGACAATTCTCTATTATTTCATACCAAATTTGGTTGAAATTTATCCATGGATGAAACAGGTTAAAATACAGAATATATAGGAAATAATTACAGTGGGATCATATATTGGCACGGCGCTGTATAGATATAGATAACGCAATGTCTGTCTGTCCCAGTCAACCAAAGACTGCATAATTAAAGAAGCCCAAATTCAAATCTGGATTTGTTTTGTAGGTACTGATCTATGACAATTTAAAATAGTGATAGGATGCTTTAAAATTAAGTCGAATGATAAGGAAGGGTTACATTCAATTTGCCTTTAAAGGAATGATTTATTAGTTTTTTCATAAATTCATCATTTAATTATATATATAGAAAAGCGATGTTTTTTTTATAAACGACTGCCTAATCCATCAACCGAGCATTCGTTGTTTCACTAGTTGAATATGTATATAATTATATATCGAAACATTTTATTATCTTGTATTAAAAAAAATCCACAGGTAATTGGATGACGCTGAAACACGCTATTGTACTTTACGTGTTAATAACATTGACATAATTAATCATTTTGACACGGGAAATTAAATATGAGAAACGTTTTCTGATATACAGACATAAAAAAACATGTTTTTTTTTAATTTCTAGAAATACATATACTAGGTAAGCCGACATTCTTCTATTTGAAACATATATATCTGGGTTAGAAATCATTTAATGTGCTGAACACATTTTTATAATTAAACATAAAGTGAAAAATTATGTTGTATATTTGTATACACATATCTTTACTTGAACGTTTTTATAACATACAAGTATTTAATATTTGCTTTGTATGACAGCGTTTTCCCTGTCCTAGCCCGCGAGCTATATATCACATTGTCTGTCAGTAGCAAATATAACAGTGTATCTGACAGACACAGTTCAGCTCAAGTACGACTAAATTCTAATTCTTATAATAGGCGCCAATTAATTGCCTGGGATGATACATTAAGGTCCACGTGACAAGAACATGCAGGGTTTTAATTAATATCTAGGAGAATGTATGAAGATTCATAGGTTTAAATTAACACATCAATATATTGTAATAATGACCTTTCGGTATTCTCACGTCGTTATCCTATGAATACCACTATATGCAGCGTTCCTTTATATTTGTTTTAATGTTTGTCGAGTGATTCAAAGGTATGTTACAGAGCGTTTACACACAACTGACATGACCTTTTCATTTTGCCAAAACAATTCATTAAAATCTTAATTTGCATTGTTCTTGAAGTGACGGAAGTAATATACATTGTTTCTGCTCAGCATTTAGCTACGGTATTATGCAAAAATCATTGCTAATATTATCACTTTATCTGCTTGTACTTGTTTGCTAGTCCGAGTATTTTGTCGTTCTCAAGGCTTCTTATACAGATCTGAGCCGATGATCAACGCAAGACCTATATATATAAACCCAAAAGAACGGCAATATAATCGGACTACATGCTTAATTGTGTTTTCTCTGAGTTAATGAATAATAGAATCTTACATGGGCCTGTCAGATGGACAGGGATATGCCAACCCGAGTGAAAGAGTTTGGCTGGTCAACCCGAGGCTTCCCGAGAGTTGATGGTCAAAATCTTTTACGAGGGTTCAGATATCCCTGTCCACCTGACAGGCCAATGTAAGGTTCTTTTTCTCTCATACTTTAACGAGAAATGGTGAAAATTCAGTTGATATGAACGTCGATGTGCGTAAAAATGGTCGCCGCATGTATTGATGACGTCACTATCTAGTGCGTGTGAGCTGTCTTTTCCCTACCCCGGCAAAAGACAGAGTTATCTTTTCCCTAGCAACCGCGGGATAAGCCTGTCAAGTTTGGGAAAAATAACTGTGTAATACACCTTTTACGTCTTCGAAAAAATGTAAATAAATTGAATTTGCGCGTGAGGGTATAAGGAATGTGTTACGGTTGTGTTATGAATGATAAGTAAAAATATAACTTAAAATTTTGATAATTTTTTCACAGTCTGGGCTAATTAGATATCCATCTGCTCGCTTCATCTTGTTACCGTTAACTGAGAGTACAGACGGTTGGTCTTTATTATAATAACCGACCTATAGGGAACATATTTATATATATATATATATAATAGCTTGAATATTTATTATGTGGTTGAGATTGAGTTCGGGGCCTTTTCTGATATCCTAAAAGAGTCCAGCATATTTTATTAACAGATCTGAAATGGTGCTTTTCAAAGAGCACTGCGATTTTCTTATTCACCAAAACCTGACTCATCCAGTTATCAAACGGACGTGGAACACAAACATCAAATTATTGCTATGATAAATAGTTTTTTCGAACAATTCATAAGAAGTGCCTTTCTTGTACTTAAAAGTCAAAAGTACCTATCACATGTAGCATTTCTACTAGTGCATTTGTCAATTAAGACGTTTTACCAGTGTAGTTAAAACATATTATTTTTGTAAAGTAAATTATCCTGTTAAAGTAAAATTGCCGAGTGAATTTGCGACCCACATTTTGGCCCTATGTTAATTACTGCAAATGGCATTGAATAGCTTCTCATTGTGCATAATGAAAGGATAATGAAAAGATATTCATATTTTTTAGCAAGAATAGGACCAAAATTCGTGTCGCAATTTAACTCAGCAATTTTACTTTGACAGGATATTTTACTTTAAAGAAATAATTAAGATATCTTGTAACAAGGTATGTATTAAATATAATTTCTGTGTTAAATATGGATGAATTTTAAACATTTTTAATGAGTAACCATGGTCATATTTATCGGCTTCGTGCTACTCTCCAGGTCCAGGTATCAAATACAGTATTGAATATGATTAACTTGTTTTATGTATTAAATATAATTCACATCAGACAATTTTATTACATAATCCTACGGAATGTTAAATAAAGCAAAAAATGTTGAAATTAAACCATAAAACGGTCACTATATACAATTTCTCTTATCAATCATATGACTCACATTTTATGAACATTTAAATTTTAATATGAATTTATGCTAATTCACTATTGACAATGAGATAATAAAGAATGATCAAAATAGATATTGGTTATAGTAAAAGTCCGCTAGGTATCATGTTTGTCTTTTAATTGTCCCCTTGTGACTTGTATGGCTGTGGTGGAATATATTACAGATATAATTGTATTACCATTGGTAATAACGAAATATACATACCTAACGCGACGTTTTGATATTACAGCGATGATCCATATGCAAAAATTGCATGTGGATTCTTTTTTTACAGTACAAATATTTTATCTCCCCAACTGAAACATGCGTATACTTACTCATTACCTTTCATAAATCCTCATTCATATGAATTGAAACAAAATTAGGTCAAATTTCATTGTTGTGGTCATGTCAGTCTTATTGTTCGTTTTCAAACATGGTAATGAGTTTGACAGCAATTTAAGGAGGACGCTTTGTGAACAATTCTAAGTAGGTCAACTTTCCAATGGGACAAAGTATTGAATGCTTGAAGATGGGAGCTGCACTTCACAGAATGTTTATGAATGTTATGTAAGGTTATTTGGGGTTGATATGATTATGACAGTACCAAAAGGAAAGGAAAGGAAAATTTTACCCTACGTTTGACTATAGTTTACTTTAAAAGTTTCAACGTAACCATGGTTCAATGGTCAAGGCCATTGCTATTAGATTTTTGAAAAGGGTGATGCTAACGAGATGAATCCAACCACAATGTTACAAGGAACTGTTATTACAAGAACAGAGAAGTTGTATTCAAATAAGCGATGCAAAGTTTGAGAAAAGTTTGAATTACAATGGCAGAACGGCACTCTTTACAGGGACAGATGCAGTCTCGATGTCATGTTACTAGTTAGAGTGGATCCATGCAAAAAAGAGCGACCTTGTTTAAAGGACTCATTTAAGTTGCTGTTTAAAGGAGAACTGGTACTGAACTGGTACTTACAGGGGTCAAGAGGGACAGTTCTGCGGCCACATCTGACGTTGGAGTAATGGTCACACTGGGCATATCGGACATTAAATAGGAGCGGGTAAGGACACTCCCTGAGGTGGGTCCCCCACCAGTCTTCCTGTCGGTTGGAGCCACAGTCGTAGTACTGGGCACATTTAGTGGGGTGGGCGATCCTTCGGGTGGACCCGGCAGTACACACGGGCTTGGCGAATCTCCAGGTTGCTGTACGTCCGCCAGGTGGTACGCGGGGTGGGGAGGCGTAGATCTGTGGTGGGCCCCATCTCTTAGCTGTAGAAGATAAACCCAAATGGTAGGAATGGTATTCTTGCTCAAGAACGAAACACGTTATACATGTATTTATATAAGTCCACCACACCAATTAACTTTAATCTTTAAATGGTCATCACATAAATTAGATTGTACAATTCTTAAGTTTTTACACATATGTAGGTCAGTGATAAAAACGGTAAGAGTCGGCCAAAGTCAAAATATACTTACTAGTATATTGTTTTTGTTTTAAATAAGGGAAGTAGCACATGAAACTGAACATGTATTTTGCTATATCATATGGAATTTCGTGGTGAAAAGAAATTAATTTGGTGGCTTGCATGTGGGGCATAATGACTCAAATGATAAAGTCTTGAATATGGTATGACGCCGTAGTATGTCATCAGTTGAGTTTGCTTAACGCCGATTAACAACTAAGGTTATACAAGGACGGCCTATACTGTATACAAGGGTGTTACGTGTGTGAATTAATGTTTAGGAGACTATGGTATGTAAGTGTTGTGTCGACTTGTAATATTGGAAACGTTTTCCCTGTGTTATCACGCTGAAGCAAAGACATCAAATATAACACACCCGACCTAGTTACATAATATTGACAGCCCAGAACCTGTAAACCAGTAGTCCCAATCTCTTTATGCTGAACGCTAAGTTGGAGCAGAAAATACCACTTTTATGGACTGTGATCTGTCTTTACCAGGGTACAAAACCTAGAGCCTTTCTCACAGAGATAAACACTCATCTTAAGGCCAACATTTAGGCGATTTAGAAAGAAAAAGCCAGAACAACATTCAGTAAAAAGGAAGAAAGAGGTTAGATGCCAAATTTAGTCGCATTTATTTGAATATTGCATGCTTATCAACACATTGAATGTGTCAGTTTCGCTTTAACAATGCCAGCTCTTTTCGTAGGAATGGTATTCTTGCTCAAGAACTTAAATGCCATTTTCCATAGATGGAGTCGAAGCGAAGACATTTGCTTTTATCAGCCTTTGATAGTGACACTATTTATGTGTTAATTTCATTCGATTAAGTAGCAACATATGAGTTTTGTGTAACCTATGTCTTCAGCAGTTGAATACATAGATTTTTTTGGATTGTGGATTATGCCAATGAAGCCATAAATACTTAAACTTTGAGTACGTACAATAAACATTATTCCTCTGATAGTTTATATGGGCAATCACTGTAGAGTTAAAACATTTGATCCATTTTTTTTCTCTTTTTGTTTCTTCTTCATAATGTCAGCTTTTGTAAAATATACTATACCTACATTTCTAAGAAATATGATGAGGAAAGTTACAGGCTATATGGTATTTCAGCTATCTTAGTAGTCACCGACTGTGCTAACTGTCTTGATTGACATGATGACTAATTAACGGTAAAATACAGTTAAAGCTTTATAATTAAATACACGAGGAAATACACCTCATTATAATATATTTACATATAAGACAGCGACGGAGACGGTACGGAGAAAGCATATAGCTGTACATGTCACGGCGATGGGGGCCTGACGTGTTAAAGAGTGGTAAAGATGTCTTAATTACGCTAGGTGTTAGTGCAGTGACAATACACGTTATCTAGTCATTAGTACGTACTAGGAATGCACGTGTAAGATTTATGCCTGGCAGTATCATTGGTTTAACATACAGGTTGGTTAGACTGTCGTTTAAATGAAGACCGAGACAGTTCCCGTTTATTATATGACCACATTGTAAGTTTTGTCGGATATTGTCGTCTAGCTGTGTAAGAACAATGGTGGTGATATTTCCTATTGGACGCGTTTAGATTAAAGAAAATTACTTCATATTTCTCTAGGGACTACTACTCTCTAAGGTCAATGTACATTTTGTAATACAAATTAATACAACATATATCAAATAATATTGAAAAATAAATTTCTAAAAGGAGAATATAAAATTGACAAAAATAATGAAACTAAGAAATGACAACTCTATGTTTCCATTATTTATAACGCTTGCTAACATTTAATTTGGTAAAGATAATAATAAAGAACTTATATTAGATGTTGTAAATAATTAATTTGATGGCTTAATTACTTTCACCTGCATTGTGTTTTGTTAATTAAGGTCAAAACGTGTATGTAAGGGCGTTACAGGTGGACGGTAACATAAAAGCTTAATTGATATGTAATGGCTGTATATGGGAAGTGGCAGTTCCTAAAGTATTAAAGTGTCAGAAGGTTGGTATTAAAATTAATAAATGTTAATCGCGCAAAAGGAAATTAACAATGAAACATTATAATAATGAAATGGATATTATCAATTTGTTCCATATGAATAGAATAGAAAGGTACAAGTAATTATTATATCATATTATAATTTTTATATATTTTAATATATTGTGCGTTAATAATAACGAAAACATACAACATACTCTGTGATGTGTATAGTATTTGCAGTAATTATATGACATTTGTATTGGTATGAAAATATCTCCTCTTTCGCTTCGCGTATACAATCTTTTGCGTCGTCGATAGTTTTGAAAATAGACATATTATCGTTCTTGTTGGCTATCGTAAATCCATCTATTAACATTTATTATCGAGCATTTAAATTTTAATTTTTCGAACTCTCCTACGAAATTATGTGAAAAATATATTTCGTGAAAAGAAGGTGGCCTACAGTAGTCCACAAAAAAGGAACTAAAAGTTAATCAGCCATTGTCTTTTTTCTGACCAACCATGATTACTTACGTTTGAGGCAGGGATCTGGTCCTTTGGTGGTACCCTTCTCGACACATTTGTCCAGAGTTTCGTCCCAGACCTTATTGCCACAGTTGAGGTTGTGCAGGGTTTTGCCTATACATAGTATGTATTTGGTGCAGTCAGTGGGATGGCTGAGGAACTTCTGTCCCAATACTTTTTCACACAGGTTAGTGTACGGACGTCGGCTGGCTTTACTTCTGTCCCAATACTTTTTCACACAGGTTAGTGTACGGACGTCGGCTGGCGGGAGGTCTTCTTCCATGAGGAGGAGGAGGAGGAAAGTTCGGATACACAAATCCGACACAGACCAAAAGGACGATGAGGACTTGGGTGTACATGACTCCGGCTTCGACCGACGGTCTCAACCCAACAGAGAGTACGACGAAAGTGGGGAGGTGACAGGAAGCTAGCCTGACAATCGGCTTAATTGTCTTACATCACACACTCAAATGTGATCCCAGTGGTTCGTTAGGGAACTTATTTACATATGACAGGTAAATCATGTGACATCAGGTATGTAATATATCATAATTTCTGGCATCATCGCTCCACCTGTTCGATGCTGTGTAACATTAAGTACGAATTAAAGGCATTGAAATTGTGGTAGCTTATTTATACACACAGCCGTATTACAACAAAATTAACGTGATAGGCCACTTATGTGGTAAGATCAATTTAATGTATTTATATTAAGATATAGGCCATATATTCAGTCTACTATGCTGACAGTTCTCTTAGAAATATGAACCTGTTTTTTGTTTTCTAATTATGTAGGTAGTCATCAAAATTTCATTAGAAGGTTTAATTATGGTAGACGCTGGGAATACTCTGAATTAATTATGAAAGTGAGGTTCAGGATTACAACAAATATATATATTGTATTTATCAGGACGTATTGTCACAAATTACAACATCGCGCTACAAAAGATGATTGATAGATGTTGTACTGTGCATTAAAGGATTTTTCACGAATTTTTTATCACGAATTTGGACATCAAAATAGGAATGCACCAGAACATTGAAGAGGGAAATATATCAATGTCATGGGCAACTCAATCAGAATATCTAAATGAAACACACCAACGTTTTACCCAACGTTCATCCTAATGGTTGACATCGGGGATGACTGAACGTGAAGGTTTCGATTGGTAAAACCAGCAACTGCCTCGTTGTCTTTTCCATGCCGAGAGAGGAATATTTACTTATCCACTGATGTAATTTTCTACGAAGTAGTAACGGATTAACTTCTTGTCTCAACGAAGATACCAGACCACTTACCGTTGGCAGACGATCCAGTACTAGAAAATCAACACGGTTTCAAGAACTTCTACTGGTATTCTGTTCGTAATTTCTTTATCCGTTTTGTTTTATCGGCCGTTGTTTTTAAGAAAGTTGGGCGGCCATTTCTAATTTAGGGCACCTATGGTCGATTGAAAGTAACTTATTAGTAAGGATGGTATCAACGGTAACTAAAACTATCGCAAAAATGTGGATTAGAAAAAATAGTACAAGGTGTACCAACAAAGATAATCACAATTGGCAAAATAAAGTCAACAAAGAAACATGCCTTCAGATCAAAACATCAAAGGTAAGAAACAGGTCATGCCTTCATCGTTCAAAAACATCAAAGGTAAGAAACAGGTCATGCCTTCAGATCAAAACATCAAAGGTAAGAAACAGGTCATGCCTTCAGATCAAAACATCAAAGGTAAGAAACAGGTCAGCCTTCAGATCAAAACATCAAAGGTAAGAAACAGGTCATGCCTTCAGATCAAAACATCAAAGGTAAGAAACAGTCATGCCTTCAGATCAAAACATCAAAGGTAAGAAAACAGGTCATGCCTTCAGATCAAAACATCAAAGGTAAAAAACAGGCATGCTTCAGATCAAAACATCAAAGGTAAGAAACAGGTCAAAGTATCAAGTAGAACAAAAACTAACGCGCTAACAAAGAAAATATAAGCAATGTTTCTCAACTAGCAAAATAGACTGAAAACAATTTGGATTTCCATATGCGTGTTGCGTACTCCATCCTTGGGCATCTCTTTTGTTTATCCTCCTGCTACCTTGGTTAGCATGTTTAATATACATAGTTTGTTAATTGCTTACGTGTAACCTAATGTCATTTTGTTGTGTTGCTAATAGTAAGTGTTTTGGGAGACTGTGAGTGTGCTTGCGTCTCCTTGTAATACTGGAGCTCTCAGATTTTCTTTACTAACTGACGTTTTTGTGACCACATTTGGTAGGGAAGCACACCTTTGCTTTCCTACCACTTTCCATCTTTCTTTCTTCCACCACCTTCAACAACCCCAATATCGTTCTCGTCAACACTGAACATTTATGATACACGTTATCATAAATACAGTTCCGATTTGATTCAATTTATTGATCTCGCCATCCTGATCCCTCGTGATCTCCTTTCAAGCGTTCTTTTTCATCCATAGGAAATCCTGGTTCTTCCACTTCAATTTCTTTCGGGCACTTCCTCACGAAGAGATATTGATGCGTATCCAACAGCTGTCTTTCTACATTATTTCAGCAATGAAGTCTGCCATTTTGTTTTTACCTCAGATCAACTCGTTGTGAATCTAACAAGAGTCCTTCATGAACTCACTTCTGCTCTTCTTGGCATATACATGTACGTTCCAGAACTGATTTAACCTTCATAGCTTTGACAACTATCATCGTATCATGTGATATTGTCCTAAACAAAGGTTGATTGATATATATTGAGCAGGTATGTATGGGGTTGACTTTAGGCGGAGGATATATTGCATTTATATACGTATCAATCAACATTATCCCTTCTATATCTATACCCTTATGTGAATGATGACCAGGGGGGCCTAACGTCCATTTTATTCCATTTTAAATAAGTATGTTTCCTACATGTAACCATCTATCAAAGTCTCCATTGCATGTAAGATGTCATCATCTGACTGAAAATGGGTACCAAAAACTGTTTTCAGATTTGGAAACAATATCAAATGTCTAGATCTGGTGGAGCCAGATCAAGTGAAGCAGGCTTTCCTCCATCTCCTAAACCTGGCATGTCTTGAAATGATTCTGGCTCTTAATTAAAATGTTAAACCAAACAGAACGTCTCACGCATATACAAATAGAAAATAAAGAGAAAGTCACAATGTTATATCATCATAATATTTATTTATCCATATTGTTGTCTGTCGCCAGGACATACACAAAACATACTAAATAGCACATCAATTGTACATGTATTGGTGCAGCCTTATAGAACACTTATGTTACTAGTCATTGTCTAATTCTGTAAGGAGCTATAGTACATATCTATCTGTTATATCTTCAAAGGTATATGTAACTACGTCAGGGTATACAGCTGGTGTTATCTGTTAGCAGTGATTTCTCTTACGACAAATGTATTAATCTACGATTAGTAATATCAATTGTACAATAACATTTTTGTCCGTGTCTTAACAATAAACAGCAGATTGTGTTTTACTAACATCTAATGTGACAAGTCCAGTTTTCAACAACTTCGACTAGGCCTATTGTTGTGTCGTGTGAGATTCTTAACACCAAGTTTAAACACTAATTACATGTTTATGTCTAAAATAATTCTAAAGGTTACAATGGCTTGTAAACATAAAATACCTAAGCTTTGTTAATTACTAATTAAAATCTAACATATCTCTATGGAAATGTATTCAGTACAAGCTAACTCAGGCTGGACTACATGATGTTATTGGTCATTGGTTATGATAAGAGCATTGGTTGAGTGTGACCTGAGACATAGATACATCACTTAATATGATAGACTTACTCTGCCCCTAGGCATTCCTCAGAAGGAAGATTATTATACAGTAAAACCTGTCATGGCAACCACCTCTGTATAAAGACCACCAGCTTAACAAGATCACTTTCTTACGGTCCCAAGTGGTCAATTTGATCTATGTATGAAGCCTCTTGGCTATTAACACCATTTTTTCTTGGTGGGGCTACTTAATTGGTCTTTATAAACATGTTTGACTGTATACCTATGAACTTTCATGATTTTTTTTCATCCAAAAAGCAGAATCTTTTCACAACCTTTAGACTTTTGGGGGTTGATGATAATAGAATCTTTTCATAGCCTTTAGACTTTTGGGGTTGATGATAATAGTGTTTACTTTACTTGCTTGCTTTATGCTTCAAAGTGAAAAGTTGTCAGCATTTAGGCTGATTATCAAAGAATCCTTATCATCTTCAGGGTTATCATCAATTTAGGATAAGAAGTCAGTGGGATTCGCTTTGCATACATAGAACAGGAACTGGATGCCAACCCTAATGACAATGGCATGGCTATATCATTGAGTGTTGTACATATATTTGCAGGAATTGAAGGTAAGAAGTTATCATAATAAACATGAATAGAAAATGAAATACTAATGTGTCTGATAGAATGTTCCTTGGGCAGAACTTGTCTGGACAGCACTGATCCTTCCATGAGGGGTAAGAAAATGGCAAGACAAGGCCCCAGGTTATTTTACGAAACCTCCAGACGGCTGTGACATTGGACTATACAAGGCTCAGAAGGACCAACATCCATAGCCTGATACTATTGAAATTGTTCCTCATCCTGCCGCTATTTGTTGTGGAAAGCTCAAAACACAAAATGAGGATACTTAAAATGATCTGTGACAGTAATCATTGAATGTGGGGTTCTAAAGTAGACATTATACATATCACATGACAGGATTCCAGATGCATTTTATTTCTAAATGGTCATTTTCAGGTGAAGTGAGGAGTCTATTTGTGGTTTTGATATCTACGAAACAAACAACACCTTGGTAAGTGCAGATATAGCCTAATTGCATATTATGAGTTTTTTTTAGACTGGAATATAAGTATTTTAATATCACATGAATGATCTATAGATGGTATCACAATATTCACAGGAGATCTTTCTCAACAAAATGTACAACAAACATTATGTACAACTCAGCTTTGCATATTAATAACTTAATGCTAAGATTAATGATATGAAAACTATAGAATTACCAAACAGTAATTTTTTTATTTCTATAATTAAATAAACATGATTTATTAAACTCAAGCTGTTGGAAGATATATTTTTGTTAGAAGATATATTTTGGTGTTTTTATTGCTAAATTGGTTAAATGATGCTTTTTCAATACATATGTACATGTTTTGTCTTTTTGTTCCTTAAAATTGGTGACAAGAATTTGCAGGTATCCTACGCTATTTCATTTGAACTTTTCAGATTATGCATTAAAATCTGAAAAATCACAAGAAATGAGGCATTTGCCTGGACGGATGATACATACAAGACCAACATTTTAATTGGGATGGCTAAATGTATAATTACATTGTACATGCAGGCAAAGCATTAAATCACATAGCATGCAAAGGATACTAGGATAGAAAATCTCGTCTTACGTCTTCATACATTCATTCCACTAATATCAGGCCTGCATGGCCCGAAGATCTTGATAATAGTCCTAAGTTTGATGTCACAAAAATTTAGGCTAACCAAAAAGCAATGTCTACGACCAATCACTGGACCTGATTTTGGAATAAGGAAGAAGATGAGCCCATCACTGTAGCAGGGGAGGTAAGGTAGAGGATGAGTCTATCACGCCAGCAGGGGAGGTAAGGTAGCAGATGGTTCTACCACTATAGCATGGGGAGGTAATTTTAAGGAAGACAAGTCTACAACAGCGACTATAGCAGAAAAATGTAGGGTCACATTTATTGCAAGATGATGCCATCTTTATGTAGTAACTTTGATTACTTCTGAATGTTAAATTTGTCACCAACTTCTCCTGGCATCAATGGAAGACAGTTAAATTATTCCTTCGGCCAAAATACACATTAGGATATATAGAAATTTGAAAGGAGACTTCATTTGTAGTCACCAAAGTACATAAATGTATAGAAAAAAACAGAACATACACTGATTGAAGAATAGTTTTTTTTAGTAATCAAATCGGTTCTTTAATTTCTAGACTTAAACAATGACCAAATATGTTGAGGCATTTGCTATTACACAACATAACAAATTCAATGGCACTGCATAGTATATCTTCATGGCAAAGAAATACATGAACATGTACCATGATGTACATTGATAGTACTTGTAGTTTAACTGATGCAGTTAAAGATGCTCCACCGCCGAGAGAGCATATGATATTCATAATTTGAACAGTAATTGGTGTTTAATCGTGTGTATATATGTCTAACTAACACAAAAAATAATAAAAAATAATTTATTTTGCCTTTGGTGCATGCATTTTCGGGATGCAATTAATTATTTTTCATATTTTTAACTTGACGTAAGATTAGAAGCTCATAACTTTTGAAACTAAAGAAAAATACTAAATCGTCTGCTCCTGTTTTTGATAGTGAAAAAATACCATTTGTCGGTGGTAAAGCATCATTAAGTCATTCAGTGGTATAAAATTAAAATTACACTGTACTGTCTTTAGTTGGTTCGGGAAAGTTCTGAAAAATAAAATCATACAAAAGAAAGGATACAAAACAGTACAGAAGGACAATGCTCTCACAAAGACATAAACCTTTATCTTTTAAAACATAAACACAAAAAAGGAAAATATTGTAATACAAGGTATATATTAAGGATATTTATTCTATCTATATGTTATTGTATACATCTGGCAAAATAAATTACACCCTGTTTAGAAGGTCATAACAAATATTAAGCTATTCTGCCTTTTCATATCACAGAGTTATCTCCCCTTGCAGGTCTTCTGTTTGTGAGCATAACATCATAATTTTCAGAGAAAACAACATGTCGCTCAGAAAATGATAACACATCATAATGAATACCTACACGCAAGGAAAGTAACTCTGCAATATGCAAATACAGAATTATATGCTTTTAGTTAATGAATTATTGTTATACTAAAGCTTACTTGACAATACAGAAGCAGTTGTAGTTTTCACATACAAAATGGAAATATAAATTTGTGTAAAAATAAGGCATTAGATAGCACACAAAAATATCCAAGTTGCTCTCAATATAACCACATATTAGGCTCATTGTACAATGGCTCATTTCACAAGTACTCGTAAAAACATTATGGTTTATATATTGTCTGGTGATTTGTGGATTTTAAAAAAGTAAACTAAAATGTTCATGAGAAGATGGTTTGCTAAAAACAAAACAAAAAAGTCAAATGACCTTCAAATATTGATAGAAACATATGTCAAATGACACTTCTTATTTTACATATTACAGAGTTACTTGCCCTTGCAAGAGATAACTATAATATGCAAAGCTACAAAAGAACATATCGCAGAACATATTTAAAATGTCACCTATCACATGACATATCCCATAATACACCATCAGTGTCACATGGTACACTTTAATCAATCAAACAAACAAAAATCATATCATTCATTAAAATTATCTCAAACTTAATTAAATGTCACACAATATATAAACTAGTCTGAAGTTATTTTACATAATAATTAAATATATCATCTAACGAGTGTGGACCTAGTCAATGATGGTAACGTCAGCTTAGTTGACATAGCGTAGTTGACATGGCTAGTTGATATCTTCCAACACAGAAGCTGAGTTCTTGCTATGATTAATCAGGCTCCCAGAAAGCTCAAGTTTCATGATAATTCTCGTATGTATTATTTAAAATTATAACACTGTGCATTCTAATCTAAAAGAGTTACTTCCCTTTGTTTCACTCAATCAGTACTGGGGGAATGAAAGGAAGGGAAGTAACTCTGACAGATCAAAATAAATAACCTGATGTTTGTTTCTTATCACTGATCCTTTAAATATAACTGTGATATTTTATCATTTTTGGAATCCTCAGATAATCTGCTTTATAATCAAATGTTACTACATTATGCTGTTTTATTATCTTATCACTGTAAAAGTTGTGTATATTTTTACCTGATTATAAATTATCAGTGTTATCAAGTGTAAATAAAGACTACCAGTATTATCACCATTTAACACAATTTTATGTCTGCATGGTCGATGATATATCATGAAACACAAATGGAATAGAAATAAAGAATGTGGGAATTGGAAAAACAAGGAAAAGCTAATTAATTCTAATAGATAATAAGACGAGCCCATTTTGTAACAAATTTCATACAGTGTGTGTGGAAATTACAATTTTCTTGTTCAAACATCATCTCGATCAACTTATATCAGTACATATTATAGGTGGTTTTTCCTAGGTACCTGGTACATAACAGTAAATATAATTCACATACTGTGTATTTTATAGTTATAAACATAGAGACACAAACCAGTAATCAGTCTGTACTGATTATATAGCTGTATTAAAATCAAAACACAAAGAGAACATATACACGGTTCATTTTAGCTGTGCAGTTTGGAGTTCCATTTATCAATAAATACAAATTAAAAATTCATATCTCATTGATATATCAGTGAAAATGAGGGCTTTCTATATATAGAACAGTCATATCCTATCGACTGTTAACCTTTGATCTAACTGCTTGTATTCTTCATTTCTTTTTCCAGTTTCAATTCTGCATTTTCTCTTACTTCAGCAAAAGTATAGTCTTTTAGTAATTTTCCATTTTCAAACACTGTCACCAATGCATCCTGAAAATAAAATTATTTTTTTCACATACAACATGTTTTTAGGTGATGCATGCTACACTCTTATTCGGTCTTGGCACATTAAAGAGTTACCTCCCTTGCAGGTATTTATCCAATATTTAAATTGCGTACAAAGTTTTAAGGTTGTTTTCTCTGAAAAGTATGACATTACTCTTGTAATTACATCACGACATAAGTAAGACCTATTCACAAGGGCAGACAACTCTATTATATGCAAATATGGAAATTTACAGAATATGCTTGCCTAATTTGGGGTTCCTCTTCCCTGAGAATATATGTTGGAGATAAATTGAGACTGAAGAATACATTCCTTATTTGGGTTGCCTTCTGTCTAAAGACTTCTATTTGAGATAACTTCAGGATGAAGAATATTTACCTTGTTTGGGTTTCCTTTCCCTTCTTCTACTGTTGTATATTTCCCATCTTCTAACTCCAGAGTCAATCGTCCTTTTTTACTCTTCTTCCCTAAATCTGTGATTGGTTGCTTAAAAACGTTGACCTGCAGCAGACAAAAAGACGTTCATGATCACCATACATGTAGCTATATTTCATAGTTAGTATAAGATGGAAAAATTCCATAAATGACAAGAGCAATAAAAATTTGGCAAACTTGGTCTGTAGGAATAGACATTTTATATAAATAATACCTGTACCCACTAGGAATCAATCTGTAAGGACCTCTAGCTTACTAGTACACTCAAACCTGTATATAAAGACCACCCGAGGGACAGAGGAAAATGGTCATTACAGCTAATCGGTCTTTATGCACAGGTTGACATGCATTGAGGTTGGTCATTAGGGACCCTAGAAAACCCTTATCAAACAGGTGGTCTTTATACAGAGGAGGTCGCTAAGACATGGTTTGTTTGTTTGATTCAAATATCATCCTATTTACAGTCAGAGTCATGTCAAGAAGGCCTCTCTCCCAAAATCAACAAATTAACATGTTTGATCTTTTTGATAAATACCATATTCGGCCTAATAAGCACCTATGTCCCTAAAAGCGCCCCTCCCCTTTTTGAGGCCTCAATTTTAATTTCCCAGGCGTAAATAATGACCAAAACTACATAAAACGGTATAGATTTGCAATAATTTTGAATTATTAGCACCTTTTCATTTTTATCATTTTTTGAGCGCCCTTGGCGCTTATTGGGTCGAATACGGTATATATATACAAATGTCAGGTATTCATTTATTATTCAATTTTCATCTGTTTTTAAAAAATGCTTTAAAACAGCGTATCTAAGGTATAAGGTACTTACTCCTTTGCCCCCTACAACAGCGTAGCTGCACTTGTAGGCACATTTTTGTGTGTCCCTGTCCATCCGTTGTAACAGCGCACCTCCACTACCAAACACGAGATTTTCGGCGCTCCAACCATTTGTTTTCATGGCCTCCAGAATTCTGCCGAGACTTTCAAAGCTGATGCCATCACCTTGGATAACTCTAAGATACGGAGGTAACATCCTAAAACCCTTCATGTTCATTGTTGTACCAAACTCGTTCCCAAGAATGTTCAGAACCTGCAATGATTTTAAATTTAAATTTCCAAATATTCAAACTATTCTTTGTCTTATACAGATGGTACAAATAAACAAATTAAACATGAAACATATCAGTATATATCTGTATAATATTATATGGTGGGGGGGGGGGGGGGGGTAATGAAGGTAAGGGGAGCTAACTCCCTGATAAAAGAAGACATTACCAAATCATTATTCTTATTTACGGTATCTAGGTATTTATAATCTTTAATATTTATTCCCAAAATAATAGTGATGTGATTCTAAATATACCTGATGGTAAGTCTATTTACACCTGTTTCCTGGGAACAATGCACTATATCTATTTATTTATAATCACCAAAGAATAAATCTTTCACCTGAAAACAATACAGGGATTTCGAGATCCCCAAACGATGTTGATAAAGTACAATTTATCGTTGATTAGTCCCACCATCCCGTGATTATGACGTCATCATTTGACGCCAGTTTTGTGACATCACAATCACTGAAAGATGGGACTTATCAAAGGTAAATTGTACTTTGCCCATGTCGTTTTGGGGATCTCGAAAACCCCGTATTAGAATTTGTTTTTTCTCTAGCAAACTGTTATATCACAATATTGAGCATTATTATTTTCCACAGAAACCAATATCACAATATGAGGTGACTTAGTATAAAAATCGAATGCAAATTATTTTACAAAACAATATATATATTATATTGAGCATTATTATTTTCCACAGAAACCAATATCACAATATGAGGTGACTTAGTATAAAAATCGAATGCAAATTATTTTACAGAACAAACCGTCGTAGTATTACTAAGTAAAGTACGTGGAAATCATGCTCACCTTTACAACAACCTCCGCTGGATCTCCCGAGTCTGGACGTATCACCAACACCCCTTTATTGCCTCCTCTCTCAACAATTAGATCTTTCAATTGATTTCCCCAGACTTCTTTACACGCATTCCAAATATCGTAGCTGTCACTGACACATGCCATAGGACCGTTGGGGAACTGAGTGAGCATGTTACGGAAGGCTTCCAACTCTCCGTCCCTGCCCCAGGTTGTTATCGTACTGAAAGTACAAACATGATTTGGTGAGTATGTCAAGATTACATCCAGTATAGGTAGTGTCAAAGTTTTTGCGATTTCTAACGCCCGCAAACATTAATTGCACAGGAAAATAAGTTTACAGTATTAAATAGCCTTATAGAAGTAATGGTAAAGTGCTTGTATCAAATATCAAGTAAATGTATAAGTGTATCAGGGGTTTCATTATCTTTCAGGAGAGGCGGCACAATTGTAATTTCAGAGGGTACTTTTCTATACTATTTGTATGCTATAAAATGTAATTTAGCCCAAATCAGGCGGTACCACAGCCAGGTTCAAGCTGCAAAAAGTACCGGGTACCGCCTGATATTTAAGCCCTTGGTGTATCATATTTTCCGGAGTATATGCCGCTACTTTTTCCCCTGGATATTGGGAGTGCAACCTACATTCCATGTGGACAAAAACTAAAATCAGACAATCTTTTGAACGAAAACAAAAGTTGTTACATGTAAATGGTTGGTTTATGTAGGTAAATGTGGAAATATTTCAACTTGGCTTACCTGTGTTCTGCTGCTGGAATGGAGAAGCCTGCCATGTCACAGCCGTAATACCTTCTAGCCGTAGCTATAGCTGCAATGGTATCTGTACCACAGAAATTTACCAAATGGGCAGCTCCGCCTATTCCTGCAGACTGAATGGGACATAACTCAAATGATCTATTCTTGCAGATTGAATGGGACTTATCTTTTTAAACAATTTTTCTTTAAAAGTGTGAAAAACAATTTTTTACTCCTAATATTGCATCAGATTTAAAGATTTAAGGGAATTAAATATGACAACATTTGAACCTTTTGGTGCATCATTTTGAACCCTAGTTTGTGTTATAACTAAAATATGATAAATATGCTCAAAAACTACACATCTTATACACACATTAAGGCTAAACTGAAAACAAACAGAAATAGATGTCAATAAAAAAAAATAACACTATAACAAGTTGTACCTCCACAGATGTAGATCCACGGAAACCAAAGTCATGCAGTTTGAAGCCAAGACTTAACAAATTTTCGGCAGTCTCATCCAAATACTTGGCGATAATTTCCTTCTGGTAGCGTGAGTTTGTAGCCACAGTCATAGGGTACCAGACTTGGACTAGCAGGGTCTGTAAGGACAATTGCCATGAAATAAGCTGTTATTAAAGTTCATATTTTCATAATTAATTTTTCCTTGTTTTTATACCAAATCTGGCTTTCTGATTGACCAATTCTTTTTTGCATACCACTTTGAAAAAAAATACTGAGACATTGATGTTGTGTATTGATTGATTCGGAAAAAGAATCCCTTGAAAAATCACTAGAATGGTACATTTAAACATACTTTATTTCATCAAATATATTATAAAATTAATTATAAGCATTGATGTCGCTATTTTCCTAATTTTTTTGGGTAAAAAAAAATTTATTTGCAAACTTTTGTGAGAATCTGCTACACGCACCCTGCAAACAAAATATTTTTCATACCCAATAACATTAAGAAATAGTGAAATCAATGCTTAATCAAATAGATCTAACAGATTCATCAAATAAAAATGTTTATCAAAACTTTTTAATAACTCTCTTAATATTCTGAATGCCAACAGGTTGTTGATTACTCACCTCAAAGTAGTTGGTGAGCCAGAAACATTTAGGGTCTGTGTTTTCCACTGTAAACAGCACATTTTTGTAGGGGACCACAGATCCTTCGGGGACCGCTCGTATCCGCATCGGTAATTTACCGTCATGTTTCTACAAGTAGGAAAAAAAACAAAAATTAGAAGAGTTACAATTTCTGACAAATTTTGGTAAGCATATAAATTTTAACTTGGAATTGCACATATAGATCTATACCTGTGCAAGAACAGAAAATTTAAAATTTATAAGTCCAACCCTTAGAGCAATGATTTTTATCAATGACTTTAAAGGTAAGAGAGCCAGTTGACCATACAATGTAACTTTTGAGTGGCTTTTTTAAACCAACATTTCTCTTCAATAAAACTTACAGAATTTAAGTAGAAGAGAATGAATCTCTCATATGCTTTGTAAATTTATTTTTGTGTTGTCCAAATTATATGGTTTCTCCAAAACCCATAGTTTCTTTGACACATACTTTAAATCTTCAATATATTTTGGTTTTGGTGTTATGTCCCATTAACAGCCAGGGTCATTTATGGATGTGCCAGATGTGCTGGAGTACCAAAGAAAAACCTCTGACCAGTGGTCAGTACCTATATGGCAAGGACCCCACATGGGACTCAACCTCGCAACCCAGAGGTATAGGGCTTGAGGTAATATGTCAGGACGTCTTAATCACTCGGCTTTCACGGCCCCTAGTTATCAATTAAATCCTCTTGGGGACATAAAGTTGCGAATATATTTCAAACGGATTTGTGGTGACTAATGTTAATCCTATTAAAACATAAGCTTTCTTTATTATAATAACTTTATATATCAATTGCTTGGTTGTCATATATGTACGTGAATATTTTTGGAGACAGCAATATCATACAATAATATGTTGTAAATTGAAAGTATTTCAGAAAAAAACCCAGAAAATATTATATTTTTTGATATTTGATGCAAAGTTGTTCAATTTACAATTGTCCAAAGACAGTTACAGAATGCTTGAATGTAAGACTCGTTTTATGGCAGAAATCCAAGAAAAATAGAAGGCATATTTCTGTATTAGTAAACAATTAATGTTTTCATCAATACACCATAGTCCATAATTGTAATTTTGTAATTAGGACCATGGCAAAAACAACAATTTATTATAGGATATTGTCAGAATATAATATGTGCCACAAGAAAATATACATTTATAGTTATATTTTTCAAACAAACTTCACCGTCCTGAACTTTTGATATAAATTTAATGGTAAACACCAATAACAATAAGAAAATATATATTGATGGCGTAAGATAAGGTTACAACACCAAACAAATGCATGATTTCCTAATACATATATGTTACCAGGAAAGATTCATATAGCTCTTTTGCCGTCTGCCGCAGTAATAAACAACTAATGCGCGTTAATTAGGATGATGGCGGGAAACATTAAGACCACCCACGTTATGAAAATTATCAATTAATTTATTTTAATTAAGTTTTTCACAGGGTGATAATAAGTATATCATTAATGGAAAGCTCAGATATCTTTTGCGACTCTACAAAATTATCAATCTCGTTTTACATTTCCATTTTAAAAATCAAAAGCCATTTCGGAAATAAAGTGTGCCTTTAAAAAATATCTATTAAATTGGAAAATTACTAAAAAATACTCAATCTACTACCAGAGATTTCAGATTTTCCTTGCTATAATATAAACTTCCCCTAAATTCACCGATTTTTCTCGAGGTTAGAAGCTATATTAGTTATTCACCCTTTAACTGTAGATAATCAATCGCGTTTCCTGACCTTTCTGTGCCTCAACGAACAAATTTGTTTTCCACTTCATGTTCCTGTCAGATCTAAAGATAGAGTGGTCAGGTTAAATGTTACTGTGTAGAATTTTCAACCTTCGACCTGCATCCTATTCTCTGTATCACAGTTTATGTTATATATATCTCATCCGAGTTTGAGTCGATTTGCTTTTGTGTTTTCGTTATGTTTAATGTACTATATTAACAGCTAGGGTCATTTAAGAATTTCTCAGGTATTGAAAGTTACAATAGGCCTGGGTACTGAATAACATTAAATGGTCGTTGCTTAGAAACTACTGTTGTTTTTGTCTGACATGGTTACTGTGAAACCACATATCTCTATTGCTCCATCGATTTAACACAAATATATGTCAATCCACAAAATGATATCAAAGCCCCAATAACAAAAGTATAGTATACAGGATGTTTTATTTGTTCTAGACAGGTTGAGGAGGCGAAAGAGATCTGGAGAACCCGAAAAAACACACTGACCAATATAACATAGATATTGGCAAAGAATGTGTAGGAGTCTTAATCAAATATATACATGATATATATCTTATCAAAAGGGATGTGCATCGATCAATAAAACTAAATGAGTATTTACCTGTGTATTGTGTAACTAACAGATCCCTTATACCTGCCGAGTATATACCTACAACATACACCTGTATGAGCCCCGTAACCTATATATAACTGTCTGCATTTTGTTATCATTGTTTGATGTGTAAATTAGTGTTTGCTCGACCGTGAACAATTTTCCATTCCTTTACAAATAAATCCGTCAGTATTACAGCAAGTGGTATTTTACAATTAAACGTCCAGGCTATTTTAGTAACACCTAATGAAAGCAGTACAGGACTGGCGTGAAGTGGATCAATACTATAAAGTCAATACACAGGACTGTTGGTCTCCTCAAACCTTCAGGATCAAAGGGTACACTCAAGTACATCACAAATGTCTCTGAGAGCCCTGATGTACTCATAGGCTTAGACCAACTTCCTGATATGGCACCAGTATAACCATACATTTTTATTAAAGTACAGCCCAGCATCAGCAGCCAGGACCTTATATTACATAAAAGTCCCTTGACCAATTACAGTGGAATAGAAGAACTGTCACTATTTGTAATAACTTCCAACCCGAGTCACTGAACACACAAACATTACTGTGAACACTGTTATAGCACCATTAGCATCCAGCAAATAAAAATGATAAAAAAACATCCTGTTTTTTATCCTTGTTTGGATTTCCTTTATTCTGTATTTGTATATTACAGATTTATCTGCCCTTGTGTGTATAGGTATTGATTGTGACATCATGTGTTTGTGAGCCTAATGTCATGGTTTTTGGAGAAAACAATGTTAACTAGAGATAGCTGCGCTCACAAAATAATGACGTAACAATTGATACTTACTAACAAGGGAGCTAACTCTGTAATATAGATATTATTTGGATTTGACTTTCTAATAGTGCAGACTATTGATTTTAGACATATTTACAGTTAAATTTAGGCCAGTTAAGTCATTTTAATAAGTCGCCACTTACGATAAGAGTTGTGTTGTTCTAAGAAAGTAGGAAGTTGATATTTAGATCTATAACTAGATAGTCAAGAGGCTTTTAAGGGTGATCAGACTGTATTGGTGATATATTTAATTACTTCTGAGTGATATCATATTACAAAATGAATTCAGATATTAAATCCATAACTAAAAGAACCTGTTACATACAGTATATAAAAGTCAACATCTAAATGGTGAAGATTCCAGCAATGGCAGCCATTAATTTTCAAGCCATCTCAAATTCTGATGTAACTTTAGATTGTTTATGTAATATTCCACTGAAATGAATTTCCTGCAGACACTGTCAGCTTAAATCCTTAAGATCATACCTAAGAAAACATACTCCTCAAGATCATACATAGAAAAACAGTGGTTACAGCAGATATACAAAAAATTTATTTTGAATGGATAACAGGTGGATTTATTACTGTCAAACCGGTCTAAAAATATCAACCAGGCCTGATTGCTCGAAACAAAATTGCAGCCTTAAGTCAAAACTCAAGTTTTTCTCATTATGCAATTTATATGAAAATTTATGACTTAAGTCAGTTTTTGACTTAAGTTTGTTTCGAGAAATCGGGGCCAGGCGACAAAGAAAAAAGGGTTTTTATATAGCTAATTGGTCTTTAAACACAGGTAAGATTTTAACGTTACAAAGTAAAGTTGGCTATAGAAAATGGTCATATCAAACAGGTGATCTTTATACAGAGGTAGTCCTATCATAATAAGTCAGGTTTTACTGTACTATATATGACTAACAAGTATACCTACCTTATTAACCACAACCTCTGTATTAAGACCATCTGTTTATTAAGACCAAATTCTAAGGGTCCCAAATGGCCATTCATAACACAATGTGACCTGTGTATAAAGACCACTTTAGACACCACTTTTCCCTAAGGTATATAAACAGGTTTGATTGTATATGGTTTACGGTACAGCTAGAGATATAAGATATTCAGGACCTTGTCATCAGACATTCTAATTGAGAACCATCAGCAGTAAAAAGCAAATGAATTAGATCTTTAATATTCTTACCACCTTAAGTAATTGTGCATGGCCTCGAATGTAACATACGTATAATTAAAGTCTGAAAACACATTGACTTATTCTCACGCTATTATTCGACTTTAATGGAACTGGAAAATAATTATCCCCAAACTACCACCAAATTGTAATTGAGATGAAACAAATGTATTGGTATATATAATCAACCAGGGAAATTTGAAATATATTATCACACATCACAAACAAGAGGAAAAATAACTTTATCAAAGCCAAGTGTTATATAGCAGCTAGGGCTCGTGCGTACAAGTTTATGAAATAGTAAAGAGCACATTAACGGTATTGATTCCTCTGTTCACGGTGTTTACACTATAATAATCAACTTTATATTATTTGTCCTTATCATCTCAAGCAGTTTGAGTTGATGTTATTAATAACATTGATTGTGTGCTCAGAGCTAATACTGTTACAACATTAACATCATTGAACGATTTACAGCATCTCGATGTAGCTCAATACATCAAGGCATTCCAAAACCTGGCCTGCAGGAAATCCATCTATTGCAAAACCATTCTGAAGTATGGATCAAGGTTTAATTTTAAATTTGAAAAAAAAAAATGTTTGGTTTATTTTGCTAATATAAATTAAAGAGTAAATGATCTGGTGTCACTGTGGCTGAGTGGTTAAAGTGTAACATGTACCACAAGCCCTCGACCTCTGGGGTGCGAGTTCTAATCCTATGTAGAGCAGTTGCCAGGTACTGACCGCTGGTCGGTGGTTTTTCCATGGTACTCTGGATTTTCTCCAACTTCTAAACCTGGCATGTACTTAAATGATCCTGGGTGTTAATAGGACTTTCATCTAATCACAAACGTATACTCAGTGGTATCCTTGGTATAACACACATTAATTATTACCTAGCTAATACATTGTATAAGCTAGGTCACTGAAGGGCAAACTCCTCTGTACATTATCTATACTAGCTGTACAGGAAGTTCTCTACAGTGAAGTTTGAAAAATAGGGCAAACCCAACTCAGAATATCAGAGTATCAATGGTAAAATTGGGATTCTATATAATAAATACCCATGCTTTTCATGTTTGATCATTTTATACCTACATACAATGTAAAGTATTAAAAGGAAAATATATGGCCATTTTTGTTATGGAATTTAACCCAAACTAGACCAAATAATGTTTCACAGAATATTGGGGCTGTCATATAAGGACATGCCTTCTGTAAAATGTGCATGCCAGCCAGACGCTTAAGTCATTTAAAGTACAGCTATAGAACTTGCTTATAAAAGTTACCTAACTAGTAGATCCTCAAGCATAACCCATTTACCCCTGAAATTTTACAATGGCTTGTTCCATGTCTTGAAATAGAAGAGTCCAAATGTGTCTTCAGGGGTGAATGATTAATCGCTTGATTAGTGCAATTTCTAATTCGCGTTCCTGCAAAATCTGTGATTTTATTTACTCTAAAATGAGCAAATGGAATAATTTCAAAACTTCATAAAATTTCCTGAAGTTTGTTTCCCGAGAAATTATTTTACTTTGATTTGAAAATTGTGCTAAAAGATATGATTAGTCTAGTAATCATATTTTGAACAACATATTGGTCCCATGCATGCATGTATGCATCATTCAACCCTGAAGATGCATTTAGACTCTTCTAAATCAAATATTAGACCAGTCCATTATGAGATATCAGGGGTCTGTAAGTTGGATTATAAACAAATCATATTTTCAATACCTCTAAGATATAATTCCAGCCTTCTTCATTGAAGTAATCATGGCCAAAATGTCCCTTGTAGAGTTCTTTTGCTTCCTCTATCTTTTCCTTAGTGACCACTGAACCTTCTAGGAAACGTTTAATGATGTATTGCAGACCAAAGAAAACGGTGTTCTCGAACTTTCCTCCTCGACTCTCGAAGTAGGAGCAGACAACTGTAGTATTGGGTGGGTACTGGTAATGATGAGTCACCTGTGATGAACAGAAAACAAATCTACATCAACAGAATGTTTTTTGGCTACTGCAAACCCACTTATTACACATGAAGCCTGTTATTTTTGTGGCAATGATGTTATCAAAATTTCGTAGCACATCGCTTTGATTGCGAAAATTTTATCAGCAAAATGTTGAGAAATATTTGAATCTTATATATCTATCTCTATATCCAGAATGCGAAAAATTGAAACTGCTGAAATTTAATTCTTAGCTTTTTAGTTGAAACTGTAAACATTTTTGCCTGCATAAATTATCGATTAATCAGAATAGTGATCATGATGACTTAATTTGTGTTTTCATGCCTATAATAACATTTCCACAGCGATTTGAGTCATTGGGATGTATCAATAAACATGCCTGTGTACAAGGTAATTAACCAGGATGAATTACTGTTGCCATGACTCCCATAAACAAAGACTTATTCAAGATAATTATTATCATATTTGACTCAATAAACACACAAGGCAGTTAGAAAATTTAAATTTGAACTTAATAGATCCAAATTTGGGTTACTTCTTGACAAAAATATTGCACAGGGATAGCTAGCCATTAATCAATTTACAAAAGAAATTCATATAGTTTTAGTCTGTGTTTTAAAGTATAATTTAAACACAAGTGAAATCAAGCCCTTAAAAAGGGGTAGGGGCTTTTATAGGGACAAAGGTGCTTATTGGAGCAAATGTAATAATAACCTTTTTTAATGTAGCTTGAATGCTCTAAGATGCATCACTAAGGACAGGTCAAGGAACACCCAGATTGTACATATCAATATGCATGATAGAACAAGCCGCGATATCTCCTTAACTGCTGGAGAATGGTATACATCTTTGTCATTATTTCATTCACCCCAAAGGACACATTTCAAACACTGAACTAGTTCATTTTAAATTCTCTGGGGTCAGTGAGTTCACTTACTGAAGATTTATAAAAAATGATTTTTAATTGACGTTTAAACAAGGATATACTTAAATTATGAAATAACTGATTTAAAATATTCATGTGCATGTAAGGACATCTGGATTTGTATGTTTCTTTTTGAATAAATTATAATTTCATTTCGAAGTTTAACAACAAATGTTAATTAATTATTCATGAAATAATTATTTTTATGGTCATTTAATTTGAGTTTAATCATTTGTATGTCCTGATATCTAATTAATCTCAAAAGTCCATAATTTTGTCACAAACTGAAATTTAAACAAGGTAAAGGCAAAATTCACATCCTGCAGATGGATATATTTTGATGTACTGATGCAATGACTGTGTTTCATGGTTGCTTTTCTAAATGTTGTCTTAGGATAGGATTTGAACACATTCTCATAATACAGGGCTTTTTCTCACTGCTTTGGGAATGGGGCCGTAATTGGCATTCGTAGTGCTTAAAAATTATAATGATAGAGGGACACTTATTGGTGAACGAACTGTAAGTTGTGGACAAAAATGTCAGCCATATTTTAACTATTTTTGTACACCTTTCACATTAATCTGTAACAGTAAACATAAACATGCATATGCTTTTTAACTTCTGAGACGCATTATGTTCTGTTTCACAGGTAAAAGACTCCCAAGTTCATGTAATATGGGATACATGTACTATATATATACTAATGTAAGAGCTAGGTAATACATGCCTTTAAACATCATTAAATTCATGGGAAAGGCACACTCTGTAAATGATTGATTGATTTTAACCTATTTTTTTGCTTCGACAAACGTATACAGCGACATATAATCACATTTTAACATTGTTTCAGTATATTTTGTTAGTTTCTTATCATTATCACATAGGTTGTGTTTTTAACATTTACCAGTATGATAAGGACATTATACAACTTTGGCACTCAACCTTTATTCAACGTTGAAAACAAGTTGATTTCGGGTTTAGACGTTGATGAACATTTATTCTACGTTGAAAATTCATATCTACACATTGAATCAAAATTATTGAGATTTGATTGGATAAGATTTTTTACTTGTTGTTTTTTAGGCCATTATATAAGGTTATGAAGATTCAAAGAACCACAGTTGGAAAATATGAGGTTATGAAGTATAATCTCTATGTTAAATGAATGTTTAGTTCAATGTTGATATTTGGTTACATGTATGTTGTTTCAACTTTCAAAATCAAATGTAATTCAACATGAATTCAACGTTGAACTTCAATGTTTATTCAATTACTTCTCCAGAAAAGGGGAAGGGTGCAGCCACGCTTATAGACGGAGGGGCAGTAATTACAGCAAATACAGTATTTTGACATAAAACAAAAGTGAAAGCTAAGCATATAGCCATAACGTGAAAGGAAATAAAAGTACACATTACCAAATAAATATATTTGTCAATATTATTACCACTTATTATGTATTTATTTTTGATATTACAGATATCGTAAAAAAAAATAATACAATGCATAAATGCTTAAACTCATGTATAATTTTAAGACTGCGTGCTTTTATTTGCATATAAAAAATAAAACTAAACTTTGATGTACAAGTAAGCATTCTGAATGCATTTTTTTAAACGTACAGGTTGTATTTATATAACAGCAATATGCAACATTTTTTATGATACTTGTCTCTCTTTTTTTAAAAATTACCGACCATATAATTTCTGGAATTCTACTTTCATTTTCCATAGAAAAATATGACATGGTTCTTGAAATAAATTAGTGTTTGTTCGTAAATATGCTGAATTCATTTATTCAATTAAAACCGTTAAAGACATGTTTTAACACGACCTCTGTCTGTCTGGGTGGCTGGTTTCTTTCTGTCATTGACAGCCGTTCACGATGAAATAGGCTGATTTAGCGTAAATAATAACAAATATATTGGTTTCGATATATATCTGTTCTAATGAAATATTAATGAAATTCTGCAGCGTGAAAACACAACACTGCTATCCTACTGTCATGTTGTGTATTTATGGAAAGCAAGAGTGTCGAACATAATCAATTTACCTTATATGAGTCGGTTATTAGTAGAATGTTGTCAGTTCCTCCTGCCGGGTACGCCATTTTGTACGCTTAATAGAAAATACCGTGACGTCATAGCAACGATGCGAGTCGGTGCCCGAAGGGAGCTAACTCGAACTCTTAAATAGAAAAAGTATGTTAATGTCACTAAATTTAATTTCTCATTTCGTACGGTTTTAATAATGTATAAAAGTTTATCTTTGATTTGTATGATGATGAAAGCAAATTTATTTAACTTATTAGGATGAAATGAGATTTAATGTATTTAATTAATCATATATGTCTATGTCTTGTCTGAATTAAAAAGAACATTAAATTAATTAATTAATTAACTAATTATAATTATATGTAAGTAATTGTATGTAAATAATTACATTATGTATATGCATTATATGGTTGTGCAATAATGCAAATGATGTTTCTTGCTAAACACGGACAAGTTCTTTTTTATCGTGTTTTGCATAATATTAGCGTCAATCTGGTCAAATCGGTACATGTATCCTTATAATTGTATTTTCACTTCCTTTTTGAGGTCAAAATGATTATATCAAGGATTTATACGTCCTTGGATTATATACACTGTATTGTGCAGTCCGCGATACCTATCTACATTAATGTGTTTTTTGTTTTTTTGTTTTTTGTTGTTGTTGTTTTTTATCTATTTTTTAAATATTTTTTGCTTGATATTAGAGATTTAAATATACTTTTTGTTAATTTCTGTTGATATATAAGGCAAAAAAAAAAATTAAAAAAAAACCTGATAATAAAGGCAGGTTAATGGACTTTGTATAATATAATATCCGTTCTAGGGACCAGGAATTGACTTTGACTCAACCGGAGTTTCGAGTCATCCGATCTTAAAATACATACACAAAGGAGGGGAAAAAAACGGGACTTTAAAATTAATTCGACTCAACCGGAATTTCGACTCAAGTATTGTATTGTCACGAGCGGCTGAATCCGTTGAAGAGCCAGGGAACCAGATTTAAAAATAATTTAATATATGTTGTTCTTTATTAACTAATAAGGGTATGTATATTGATCACATTGGATTAGCATATGGACCTCAAAATTATAAGTACACAGAGTAATCTTTGAAGTCCACGATTAAAGGTTTTTTATTGGAATAAGTAAATACAATAATGTAGATCTTTATTTTGCATATGTCGAGTTGTTTTGACTAAGATTTACATTACTGATTTATGATTGAGAACAGATACATGTAAGTTCTGTACGGTGTGGGGAGTGCGTTTCAAGTTTTATTATAACCAAATGCGATACAGGATATAGGCCGCAATATACATAATTATATTAAATCAAAATTGACATATGATATACAAGATGGCGGAGGAAAATCCAATACACATAAATATATGAAGAATCCATTGACGTGTACGTTCGTTACAAACATCTTAATAAAGGAAGAACAATACAAAAAATGTATTGTGACTTCACCACATATGTGACGTCATGAAATAATAAAATAATAATATGCGTATATATAGGCTTTGTTGATGCCCGATCGAACTTAAATCTTTTGATTTAATCAGGAACATATATTACACATAGTGATTGGAAATTTCTTTGTCTTTGTTGACAGGCAACCTTCGGTTTATAGGCGTTTCCCTTTGGCTAACTACTTTTAAGTTTATTCTTGTAAACATTACATTATGCCATTGTTTGATATCACCAGTTTTCCCAATTGATGTTATCTGTTAAGATTTTTGAAAGCATGAAAATAAGCAATTTTACCTGGTTTTTGGAAAATCAAACATTCAAAACCGGAGGTGTATTTTGTTTTTAAAACCCGTAAGTGCACATACAGAGGTACATATATTTACATCTGTCGATCGTAAAAACGGCGGAGTTGCCAATCTCTATGTATATATGTTTCTGATTTAATGAAATATTTTGATATGAAAAACTTAGGCCTAAAACTGTAAGGTACATTGATAGTATGCCGTTGGTTTTGATTGATATATTTAAAGCGTGTGATGAAACCTTCTGTTTGAGGGGTAGTAATTTTCGTGGGACAATGTAAATAATTTATATTTTAACCAACCAGCATACAGATACATATAATTAAAGAGCCAAACGTCAGATACGTTACATATATCAATTTATAAAAGTGTAAGACATGGATACATTCATGTATATATTGACAGTATAGATTGTATAGTCATGTAAATACAAACTTAATGTAGCATATGTTAATAAAATATGTGTGGAAAACACGGTCAGAGTGAGAACCAGCAGTTTTGATATACAGTTCATGACACGAGCAACATGTACCAAGCACACAATGTATGCCCTACATACAATTTTACTGTATATGACCAATGTATGATATTAATACCTCTAGAACCAAAACTATGTGGTCATAATATGTCTATTTCCCGACATTTGAAAGACAATTACATATTAATGTAAGTATAAAATACATTAAGGATTACTATAATGGGGGGGGGGGGGGTTCTATCATTTGTATTTTGAAGATGCTCCACCGCTGACAAATGGTATTTTTTCACTATTAAAAACAGGAACAGACATTTTAGTATTTTTCTTCAGTTACAAAAGTTTCTTACTTTACTCCATTACCACCATAGAAAAGATTGAGCTTCTAATTTTACTTCAAGTTGAAAATATGAAAAATAATTAATTGCATCCCGAAAAAATTCTATATGAAATGAAGTACTGATTGCGCATGCACCAAAGGCGAAATAATTTATTTCATTTTATTTTTGTGTGTTAATTAGGCAAATATATACACAATTAAACACCAATCATTGTTCAAATGATGAATATCATTTATGCTCTGTCGGCGGTGGAGCATCTTTAAGTTAGTTGTTTATGAGTTGTTTAGAGTGAAAAATATAATGTATGTACATTTGTACATCATTCAGATATATATGTGCGAGGATATAATTACTGAACCAATCTATGTTATATACATGTTATATACACATTTATATTATATTGTTGCTACACATTCATGTATGATTTTGCCGGTTTTATTTAGGCCTCTAAATCGTCTAAGAATTAATTTGTAATCGATGGACCCTAGGACAGACCCTGTACACACCTATGCAAACTAATTCATAGATCTACGTGAGAACATTACAGTACACATTATAGGAGTTTCAAATTCAATAGTGGTTCTCATATTCGAAGCCTGCATGTTGACGGATACAGTCAAAGATATTTACGTAATGAAGGATACAACCAAAGACATACAATTTGACAGAGATACAGCCAAAGACATACATGTTGAGGGATACAGCAAAAAAATACATGTTGAAGAATACAGCCAAATACACGAATGTTGAAAGACACAGCAAAGGACATACATGTTGATTGATACAGCCAAAGACATACATGTTGAAGGATACAGCCAAAAGACATACATGTTGAAGGATACACTCAAAGACATACATGTTGAATGATACACTCAAAGACATACATGTTGAAGGATACAGTCAAAAGACATACATGTTGAAGGATACAGCCAAAAGACATACATGTTGAAGGATACAGCCAAAGACATACATGTTGAAGGATACAGCCAAAGGCATACACGTTGAATGATACAACCAAAAGACATACATGTTGAGGAATACCGCCAAAGACATACATGTTGAAGGATACAACCAAAAGACATACATGTACATGTTGAAGGATACATCTAAAGACAAACATGTTGAAAAATACAGCCAAAGACATACATGTTGAGAGATACAGCCAAATACATACATAATGAGGGGTATACAGCCAAAGATATGCATGTTGAAAGATACAGCCAAAGACATACACGTTGAAAGATACAGCCAAAGACATATATGTTGTTGGATACATCCAAAGACATAAATGTTGAAAGATACACCCAAAGATATGCATGATGAGGGATATAGCCAAAGACATACAGGTTAAAAGATACAGTCAAATGCATTTATGTAGAGGAATACAGTCAAAGACATACATGTTGAAGAATACAGCAAAAGACATACATGTTGAGAGGTCCAACCAAAGACATACATGTTGAATGATACAGCAAAAGACATACATGTTGAAGGATACAGCCAAAGACATACATGTTGAAGGATACAGTCAAAGACATACATGTTGAAGTATACAGCCAAAGACATACATGTTGAAGGATACAGCCAAATACATACATGTTGAAGGATACAACCAAAAGACATACATGTTGAATAATACAGCCAAAGACATACATGTTGAAGGATACAGCCAAAGACATACATGTTGAATGATACAACCAAAAGACATACATGTTGAAGGATACAGCCAAAGACATACATGTTGAAGGATACAGCCAAAGACATACATGCTGAATGATACAACCAAAAGACATACATGTTGAATAATACATCCAAAGACATACATGTTGAAGGATACAGCCAAAGACATACATGTTGAATGATACAACCAAAAGACATACATGTTGAGGAATACAGCCAAAGACATACATGTTGAAGGATACAGCCAAAGACATACATGTTGAATGATAAACAACCAAAAGACATACATGTTGAATGATACAACTAAAAGACTTACATGTTGAATGATACAGCCAAAGACATACATATTGAATGATACAACCAAAAGACATACATGTACATGTTGTTGGACAACCAAAAGACATACATGTACATGTTGTTGGATACATCCAAAGACATACATGTTGAAAGATGCACCCAAAGATATGCATTATGAGGGATATAGCCAAAGACATACATTTTGAAGGATATATCCAAAGATATTTATGATGAGGGATACAGCCGAAGACACGTGCTGAGAGATAAACCCAAAACATACATGTTTAAGGATTACAGCCAAATACATACATGTTGAAGAATAAAACCAAAGACATACATGTTGAGGAATACAGCCAAAGACATACATGTTGAAGGATAAAAAAAGACATACATGTCAAAGGATACAGTTGGAGAGGTACATGTTGAAGGATAAAACCAAAGACATACATGTTGAAGGAAAAAACCAAAGACATACATGTTGAAGGATAAAACAAAAGGCATACATGTTGAAGGATAAAACAAAAGACATACATGTTGAAGGATAAAACAAAAGACATACATGTTGAGGAATACAGCCAAATACATACATGTTGAATGATACAACCAAAAGACATACATGTTGAATGATACAACCAAAAGACTTACATGTTGAATGATACAGCCAAAGAAAAACATGCTGAAGGATACAGCCAAAGACATACATGTTGAAGGATACAGCCAAAAGGCATACATGTTGAAGGATACAACAAAAAGACATACATGTTGAAGGATAAAACAAAAGACATACATGTTGAGGAATACAGCCAAATACATACATGTTGAATGATACAACCAAAAGACATACATGTTGAATGATACAACCAAAAGACTTACATGTTGAATGATACAGCCAAAGACATACATGTTGAAGGATACAGCCAAAGACATACATGTTGAAGGATACAGCCAAAGGACATACATGTTGAAGGATACAACAAAAAGACATACATGTTGAAGGATAAAACCAAAGACATACATGTTGAGGAATACAGCAAAAGACATACATATTGAAGGATACAGCCAAAGTCATATATGTTGAAGGATACACTCAAAGACATACATTTTGAAGGATACATCCAAAGATATTTATGATGAGGAATACAGCCAAAGAAATACGTTTTGAGAGATAAACCAAAAACACACATGTTTAAGGATAAAGCCAAAAACATGCATGTTGAAAGATAAAAAAAATACATACATGTCAAAGGATACAGCTGAAGAGGTACATGTTGAAGGATACAGCCAAGGGAATACATGGTGAAGGATACACCTAAAGACATAATGTTGAGGGATAGAACCAAACACATACATATTGAGGGATACATCCAAACACATACATATAGAGGGATACATCCAAACACATACATATCGAGGGATACATCCAAACACATACATATTGAGGGATACATCCAAACACATGCATGATGAGTTATACTGTGAACAAGATTGGGGCAGCGGTGGCGAGATGTTGCCAATATGTTCTGAAATATTACTACTATAGCCTTCCACCTTCATATCTGGGTCATGAGCTTGAAACCCATGTGAGGAAGCTGGTCGATGGTTTTTCTCTGGGGACTCTGATTTCCCTCCACCATCATACCTGACATGTCCTTTTATGACCCTAGCTGTTAATAGGATTAAAACTATAGAAAGCAAACTAAAGCCAGTGACATGGAAGTACTGGCTTCTCCTCACACTCTCATCAGTTCAAGACGTAATCTCCTAAATGTTTCCAATCAATGTAGTAAAAGTTGGTCGAACCAGACTCTTTTAGAATATAAGCAAAGTATTAAAACAGGTCGTTTGGCCTACTAAGATAGCTCAGGTGAAATTTCTAGGGTTGTGTTGACAGCTTTTTAAGGCTAGTTAAACAATAAATATATAACAAAAATGTCATTTTATTCATGTTTGTACATTGATTTAATTTAATAACAAGTATGTGCATCAAGTACACATGTACTGGTACATAACAAATCAAAACTGGACCTGTGATAGACAGATGATCACATTTTAAAAATCAAGACATGTAAATTCATTAGAGTCATGGAGAAAGAACAATTAAAGTGTTAAAACAGTATTAAAAGGACTTTAAACAGAAAGGAACTATCACTGAAGCTTTGCATAAAGATTTTAAATTTACTCTTAGTTTGGTTGTTTTAACAAACTTACTGTAATCCAATTTATTATAAGTTTCACATCAAATTAATTTCGCTTTGACATAAATTATATACATGCAAATCGTTCATGTCAATATATAATATTGCAATTTACAGTTAAAAAGTATACCTGCATGTACTATAGTGTGAAATGAATGCAAAATTTATTCTCACATGGAGATAATTTAATTTACAGTTCATGAAATAGTTCCTCTGGCTTGTATGACATCATAAATACTGTACAATACATTTAATTTAGCGCTCTATAAAACCTAAATATAGGTCATAAATTTAATATGTCTGTAAAATTTGTATAACATGTGAAGATTTTATAAAATTTGGATGACAGAAATTGATATGATGCATATGCAAATTTTACATGAAATGTTCTGTGGAAGAAACAAGTAGTCAAACCTATGTTTAGCATTTATGTTCATTTGTAGTTCAATTAAATTATTGAAAATATTTCATTATGTACATATCTTATATGTTTTCCAGTTTAGGTGGATTACAGGTAACATGAGGTAACAAGTTTTGTAATTAAGTGACATGGAGAAATATCTGAACAAAACGGATACATGAATAGCCAATATAACCTAAATATAGCTTGCAGTAGTAGTGACTTACTATAAGCTTTAAGCATCTTACCATATTTTAACTGCAAATAAAACCCCGCCCCCTCAAATAAAGGTCAAAACACAGTATTATCAAATATATACAAGGAATTAATTACAAAATATTGATTAATTTTACATTATTTCATGATATTTTTTTCTGAATAAAGAGGGTAAATTTGTCACCTGCTGTACCAATATACAGTATGCATGCATGGTCATGGACAAGCTGTAATATTCATGACTTTTCAACTAAATTTAATATATATAATATATTGAAATAAAATGAGAGATATAAAGCCTGCTTATTCATTGACAACTGCATCAGCAATTGACATGATTCTATTATTAAAAGTAATTCATGAGCTGATTGCATGATAATCATTAAACATAAACCAAAAATATTTTACTTTCTCTTTGGTGAAGACTTCATTATTGTCAAAGGAATAGCGAAGGCTATTTCCAAGAAAAAAGATAATATTTTGAGCATTTAAACAATAATAATTGAACACAACAGAGATACTATCTTCAGATAATTATATAATAAATTAAAACATAATTAGAAGAAATAATTCCACACTTAATTCATTGATTAAAATCCATCGTCAGCTTAAAATCATACATTGTATGTTAAAAATGCCCCTTTAAAATGTCCAACACAATTCGCGAATAAAAGAACTTCTACATTTGAAGTGAAAATACTTACTTTAAAACACTGGGATGCTTACATTTGTACTTATTGCCATTAGTTGTAGCTATATAAGACAGGTTTATATTTGCGATTAGAAGGGGAAGATGGAAAATTATTTTTTTGAAAATTTCACATGATTGAACCTTATTTGCAGTTTAAAGTTTTCTGTTTTTAAAATTCAATTAACCTGTGTTGGATTTAAAACTGTGAATTAACATGACTGAATGTTTTATGATGGGTCAGAGCTGAAATCTTTGGCACAAAGTCAATACTCAAGTCTATAGATAAATGTCAAATTTGATTACTACTGTTACAAAAATACAGATATGATGTAGGAAACATCCTATCTACTTAACGTTTGTTCATTAAACAATATACTGCACAATCATATATTCACAACCATAATATTACCACTGTTAAAAATATCCTAGTCACAACACTGTAAGCACCGATTTAACGAGTCTGATCTAACAGAGATACTTCCCTTAGTTTTACTCAGTCAGTTCTGGTGAAGTAAAACGAAGGGAAGTATGGACCGTAGAGATCGTAATTCAATGTCACTTATATATAATTAGTAACAGAGTGAAACAACATATTATCGAGGTATACACAATATATTTTCTACTTGTATTCCCTGTACAAGACATTAATAACATTTTTCATACTGATATACATTTTCACCAGGTGTTTCGAGTATAAATTAAGCCACAAAAATGTGCATTTTTAACTTCTTAAGTAAAATGCTGTTAAATGAACACTGTGAGTAAATTAATACTGCAAAGCTATTCTGAGGGCATTTCAAAAAGCGTAGGTTTAATATAAAATAATGTCATGTATTTTAAGTACATACTTTAGCGTACAAAACAAACATATAATCAATTACATAATATGTTGTGCAAAATATATACATGTATATATAACATGATGTAAACAACATATAATTAACAAACACCAAAGCTGGGACTTTCTTTCTCAGTTAAGGTTATAGCACCGTATACTGTCTAATAAATAAAATCACAAACTATTATTCTATAATAAATATTCTGAAATAATAAACACTCATTGTTTCACACATGTGAATATCTTAAATTAATAGACAACGCATTTCCTTTTGAGCCAAAACAAAATCTAAATCTAGCTGTCAAATTCTCAAACTTGACAAATGTCACATCTCATTTTAATTTAACCCTGAACAGATTAAATGATTCACATGTAGTATTAACAACCATCTGTACATTTAAAGTCACCGAGATCAGAACATTCCCAAAAACCCTGTTATAATTTTCAACACCATTAAAAAAGTATGACCATTGCAATCACAGGCCTGCAGAGACTTCCTTTTGTAATTACACTGACAGCGATGCTCAACTTCAAAGCCATACTGTCCACCACAGTGTACCATTATTCAATTCTTTAATGTACAAGCCAAACTACCTATTGTCTGTTTTTATACACAGAGTCGTCAGGTTTGCTATGACAAAGTCCAGGGGTGGATATTACTACGGTGATAGTAACCCATGTAATATCAAGGATGCAATATAATACCATGTACTTACAAAGTAGAATAGATATATGTATTTCCAAAGTAACTACACAACATAACATATGCATTGTATAGAATAAAGTATGTAGTAATAGGTAGTTTTTCACTGGCCATGTGCATATAACATAGATGTTAAGTGGTGGTTTTCTATATAGGTATGTTGATAAACAGCATTTAGTAAGTTAACCTAGGTCAGGTCAGAGGTCAAAGTTCAGAGATCATAGCCTGGGAGCACTTTTATCTACAGTCACAGCTTTCTTCAGCTTCATACCCTGTCTGATGGAGCTGAGTAGAGCGGTCCTCCCTGATGATGATGGGGGTGGAGCAGACGAGCTCGGTGGGGGTGGGGGCGGGGGTGGCCCAGGGGCAGGAGGTCCAGCAGGGGGAGGGGGAGGTGGGGGTGGGGGCACTCCTGCCGGAGGCAGAGGAGGAGGAGGGGGAGGCGCTCCATTGGAGGAGTTGCTGGTTGAGGGAGGTGTGGGTGTTCTTTTCTCTGCTGACATGGAGGACTTCCTTTTAGTTTTCCTGCAAGAACACAAAATTGACAGTAAATTGAATGTGTAACAGTTTTTTGAAGGCAATCTCATATCATTATTCTTCTAACCTGTAAACAAAATATATTTTAGGTTTTAAACTAAACATTACACAATATCAGACCTTATGAAATTCTTTAAGTTGAAATTGTACCTCAGAGGACCTTATCTTTTCAGAATAAACTCCTATGAAACCTTTTTTTTTCTATGACAATTGCACATATGATTGAGCCCTAAAACAATAATAAATTTTATCATAATAATTAGGAATATATGTCAGTAAATATACATTTTAACCACTAGGCAACTAGCATGGCACCTATATGAATCTCTGCATATATATGACAACTTACTTTGGCAGTGGCTTCCCTTTACGTATGGCTTTTAATAGAGACTTCATAGTAGAGGACAAACTAATCTGTGAAACAATAAATTAACAGGATGTCATGGCAACTGTACAGAGACAAATACCCCTTATCTATATCAAGGCATCTAATATATACTCCTTAACAAAAGAATATAAAAAAATTCTGGACAGAATTTCAAATTTCTTTTTTTCTCATTTGGATCTTGTACTTAAAAGATTATAGTATTTATGATCAACATAAAAGTATAACATCTAGCTAATTGAAAAAAAATACATAATTGTTTTTTTAATTTAATTTCCATTACCTGTTATGATTAATTCTACCAATTTTATATCAAAATGAGACTCACTGGGGCAGGGTTATATAGATCCAACTCTGGGAGGTGAATACAGAAAAACGGCTGTTGGCATATCTGTAAACCATTCAAGGAAATATCTATAACAAGAATCCATTTTTTACCAGGAAAAGTTTAACAAAAGTTGCAAATCTCTGATACTAAGGTATTGGCAGATGAAATCTCTTAGTCTATATAGTCAAACCTGCTAACAAGGACACCTGTCTATTACGAACAGAATCATCAATCCCAATTTGCCCAATTTATTATATAATTGAGCTATGTATAAAGGACACCTGTCCATAAAGAACTTTTATGTTGAATCCTTTATAGACAGGTTTGACAGAAACTGTAAAATTGAAATTATTTGTGGTGTTGAAATATTTGCTTATTTCATTTTAATTGATTATCTTTGCAGATATATTCATGAGTGAACATATGAAGTGAAAAATGCATTTTTGTAAGTAACTGTGTATATAGAAGTACATTGCAAAAATGTTTAGACTGAAAGTCGAGTTAGTGCTGACAAAGTAAAACTAAAACATCAAACACCATTATAAATACACAACACAAGAGAAAGTCTCTTGATTGTATCAGTGGCTTATTTTAGTTTACACAGATACATTTGTCTTTAATTGGAATTGGAGTATATTTTTAATAGCTTTTAGATGTTGACGATAATTATACTTACATCTTGCAAACTGGGATACCTCCCAGAGTCATTACTAAATATGTAGTTGAGCATCTGTAAATAAAATTGGTTATGGAAGTTAAAGGTTATATGTATATATTTTCAGATCTCCGTTGTCTAAATTTTTTTTTCATATTTCTCTGTAGTCATAGAATTAGTATTACAGTAGTGATCAAAACGACCTGTCGTTTATAATAGATACTAGATTTTGGTACCATATTCAATCAAATAAGCGCCCTTGTCCTTTTTGAGACCTCAATTTCAATTTCCTGGGCAGAAATAAAGACCAAAACTACACAAAACTGTATAAGTTTTCAATAATTTCGTCTTATTAAGCACCATTTCATTTTTTCAATTTTTCAAATGCCCTGGGCGCTTATTGGGTTGAATACGGTATTTGTTTACACATTGTTTTCACATAACCATACAAAAGCTGCACAGTCATCCAAAAGTTGTTTGAATACAAGATTTTGTCATAATGTTTTCAAACATCATCTTAACATTATTTAATATAAGTTAGAATAGTGTTAATTAGAACTGTAAGTCATTTACAAATTATAATTAACTATAATTACCCCCATCCCTCGATTATGTTTCCATGGTAACTGAAAGAATGTGAGACATTTCATTTTTCTAACTATAAGGCTCAACAAACCAAAGAAAAATAAATATACTTAGGCTGTAGTAATTAACTCACCTCTACCTGTTCATTAGAACACCTGTCTAGATCGTTAGGTTTGGGGTGGGTAACTCACCTCTACCTGTTCATTAGAACACCTGTCTAGATCGTTAGGTTTGGGGTGGGTAACTCACCTCTACCTGTACATTAGAACACCTGTCTAGATTGTTAGGTTTGGGGTGGGTAACTCACCTCTACCTGTACATTAGAACACCTGTCTAGATCGTTAGGTTTGGGGTGGGTAACTCACCTCTACCTGTACATTAGAACACCTGTCTAGATCGTTAGGTTTGGGGTGGGTAACTCACCTCTACCTGTACATTAGAACACCTGTCTAGATCGTTAGGTTTGGGGTGGGTAACTCACCTCTACCTGTACATTAGAACACCTGTCTAGATCGTTAGGTTTGGGGTGGGTAACTCACCTCTACCTGTACATTAGAACACCTGTCTAGATCGTTAGGTTTGGGGATGGGTAACTCACCTCTACCTGTACATTAGAACACCTGTCTAGATCGTTAGGTTTGGGGTGGGTAACTCACCTCTACCTGTACATTAGAACACCTGTCTAGATCGTTAGGTTTGGGGTGGGTAACTCACCTCTACTGTACATTAGAACACCTGTCTAGATCGTTAGGTTTGGGGTGGGTAACTCACCTCTAACCTGTTCATTAGAACACCTGTCTAGATCGTTAGGTTTGGGGTGGGTAACTCACCTCTAACTGTACATTAGAACACCTGTCTAGATCGTTAGGTTTGGGGTGGGTAACTCACCTCTAACCTGTTCATTAGAAACACCTGTCTAGATCGTTAGGTTTGGGGTGGGTAACTCACCTCTACCTGTACATTAGAACACCTGTCTAGATTGTTAGGTTTGGGGTGGGTAACTCACCTCTACCTGTACATTAGAACACCTGTCTAGATCGTTAGGTTTGGGGTGGGTAACTCACCTCTACCTGTACATTAGAACACCTGTCTAGATCGTTAGGTTTGGGGTGGGTAACTCACCTCTACCTGTACATTAGAACACCTGTCTAGATCGTTAGGTTTGGGGTGGGTAACTCACCTCTCTACCTGTACATTAGAACACCTGTCTAGATCGTTAGGTTTGGGGTGGGTAACTCACCTCTACCTGTACATTAGAACACCTGTCTAGATCGTTAGGTTTGGGGTGGGTAACTCACCTCTACCTGTACATTAGAACACCTGTCTAGATCGTTAGGTTTGGGGTGGGTAACTCACCTCTACCTGTACATTAGAACACCTGTCTAGATCGTTAGGTTTGGGGTGGGTAACTCACCTCTACCTGTACATTAGAACACCTGTCTAGATCGTTAGGTTTGGGGTGGGTAACTCACCTCTACCTGTTCATTAGAACACCTGTCTAGATTGTTAGGTTTGGGGTGGGTAACTCACCTCTACCTGTTCATTAGAACACCTGTCTAGATCGTTAGGTTTGGGGTGGGTAACTCACCTCTACCTGTACATTAGAACACCTGTCTAGATTGTTAGGTTTGGGGTGGGTAACTCACCTCTACCTGTACATTAGAACACCTGTCTAGATCATTAGGTTTGGGGTGGGTAACTCACCTCTACCTGTACATTAGAACACCTGTCTAGATCGTTAGGTTTGGGGTGGGTAACTCACCTCTACCTGTACATTAGAACACCTGTCTAGATCGTTAGGTTTGGGGTGGGTAACTCACCTCTACCTGTTCATTAGAACACCTGTCTAGATCGTTAGGTTTGGGGTGGGTAACTCACCTCTACCTGTACATTAGAACACCTGTCTAGATCGTTAGGTTTGGGGTGGGTAACTCACCTCTACCTGTACATTAGAACACCTGTCTAGATCGTTAGGTTTGGGGTGGGTAACTCACCTCTACCTGTTCATTAGAACACCTGTCTAGATTGTTAGGTTTGGGGTGGGTAACTCACCTCTACCTGTACATTAGAACACCTGTCTAGATCGTTAGGTTTGGGGTGGGTAACTCACCTCTACCTGTTAGGTTTGGGGTGGGTAACTCACCTCTACCTGTACATTAGAACACCTGTCTAGATCGTTAGGTTTGGGGTGGGTAACTCACCTCTACCTGTACATTAGAACACCTGTCTAGATTGTTAGGTTTGGGGTGGGTAACTCACCTCTACCTGTTCATTAGAACACCTGTCTAGATCGTTAGGTTTGGGGTGGGTAACTCACCTCTACCTGTACATTAGAACACCTGTCTAGATTGTTAGGTTTGGGGTGGGTAACTCACCTCTACCTGTACATTAGAACACCTGTCTAGATCGTTAGGTTTGGGGTGGGTAACTCACCTCTACCTGTACATTAGAACACCTGTCTAGATCGTTAGGTTTGGGGTGGGTAACTCACCTCTACCTGTACATTAGAACACCTGTCTAGATCGTTAGGTTTGGGGTGGGTAACTCACCTCTACCTGTACATTAGAACACCTGTCTAGATTGTTAGGTTTGGGGTGGGTAACTCACCTCTACCTGTACATTAGAACACCTGTCTAGATCGTTAGGTTTGGGGTGGGTAACTCACCTCTACCTGTACATTAGAACACCTGTCTAGATTGTTAGGTTTGGGGTGGGTAACTCACCTCTACCTGTACATTAGAACACCTGTCTAGATTGTTAGGTTTGGGGTGGGTAACTCACCTCTACCTGTACATTAGAACACCTGTCTAGATCGTTAGGTTTGGGGTGGGTAACTCACCTCTACCTGTCATTAGAACACCTGTCTAGATCAGGTTTGAACTCACCTCTACTGTCATTAGATGTCTAGATCGTTAGGTTTGGGGTGGGTAACTCACCTCTACCTGTTCATTAGAACACCTGTCTAGATCGTTAGGTTTGGGGTGGTAACTCACCTCTACTGTACTTAGAACACCTGTCTAGATTGTTAGGTTTGGGTGGGTAACTCACCTCTACCTGTACATTAGAACACCTGTCTAGATTGTTAGGTTTGGGGTGGGTAACTCACCTCTACCTGTACATTAGAACACCTGTCTAGATCGTTTAGGTTTGGGGTGGGTAACTCACCTCTACCTGTTCATTAGAACACCTGTCTAGATCGTTAGGTTTGGGGTGGGTAACTCACCTCTACCTGTTCATTAGAACACCTGTCTAGATCGTTAGGTTTGGGGTGGGTAACTCACCTCTACCTGTACATTAGAACACCTGTCTAGATCGTTAGGTTTGGGGTGGGTAACTCACCTCTACCTGTACATTAGAACACCTGTCTAGATCGTTAGGTTTGGGGTGGGTAACTCACCTCTACCTGTACATTAGAACACCTGTCTAGATTGTTAGGTTTGGGGTGGGTAACTCACCTCTACCTGTACATTAGAACACCTGTCTAGATCGTTAGGTTTGGGGTGGGTAACTCACCTCTACCTGTACATTAGAACACCTGTCTAGATCGTTAGGTTTGGGGTGGGTAACTCACCTCTACCTGTACATTAGAACACCTGTCTACCTCTACCTGTACATTAGAACACCTGTCTAGATCGTTAGGTTTGGGGTGGGTAACTCACCTCTACCTGTACATTAGAACACCTGTCTAGATCGTTAGGTTTGGGGTGGGTAACTCACCTCTACCTGTACATTAGAACACCTGTCTAGATCGTTAGGTTTGGGGTGGGTAACTCACCTCTACCTGTTCATTAGAACACCTGTCTAGATCGTTAGGTTTGGGGTGGGTAACTCACCTCTACCTGTACATTAGAACACCTGTCTAGATCGTTAGGTTTGGGGTGGGTAACTCACCTCTTACCTGTACATTAGAACACCTGTCTAGATTGTTAGGTTTGGGGTGGGTAACTCACCTCTACCTGTACATTAGAACACCTGTCTAGATCGTTAGGTTTGGGGTGGGTAACTCACCTCTACCTGTACATTAGAACACCTGTCTAGATTGTTAGGTTTGGGGTGGGTAACTCACTTCTACCTGTACATTAGAACACCTGTCTAGATTGTTAGGTTTGGGGTGGGTAACTCACCTCTTACCTGTACATTAGAACACCTGTCTAGATCGTTAGGTTTGGGTGGGTAACTCACCTCTACCTGTACATTAGAACACCTGTCTAGATCGTTAGGTTTGGGGTGGGTAACTCACCTCTACCTGTACATTAGAACACCTGTCTAGATCGTTAGGTTTGGGGTGGGTAACTCACCTCTACCTGTTCATTAGAACACCTGTCTAGATTGTTAGGTTTGGGGTGGGTAACTCACCTCTACCTGTACATTAGAACACCTGTCTAGATCGTTAGGTTTGGGGTGGGTAACTCACCTCTACCTGTTCATTAGAACACCTGTCTAGATCGTTAGGTTTGGGGTGGGTAACTCACCTCTACCTGTACATTAGAACACCTGTCTAGATCGTTAGGTTTGGGGTGGGTAACTCACCTCTACCTGTTCATTAGAACACCTGTCTAGATCGTTAGGTTTGGGGTGGGTAACTCACCTCTACCTGTACACTCACCTCTACCTGTACATTAGAACACCTGTCTAGATTGTTAGGTTTGGGGTGGGTAACTCACCTCTACCTGTACATTAGAACACCTGTCTAGATCGTTAGGTTTGGGGTGGGTAACTCACCTCTACCTGTTCATTAGAACACCTGTCTAGATCGTTAGGTTTGGGGTGGGTAACTCACCTCTACCTGTACATTAGAACACCTGTCTAGATCGTTAGGTTTGGGGTGGGTAACTCACCTCTACCTGTTCATTAGAACACCTGTCTAGATCGTTAGGTTTGGGGTTGGGTAACTCACCTCTACCTGTACATTAGAACACCTGTCTAGATCGTTAGGTTTTGGGTGGGTAACTCACCTCTACCTGTACATTAGAACACCTGTCTAGATCGTTAGGTTTGGGGTGGGTAACTCACCTCTACCTGTACATTAGAACACCTGTCTAGATCATTAGGTTTGGGTGGGTAACTCACCTCTACCTGTTACATTAGAACACCTGTTACCTGACTCACCAAAACTTATAACATCTATATCTTTATCTTCTTTTATCTTTCGTTTGATTATTGGATACAGTCGTGATGTAAATCCCAGGAAAACATTCTCACAGCCGCCCAACCTGTTAAACAATTAAAGGTTAAATCTTCAGGTACAACATTAAAGAAATAGTTACTTCATAAAATATGCTTTCTTAAAAGAACTTTCCCAAACCAAATAAACCTCAATTTAGGTAGACCTGACCTTTGAAGGTTTCTTGTTTTTTAATTAAAGTTGTGACCTTGAATGTAGGGGGAAAATAAACTACTGTGTGCCTAAATTACATGACGATTAGAACTACTACTGTATCTAGAATGTTTGTTCTTACTAAGATATTATGCCTACATAATCATTCAAGTTATTGTACACATTTTATTAACCGTTTCAATTAAAACCTGGTAAACTACTTAGATATACTTATTTTGATACAATCTAATTTTAGCACAAAAGCAATCATTGTCAGGTTGACACACTGATGAATTCTTGCAATAATCATTATAGTGTGGCGTTTCTGGTGCGAAAAGCGCTAAAATAAGAGTAAGAGTGGGAAAATCTGTACTGGTGTAAAAAAGTGTCTGTATATATCCTGAGGTTACAGTGGAAAAGTATATGGTTAGTTGTAAAGATGAGTCCAATGTAATACTACCTTTCCCCGGAGCTGAGGTGTTTCTTAATGGACATTAATGAACCGAAGTTATATATCGGTGTGACTTAAGTTGTATAGATGAGATAAACCAAACTTGTTGTAATGTACGATGACAGAAAATTCATTTCGAACTCTGGCGCATATAATATTATAATATACACGTTGGGAAACACCCGCGATATGAAATACATGTTAATTAAACAGTGAAGGTGGGTGATAAGTTTGCTTTTTTTCTGCGACTCTAGCTAAAATTATTGATCGGGTTTCAATTCATATGAAAGAAATATTGCCTAGTGAAGAGACAGAGAAACGAAATACATGTTTGTGAATTTCCTGCAGCAGTCCTTCAGAGAAGAGGATGTTATCAAGACCTGTACATGGCCATGTGGAGGGAAACCTTTTCCTTCAAGCATTATCAACGCCTAAACAATGTGTCAGAAATATATAAGTTATCAAATGCTTCAATTGTAGTACAAGTGTATATAGATGAAATGGTGTTACATAAAAAATTCTGTATTTTATTACATCATTATCAATAGGTGAGCATGTATCTCTAACCCAGATTTAGGAATATAGACACAGAGTAATTATAGTGTATTACATACCTCGAGCACCTGACGGCCAAAAAGCTTCACTTGATTTGGAGCGAGTCCTCGACTCCGCAGTCTATACTTAATTGAGTACTGCTCATTAAACCTACTCTGAAACACAAATACAATTTATGTAGCAGTCTCACAGACTCTCATATACTCCCATAATTCCGTCTTTGCATATTACAGAGTTATCTCCCTTGCGGGTAGGTATCGATTATTACGTCATTATTTTGTGAGCGCAATTCACGTCATTTTCTCCGAAACATATGATGTTACGATCACAAACACATGACGTCACAATCAATACCTACCTGCAAGTGCAGATAACTCTGTAATATGCAAAGTCGGAATATGAAAGTCGACTAGTCAGCCGTTTTTTTATTGGATGTTATATTGCTGACTGTCGATGGATTTTAGGGCTGATTTTGTCAAAACATTTGTTTATTAAAATATCAAAAATAGGTAGGCTTTTGACATCGATGACTATTGAAATGTAATTTAAACATTTTATATTGTCATAATCACAACTTTGAATATGTAATCCTCAGCATCAGGTAAACTGCGTATCGGAATTTAGATGTTAGACACGACGTTATGTTTCAAAAGTGTCTCTTTGTGCTATACCTTTAACATTGTTGCAGGAACTCTTATTCCGTATTTGCATATTACAGAGTTATCTGTCCTTGCCGGTAGGTATTGATTGTGACGTCATGTGTTTGCGAGCATAGCGTCATACTTTTTGGAGAAAATGACGTAAATTGTGTTCACAAAAAATTACGTAACCATCGATACCTACCCGCAAGAGAGCTAACTCTATAATGTGCAAAGACGGAATACATTATACAGTGTTTGGTAACTTAGTTCAAGAGCTTTATATTAAAACATTATAATACATATATAATACTTTACCAGAACATTAGTAAAGTTGCTGATCTTTAAATTCTTACCTGATAGATATAATCTTTTAGTGAGCCCCTCATAGACACAGGTACGACAGTGACAACGAGTCGCTGATCTACCACAAAGTCTACGTCAGACAGAGGGAACAAATATGGATGCTGGAGAGAAAGAAAAATAAAAAATAAAGCATTAAAGTATGACCATGTCTAGTAATTCTTATACATTTTTGGCAATCAGGTCTACAGTCATGATAGGACATACAGATTTTCCTATTTTTCTAGTTGAGACTAATTTAAAAAAGAAGAGATTTTTACATTTACTTTACATTAACCAATTGGCTAAGAAATAGTTATACTTTGCCATGCTTACCTTAATAAGTGTAAGTATGTCTTTCATATTTTTACTAGTTGTTAAGTTAAAGGATGGAATCATATTTGAACTTGCTGGTGATATTGCCAGAATTTTTTCCGATTTTGTTCTCTGGTCGAAAACCCTGAACCAAAATTTGTTTGCTCTACTCCCTGGAAAAGAACAAAAACATTTATTGTCACTGAAATACAGAATAGTGGAAAAATAGAAAAATAAAATAAAACAGAAAATATGAAAGGTTACAGTCAATCTTGTTTATAAAGACCACAAGAGGTACCAAGTAAAAATTGTCTATATAGCCAAATGGTCTTTATACACAGGGCAAGTTTTGTTGAAATTGATGATTTGCGACCCAGAGAAAGTGGTCTTATATTAGCCAGGTGGTCTTTATACAGAGGTGGAATTGTTTCAAATTGGTCAGGTTTGAGATCTGTAAAAGTGGTAAACCAAGCAATGCCTTCAAATACCAGAGGTGGATTGGTAAAGGCAGGTTTGACTGAAATATGCCTTCAAATTCATGGGGGTATAAAATCAACTTCATTGTAATTACTGTGGAATCCTAACTGATCCTGAAGTATTTAAAACATAACTATTGCCATAGTATATTACTCTTTGATATTATTTATGCCCAACATCATAGGATATTGACATCTTCCTGACACTACAGAGGGCTTTTTTCCCCAGCATGATTTGGGGCCGATTTTCGGCCCCATTTCGCATTTCAAAGCCTCAGAATTTTTCCCAATTCAAGCCTTTAAATTTCCCAAAATCAAAGTTTCTTGAAAACTATCCAAACATATTGCATGAACTAAGTAAGCTACGACTTTAGATATTTGTGAATTGGCTTCTGAAAAGTACATAAACTGCACTGAAAATAAAACATCTTATTTGTTACAATGCTTTATTTCATAATTTTTCCCAAATCTTGGTTTTGTCGCACATTTTCCCCAATTCAAAGCCACTGGTTCCATTCCCAAAGCAATGAGAAAAAGCCCTGCTACAAAACCTTTTATTGTACGGCCATTATGTTGACACAACACCACATGAATGGGTAAAATGAAAACTCTGATACTGACCGATGTCCTCCAGCTGCTGGACCTTGTCATACTGAGGGTGTGACCTCATATAGAAACTACAATTCATCCATGCATTATCTGTAAAAAGTAGTTTAGTATGAACCTAGAATGACCTTAAGTAATACTTAATGTTGTGATGGAGAGACATATATACTAAGTATCTTCATTGTAATTTGTATCTTATAAGGGAGGACATACTTCATTTTTCTCTCAATAGAAAACATTATAAGGGGAGACAATTTTCATTTTTTCTCTCAATAGATTTCATTAGTACTGTATACAGGTGGAGCATCGAGGGAGACAACTGCATTCTTCACTGAAAAGTAATTTATGTTATAAGGAGAGACAACTTCATTCTTCTCTTTTTTCAAAACATTTTAATAAGGGGAGACAATTGCAGTCTTAGCATCTGCATGGTATGTATTTTTAAAGGGAGATAACTACAATGATCTATAAGTGGGGATGCTATTTGTGAAATTTTCAAAAAAAAAAAAAAAAAAAAAATCCACAAAGGTGTCAATTTTATCTACAGGTAATCAATTACACATTTAAAGGAGATATACATAAGGGGCGACAAATGGAGCTCACTATAAAAAAAAATTGTACCTCGAAGGCTGTTCTGCTGCTCCCGTCTCTCCATATCCATTTTTTGTGGCAGTTCCATATCACTGCGTAACACACTGTAGTCATATCGGGACCTGAAGTAGAATATCAAAACCCAAAAATAAAATGTACTCTATTGTAAACAAATTGATATGATAGAAGTTGTATGAGTATAATTCCTGTGTATTTGTACATCTACAATTATCATGGTATTTTTTTCAAAGTATGCATACCTTTAACACAAACATCTAGTGCTATAACTTGAATTATTCAGGAAATAACAAATGAGAGTTCATGTTAATAATATGGTAATAATTTTTTCATTCACAAAACCATACAATTTGTATGCATACATGTTTGATATGTATTGACATCTGACAAATAATAGATGGAGACAAAACAAATAACAATAGCTTAAAATTACCCATATCTCTTACACAGACACCAGACGAGAACAATCAGCAGTACCACGATGACAATTCCGACGAGAATTGGAACCTGTCAAGTATACAATAAGATAATTATACTTTAAATGCAATTGTATACTGTGTGTCACATTAAATGGAAAATGTATCACTTTCAGACAAAGAATTTTAATATTATTATATTTTATAAGTTCCCCTGAACCTAGCAGACAGTTCAAAAAAAAAAGAAAAAAAAAGCATTGACTTTCTGACTTCCTGGCGCCTGTTAAAATGCATTACTCCAGTATCAGGTCGAAAAGAAAATCATATAATTCAACCTGTTCTGGATGCTGCAGCTGACAAGCTTCTTTCAAATTATGTACAATGTACATGTAACTCCCAGTTCAGCCTCGGTACAACATGTAGATTATGAGCCATGCTACTTAGGATTCTATGTACAAGAAAAGTGATAAGTTACAGCATCAAAAAAAGGGCATGGCATCCATGCCAGTTTCCTAATCAAATGATTTCTCATCATAAATGTTTGTAAAAGTCACAAACAAAATCACCTCTATTGCCCAGTGACAAAAGTAATCTACATTGAACTTTGAAGAATTCAATAAAGTGCACATTATCAATTGAAATTATGAATAATTGGAATAATGTGCTCCCAATCCATGTAACCAGTGAGTTTTAGTGTTCAGGAGTTGTTTACTTACGTATAAGTGATCGCCAAGCCATTCTTGCACGTCGTCTGCCATTCTAACACCGTCATCTGTCTAAGGTCTCCATCACATGTAAACGTGAACTGTCACCCACATGATTTCACGGTCATGTGACTTCGTCCTATAAAAAGCACGCGTGCCAAGCGAGGTAATTCTGATTGACTTGGTGATTTTATTTTCTCAAGGGACACAACTGTGATAGACTTACATTGCTGACATGCATTGTACCAGGTAGGTTTTCTGCAAACTAAAATGGTTTCCAAAATTTAATTAAAACTATAATTGTCGAACCGACAACTGTGAAAACACTAGGCCTAATAAATCAATAAATTCCCCATTTTAACAAGGATGTCTATATGATATGTACATGATGTAAGGCCATGTCTCTGGTTTGAACGTCATGAAAGTATTGGAATTCTGGATACAGTATGAAAAAAGTTTATCACGAGTGTTAAACTTATAATTTGAATATTATTTCGGAATTAGAAAGGTGCGAAAACAAATTTTCCTTTATTATGAATAATGAAAATTTGAAGAAATTAATCTATGATGGAATTAATAAATATGGAAGTATGGGAAACTATATGAAGAAATTACCGTCGTAACTAATATGTTGAGGTAACTTTTGGAAGAATTAAGGAATTTGAATAAAGGAATTATTATGTTACAATATTATATTTTTTTAATGGTGATGTCAATAAGAAAATAAAGTGAATTAACATAAATAACTGAATCCATTTGGTGCACTGAAGGATATTAGAACTTTATAGGCCTATGTGTGAATTGTATATAAATGTACATGTTCATTTGAAACCTCCAACATACAAAAAGGTCCGTTTCCCGTTTTATACGAACATATATTATTTTGATGTAGTCTGCAACGAATGGTGAGCAAGCCGTATACTCTTCATATATGTATCATATGATAAGTCATTTTTTATAAACAAGAAGAATAAATGGGGCCTAGAACTCACCCTTGAGAGACGCCACTTTATTATATAAAATGTATAAACTCAGATTTCTCTTGAAGGTACTTTAAAACGGTTTTCCAGCAGGATTTCAAAGTCATTCGTGGTTTCTGCGTTCACGACCGATTCTGGCAAACCGTTCCCAGACATTTACCAACCACATCTCTGTTGTTGCTGGATATTGATGTCTTTGGTGTATTATTTAGGTGTTTAATCATCTTTACTATCATTGATTTATATTTCACTCAATTTAGACTTATGTGTAATGCAATGCTTTTTGGTGTATATGCATTAATGTGTAATGAGTTATACATTATCTGGTCGGTACTTTTTCCTCTTGAAACAGTTTATGATACATGTAAATCAATTTTTTGAGTTAACTCTCCATACATCATATATAAGTACAAGACAATATTATCATATGTCATCATTGTCAGAAGCCAAAACTTGCCGTTATCGGTGGAGATAGTTACAGGGTTCAGTAGTATTAGTAATCACTAGTATCACTGGGCCCCATTCTGTTTCTTATATATTAATGATTTCCATCAAACCATGCAGCAGACAGCACACTAAGATTATTCGCAGACGACAGTATTATATACAAAACAATAAACAACAAAAGACGACACAATAAAACTACAGAAAGATTTGGACGCAGCAGCACAATGGAAAACAGATTGGCTAATAAAATTTCATCCAGATTAATGCAACATCATCACTGTTACACCAAAACGCAACAAAATACATCACAACTACACACTCCACAATCACAATCTCAAGTAAATATTTAGAACTAACACTACAAAAACCTAAAATGGAATATACACATAAACAATATCACCGCAAACGCAAACAGATCACTGGGGTTTTTAAAGCGCAACTTAAAAATTAATTCATCTATGGTGGCATATTTCTGCCATCGATTTGCCGACTTACGACTTAATAATGTCGACATCGTTAAGGTATTAAGTCGACATCATATCGGAAGAAGTCGACATAAACAAAAGAATATGTCGACTAACCACATGTACATGCCCACCTAATGATTCCAAGATATTTATGTAGACAGTCGGTAACTCGGCGATTAATGTGTTTATGCTCGGGTGTGACACCGACTTGTCAGTTATTGATGTCGACATCTAAACTAAAAGATGTCAACATCTGGTCTTGAAAGTTGGAAATCAAAGGCCACCCTTTCATAGAGCACTGTGTATTATGCAGCAAAAGCCATACAGCAGAGGATCCGACGTTGATTTTGTTTAATTCAAGTTTTTATTATTTGATTTCAAAATAAAAAAAAAAATGTGATCCTGCACATCCCGGCCATGAAACTGTTAGCCTGCGTGTACGTAGCTGTTAGCCCGAGCTACGGAAGTGTACAACGAATTATTAATATATATAACCGTGGGTTGAAAATTCGTTTCAAAGCTGTGTGTGTGTTTTATGGATTGGCATTCGTACCAAGTCCATGTAGTACAAACCGCACTATACTATATTAAAAGAATGGATGAAAAAAAAATAAAAAAGAGAAGATTTTTGTATGTTGTATTTTCTTGTGAATCCCGAAAAATACCAGTTACGTAATTTAAAAGCCATAAAGGTCACAGTACAGGTACACAATACACATTGGGAAACCAGCTTTACTTGTTAGCTTGGCCTGTCCATATACATAAATATTTACATCCCTCGATACACTTATATAAATGCACAACGAATTTTTGTTACGGTCTTAATGGTCATATTCAACCTTTGGGCTAAAAACCCTCCAGGGACGCGGTTTTAGCTCCAAAAACTCGGGATATATCTGCATCTATTTTTTGTAGTAAAAACATGCGTAGTAGTCAAACATAAATGTCACGTGCTTATACCTCATTCATGCCATTGGCCCGAATATACAATTGTATTTCTGGGTAAACTTGTGATCACGTGATTTTGTGTTTACTTCCAAATATGGTGATAGTTTGCTTGCCATTTCTTCGGAGAAATTGATTTATTTGAAAATATTTAGACTCCAAAATGTTATCAATATTGCATGCATATCATTTTGACTTGCACATATGCACTGTTTTACTATAAATAATGAACTGAAATGAGTTGTAAAACTGCCATTTTCACGTTTTGTTAAATAAATGATATAATACGAATTGACCAATTCAATAGGTCTAACCCGTCTAATCTAAAATCAGCGAAGATCGGCTACTCCGGCTAAATTCGTGTAGAATTCTAAAATTTATATTAGTATATATATTATTACATGCTTTAGGGTTCAGAACATATACATATAACACAGAGAAAATAAGGCCAAATTATGTATAAATACCAGGTCAGAGAGAAATCACTCTATTTGGAAGTAAACACACACTCTTGTTGATCAACTATGTTACCCACTATATACAATTCTATATTTATTTCGGCCAATGGCATGAATGAGGTATAATCACGTGACATTGTTTTACTACGTTTGACTACAAAGAACGCGTGTTTTGTACTATTATGAGGAAAATCCTCCGCGGATCGTGGTTTCGTTTCCACCATTTTGAAATTGTTAAGCAATACTATCATATCATCATAGTTTATTTTCCATATTATTTCCAAAGACCAATATAGTTATTGGCTTCCGCATTTGACCATTATACAAAATGTAGACTTTTTTTGGGAAATCTATTACATATTGTACTAATTATACTACAGTCATCACCGGGCTTATGTGCTTACATGTCAGCTTCACAGCCTGTGTTAATTGGGCGGGCGACGTAGAGTACCTAAACTCATTATTGCTTCTGTAGGTTTCCTGATACGGATTAACTAGTTTCATTTTGTTTGTCAGGAATTTCTCTTTCATTGATTGAAATGGTCTCAAGATCACCTCTACCTATATTGTGCATTTTATGGACATGGGTTCTCGGAATTTTCCCCAATATATCGTAGTAAAAAAAGTCTACGTGTTTATTCCATCATTCATGATCATTAGGCCCGAATATTACAATTGTATTATGGGTAACTAGTGATCACGTGATTTTGTGTTTATCTTCCAAATATAGGCGTTAGATTTTGCCTTGCCATTTCTCGGTGAATATTGATTTATTTGAAAATATTTTAGTCTCCACAAATGTTTTTAATATTGCATGAAGATCCATTTTTTGACCTATTGCTAACTATGCTCTGTTTATGTTACTATAATATAATGGAAACTGAAATGTGTTGTAAAATCTGCCATTTCCACTGTTTTGTATATGAGTAATAAAACAAATGAATATAGATAACGAATTGACCATTTCAATAGGTCTAATCCGTCGAAAAAATTTTTTATAAATTCAGCAGAAGATTCGGCCTATCTCACGAGGCTAAAATTTCGTAGAATTCTATTTTTTTATATATATATATTAATTACCTTGCTTTTGGGTTCAGAACATAGCACAATATACATATACACAGAGAAAATAAGGCAAATTATGTTTAAATACCAAGGTCAGAGAAATCACTCTATTTGGAAACCATAAACACACACACTCATGTGATCACTAGTTACCCACTTATACAATTCTATATTTATTTCGGCCAATGGCATGAATGAGGTAATAATCACGTGACTTGTTTTACTACGTTTGACTACAAAGAACGCGTGTTTTGTACTATTATGAGGAAAATCCTCCGCGGATCGTGGTTTCGTTTCCACCATTTGAAATTGTTAAGCAATACTATCATATCATAGTTTATTTTCCATATTATTTCCAAACAAATAGTTATAAGCTTCCGCATAGCCCATTTACAAAATGTAGCTTTTTTGGGAATCTAATACATATGTACACGTATACTAAGAAACACGGGCTTATGTGCTTACATGGCAGCTTCCCGCCTGGTAAATTGGACCTAGGACCTAACTCATTATGTTTCGGTAGGTTCCGTACGAAAATGTATCATTTTGTTTGTCAGAATAATCTTCATAGATTGATAGGTCTCAAGGCCCTCTACCAATATTGTGCCTTTTATGGCCCTGGGGTCTCGGAATTTCCCCCAAAAACGTAGTAAAAAAAGTCACGTGCTTATACCTCATTCATGCCATTGGCCCGAATATACAATTGTATTATGGGTAACTAGTGATCACGTGATTTTGTGTTTACTTCCAAATATGGCGATAGTTTGCTTGCCATTTCTTTGGAGAAATTGATTTATTTGAAAATATTTAGACTCCAAAATGTTATTAATATTGCATGCATATCATTTTGACTTGCACATATGTATTATTTTACTATAAATAATGAACTGAAATGAGTTATAAAACTGTCATTTTCACGTTTTGTAAATAAATGATATAATGCGAATTGACCAATTCAATAGGTCTAACCGTCCAATCTAAAATCAGCGAAGATCGGCTACTCCCGGCTAAATTCGTAGAATTCTAAATTTATATTTATATATATTATTACCTGCTTTAGGGTTCAGAACATATACCTATAACACAGAGAAAATAAGGCCAAATTATGTATAAATACCAGGTCAGAGAAATCACTCTATTTGGAAGTAAACACACACACTCATGTGATCACTAGTTACCCACTTATACAATTCTATATTTATTTCGGCCAATGGCATGAATGAGGTATAATCACGTGACTTGTTTTACTACGTTTGACTACAAAGAACGCGTGTTTTGTACTATTATGAGGAAAATCCTCCGCGGATCGTGGTTTCGTTTCCACCATTTGAAATTGTTAAGCAATACTATCATATCAATAGTTTATTTTCCATATTATTTCCAAACAAATAGTTATAAGCTTCCGCATAGCCCATTTACAAAAAATGTAGCTTTTTTAGGGAAGGGAACTTGTGAATACAATGTACACGTATACGTAAGAAACACGGGGCTTATACAGGTGATCTTACATGGCAGGCTTCCCGCCTCGGTAAAATTGGTCTATGGAACTAAATCATTTGTCTGCTTCGGTAGTTCAGTATACGAAAATGTATCATTTTGTTTGTTCAGGAAATAATCTCATAGATTGATAGGTCTCAAGGCCCTGAATATTGTGATACTTTTATGGCCCTCCGGTGGTCTCGGAATTTCCCCAAAAACGTAGTAAAATAAGTCACGTGCTTTACTACCTCATTAATGCCATTGGCAACGGGAAATTTATACAATTGTATTATGTGGTACACTAGTGATCAACGTGATTTTGTGTTTACTTCCAAATATGGCGATAGTTTGCTTGCCATTTCTTTGGAGAAATTGATTTATTTGAAAAATATTTAGACTCCAACAATGTTATTAATATTGCATGCATATCATTTTGACTTGCACATATGTACTTATTTTACTATAAATAATGAACTGAAATGAGTTGTAAAACTGCCATTTTCACGTTTTGTAAATAAATGATATAATACGAATTGACCAATTCAATAGGTCTAACCGTCTAATCTAAAATCAGCGAAGATCGGCTACTCCCGGCTAAATTCGTAGAATTCTAAATTTATATTTATATATATTATTACATGCTTTAGGGTTCAGCACATATACATATAACACAGAGAAAATAAGGCCAAATTATGTATAAATACCAGGTCAGAGAAATCACTCTATTTGGAAGTAAACACACACAGTCATGTGATCACTAGTTACCCACTTATACAATTCTATATTTATTTTCGGCCAATGGCATGAATGAGGTATAATCACGTGACTTGTTTTACTACGTTTGACTACAAAGAACGCGTGTTTTGTACTATTATGAGGAAAATTCTCCGCGGATCGTGGTTTCGTTTCCACCATTTGAAATTGTTAAGCATACTATCATATCATAGTTTATTTTCATCATATTATTTCCAAAACAAATAGTTATAAGCTTCCGCATAGCCCATTTACAAAATGTAGCTTTTTGGGAATTCTAATACATATGTACACGATATATACTAAGAAACACGGGCTTTATGTGCTTACATGTCAGCTTCCCGCCTGGTAAATTGGGACCTAGGACCTAACTCATTATGTTTCGGTAGGTTCCGTACGAAAATGTATCATTTTGTTTGTCAGAATAACTCTTCATAGATTGATAGGTCTCAAGGCCCTCTACCAATATTGTGCCTTTTATGGCCCTGGGGTCTCGGAATTTTCCCCAAAAACGTAGTAAAAAAAGTCACGTGCTTATACCTCATTCATGCCATTGGCCCGAATATACAATTGTATTATGGGTAACTAGTGATCACGTGATTTTGTGTTTACTTCCAAATATGGCGATAGTTTGCTTGCCATTTCTTTGGAGAAATTGATTTATTTGAAAATATTTAGACTCCAAAATGTTATTAATATTGCATGCATATCATTTTGACTTGCACATATGCACTGTTTTACTATAAATAATGAACTGAAATGAGTTGTAAAACTGCCATTTTCACGTTTTGTAAATAAATGATATAATGCGAATTGACCAATTCAATAGGTCTAACCGTCTAATCTAAAATCAGCGAAGATCGGCTACTCCCGGCTAAATTCGTAGAATTCTAAATTTATATATATATATATATTATTACATGCTTTAGGGTTCAGAACATATACATAACACAGAGAAAATAAGGCCAAATTATGTATAAATACCAGGTCAGAGAAATCACTCTATTTGGAAGTAAACACACACTCATGTGATCACTAGTTACCCACTTATACAATTCCATATTTATTTCGGCCAATGGCATGAATGAGGTATAATCACGTGACTTGTTTTACTACGTTTGACTACAAAGAACGCGTGTTTTGTATCATTATTGGGAAAATCCCCCGCGGATCGTGATTTCATTTCCACCATTTGAACAGAAGGCTTAGAGTAGACTTTGATTGTGAACTTGACATTGATAAATTGAAGATTACATGTTGTGCCATGGCAGATGTCAAAGTTCATGTATATACATGTATACTCGACAATTACTTGAAACATCATCTAATAAATTTGTGTTGAAATTATAATTGATGTTGACCAGGAAATGTACCAGACTAAATTTTGGTTGAATAATGCATGGAAAGTGAATTAATCTTAACTTTTCCACTTTGTGGAAAATCCTTCAAAACGGATTTATCTCCCTTGATTAAAATGACAAACCATGTACCTTTGCTATGATATAAAGTGGGTTTTTTTTCATTTTTTTTTTTAAATTCAACAATGAATGCAGATCAAATATATTAATCAAATATGTGTATTAATTTAATTTGAAACGTGTTTGTTTTGCTGAAAATTTGCAAAAAAAAATAATATCAATACAAAATATTCATGATTGTAATTTGATTGTTGTTGTTTTCGTACTTGCTGTAAAATGAGAAAAACCGTGTTGTGGAGAAGAAGTTTGTTAAAATTTGAATGGTTAACAAATGGATGAGAGTTGAGAATGAGCAGAAGGCAATAAGGATATATATGTCTAACAGTCACCTGAATATCAATATGCACAGTTATAAATAATAATTTGCTTTTAAGAAACAAATAAATATATCTCAGCCCTGTGACTTGGCACATAGGCCAAGAACTTTGTATCCCTTCATCCTAGCATGCTATGGCCCAATAACATGTCCATGTATGAGGTTCTTGGTTATTAAGAAGATTGTAAATTGTTTACAACAGACACTGGATGATGCCGGCCAAAAGACAATTGCAATAGGTCACACAGGAGGAGATTAATTCAACACACAACCATATATACTTTATATACTTTTTCTCATAAATCATTACATATAATCCTTGTACACATCCATATCAGTGGCGACGCTAACAGGAAATTAATGCATATGCAAAATGGCGTGCGAGCGTCGAAGGGTCGAGATTTTGGTGTTTGGAGGTCCGGGGATCTCCCCCGGAAAAAAATTACGATTCTGATGATTTTGCGAGCGCCGAATGCGCGAGGCTTTGGTGTTCTGGGGGTCCGGGGGTCTCCCCTGCGAAAAATATTACGATTTGGAATGACCAAGATGAGTTTTACGGTGTATTTTGAGGATTTTAATGCGTTCTTAACGTGGTAATTTTTCGATTTACATTTACCTGCATTTAGAAATTATAATTGTGAATGTCGTCATATCATTATGCAACCCTGCTCGATCTGATCATACGACTTCACACCATCAGCACATTGTTGTTTAACTAAAAAAAAAATGAATTGATTTAATTGTCTTGCTTAGACATGTAAACAATTTAATATTTTAAGAAACATTTTTGAAATATTAGAATCCCTTGATGGACATTTTTAGTCTAGTTCATGTGTATTGAATTTTTATTATTAAAGGTTTGAACATTACGTGCTTGAACTTTTAGGAAATGCGCCGCAAAGCGGCAAAATTTTCTAAAATGAAGTACGAAAAATGTGCAGGAGGACCCTTTTCTTCCTACGCCCCTGCAGTTGCACATTTAAAAAGTTTAATGAACTTGGTACCCACTACTGACTGATGTAAATCATGCCAACAAAAGATGGATCTTTTCTCTATTTCTGTAATTCTTTACCTTTTTCTTTCCTCTTGGAAATGTTTTATAACATGGGAAAACTAAAAATGAAGTCTATATAGCAGGAATAACAAAACACATAGCCACCTGTCAGCCATGGTTTTTTTTGATTGGTCACCCGAGTTCGGATACAGAATGAAACAAATACATACACTGTATATAAGCACCATATATTGGCCTATCAGGCCCATGAAATTAGCCAGTGATGATATCCATTTAACCTTTTAATATATGAAGAGTATTTGATTCCATTACATCTGTTTCCTATGAAAATTGAGCAAATAATGCTCATAAATGTGTTTCCCTATATAAACTATGGTAAAGACCCTATCGCATGGGGAAAATTCCGAGACCCCAGGGCCATGAAAGGCACAATATTGGTAGAGGGCCTTGAGACCTTTCAATCTATGAAGAGTTATTCTGACAAACAAAATGATACATTTTCGTACGGAACCTACCGAAGCATAATGAGTTAGGTCCTAGGTCCCAATTTACCAGGCGGGAAGCTGCCATGTAAGCACATAAGCCCGTGTTTCTTAGTATATGTGTACATATGTATTAGATTCCCAAAAAGCTACATTTTGTAAATGGGCTATGCGGAAGCTTATAACTATTTGTTTGGAAATAATATGGAAAATAAACTATGATATGATAGTATTGCTTAACAATTTCAAATGGTGGAAACGAAACCACGATCCGCGGAGGATTTTCCCCATAATAGTACAAAACACGCGTTCTTTGTAGTCAAACGTAGTAAAACAAGTCACGTGATTATACCTCATTAATGCCATTGGCCGAAATAAATATAGAATTGTATAAGTGGGTAACTAGTGATCACATGAGTGTGTGTTTACTTCCAAATAGAGTGATTTCTCTGACCTGGTATTTATACATAATTTGGCCTTATTTTCTCTGTGTTATAGGTATATGTTCTGAACTCTAAAGCATGTAATAATATATATAAATATAAATTTAGAATTCTACGAATTTAGCCGGGAGTAGCCGATCTTCGCTGATTTTAGATTAGACGGTTAGACCTATTGAATTGGTCAATTCGCATTATATAATTTATCTACAAAACGTGGAAATGACAGTTTTATAACTCATTTCAGTTCATTATTTATAGTAAAATAATACATATGTGCAAGTCAAAATGATATGCATGCAATATTAATAACATTTTGGAGTCTAAATATTTTCAAATAAATCAATTTCTCCGAAGAAATGGCAAGCAAACTATCACCATATTTGGAAGTAAACACAAAATCACGTGATCACTAGTTACCCATAATACAATTGTATATTCGGGCCAATGGCATGAATGAGGTATAAGCACGTGACTTTTTTTACTACGTTTTTACTACAAAAAATAGATGCAGATATATCCCGAGTTTGGAGCTAAAACCGCGTCTCGCGGGAGGATTTTTAGCCCAAAGCTTAAATCTGGCCATTAAGACCGTAACAAAAAATCGTAGTGCCTTTATTTAAGTGTATCGAGGGATGTAAATATTTATGTATATATATGGAAATGGCAGGGTAAGCTAACAAGTAAAGCTGGTTTCCAAATGGGTATTGTGTATCTGTACTGTGACCTTTTTGGCTTTTAAATAACGTAACTGGTATTTTTCGTGATTCGCAAAAAATGAAATCTTGAAAAAATCATTGTAATATCGTATAGTACGGTATGTACCACATGGACTTTGTACGAATGCTAATCCACAAAGCACACACACAGCTTTTAAACGAATTTTCAACCCACGGTTATATATATTAATAAATAATTATGGCCAAGAGGATGGAAATTCGTTGTACAAAGCAGAGTCCTATTGCACTCTAACTTCCTCAGCTCGGACTAACAGTTACAATGTGTACATACACGCAGGCTACAGCTGCATGGCCGGGATGTGCAGGATCACAATTTTTAATTTTGAAATCAAATAAATAAAAATCTGAATTAACAAAATTAACGTCGATCTCTGCTGTATGGTGCCTTGCTGAATATACACATTACCCTATGAAAGGGTGGCCTTTGAATTCCACTTTCAAGACCAGATGTCGACATCTTTTAGTTTAGATGTCGACATCAATAACTGACAAGTCGGTGTCACACCCGAGCATAAACACGATTAATCGCCGAGTTACCGACTTTCTACATAATTATCTTGGAATCATTGTGTGGGCAGGTTCATGTGGTAAGTCGACATATTCTTCTGTTTATGTCGACATCTTCCGGTATGATGTCGACTTAATGCCTTAATTATGTCGACATCATTAATAAGTCGTAAGTCGGCAACTCGATGGCAGAAATATGCCACCATACATATGGGATCCCCACAACACAAACCAAATCCAACAGCTCGAAAAAAACACAACGCAGAGCAGCAAGATACGTAAACAACAAATATCACGACACCAGTTCAGTTACAAACATGATACATCAACTCAACTGGCCAACAGATTAATACTTTTCTACAAGATTATACACAATATACAATGTAGTTGCCGTCGGATACCAGACCTTACTTATTCCAGCAGACCACAGAACCAGACACTCCAATCCACACTCCTTCAGACAAATCTCTGCTACAAAGGACACATACAAATATTCATTCTTCCCACAAACAATAAAACAATGGAATCTCCTCCCTGTAGCAGCAGTACAATGCACTACACTCGAGGACTTCAAGGCACATATTTCCAACGTAGCCCTTGAAGCCCTCATGCACTAGTTCTGCACACACCTTTTATCTTATATATTAAAAAAAAAAAAAAAAACACACACACACAAATTTAATCCCTTCACACCCTTGCACCCCTACAGATCACATGACGTGATCGTCATTTTTCACGGAGTCATGAAATACAAAGAAGAAGAAGAAGAGTATAACAGAAAGAAATCAGATTTACCGGTATTGCCTTCACAGAGAATGATATAAAATGAAAAAAATATCCCATCTCCACTTTGTAAGTTACGATATCAATCCAAGTTAATTTAAGAATGTTATAAACGTATTTCAAGGTGTTCTGTTAAAAGTTACGCATTAATTTTGGACAGAGATGCAAAAAATGATATGTATTTAAAATATTAATATTTAGAAAGATCAATTTTAGTTTCTATATATAATTAAGTTCAATGCTCGTGGTAAGTTTCTTTCTTCTTTCAAACACAGGTACACAATCTTCCAAGGTGAAATCAAATCTCCCCTAAACCCTGATCGGCCTTCCCGTATGTTTGCCCTGACGCAAATGTAGAGTGTTACTACTTTAGACTTACATCTTCGTCTGTCTGTTTCCTTCGTTGGTGGGTGGATCGGAGGTCCCTAATATGCTATGACTAGGTGACTTCTCATTGGATACACATACCCCAGCGATTGTTTTCTTGGGAGTTCCGTTCAACGATGAGCTTTAGGGTGAGTTGACTAGTGAGCTTGAAATATGATAGGTGATTCTGAAGTGAGCTTTGGAGTAATGGTTTGGAATGAGCCAGAGAGAGGTGTCTGATGAGTAGAAAAATGCAGTCGTATTTTTATAAATGTATTGACTATTCTGAAAATATCACCGTATTTATCGTCACTGTTGTTAAATATTGTACGATACTTGAATGTGTTATCAACATTTCTTTCTTTACAAATGGTTATGCTAATGTTCGAATTAAATTATATTCTGAAAACACCTACAATACTAAAAAGTGTACAGAAATTCAGGGACGGGAATCCTGACTTTCAGTTTCTATTTGGATATCAAAAGCTGAGTCGTTGAAATGACACAATTTTCTGGATTGTTTGCACTGTTCCGGGACAAGTTGCTTTAGGGGGGATTCGACAGGGAATAACATTGCACCCACATTGTTTTAACCCTGACTACGCCCCTGCTAGGGTTCGTGTGTTGTTGCGGACGAAAGTAAACAAGGAAAATTAATTCATGAACGTAACTGAGTCTTGAAAAGTGACAGTATATCCATATGACCATACAAACCTTAAAGTTAAGTCGCCGTGATTAGGGAACGCGGAGTCAAGTCGCCGCTACTGTTAGTTGGTTGGCAGTATGGGAACTATGCACGATAACTCCTAGAGGTCTTTGTTTGAAGACTGAATATTTTTTTTCACATATTCCGACTGATGTAAATTCGCCTAAATAATATTTGCACGTGTCACTAGTTTAATATAACATGAAGCGCTTTTTTATTGGCTGGAATTTATTGTGTTTTCATAATGGCGAATTTAAACTTATCTCAAAATTTCATATTAGATTTTAAGATTTTTTTCTTATAAAATAATGTTATACGAAATCAATAATCATTAAAGATTTAAATCCACGGAACGCTTCGTTGATAAGGCCACGGAAAGTCTGTCAACAAATACATCTCAGAATATAATTTATACTTTAAATCCAGGGAACACTTGATAAGTACACGGAACGTCTGTCAACAAATATGTTACAGAATACTGTACATACATAATTGTGCTTTAAATCCAGAGAACACTGTCTTATCTTTCATATTACGTAATCACTTCAGGAAAAAATTCTCCAATGTAGATTGAGTCAACTTGCAATGGTGTCGACCATAGCATCCTCACTAAGGACACGAAGATCATGTGCAATATCTAGAAATCTATCGTCTTTCAGAACAGCAAACTGCCTCAATCGTCGCGAGAATTCGGAGATCTCCTTCAGCGTCACAGCGGGTTCATCAGTTGTTTGAGCACATGATTCCTCCTCAGAATCGTCGTCAGCTGCATCTTCGTTGGTACACAGATGTTTGGTGACCAGGCTCCGCTCCCACTCCTCGCCGTCATCTTCCACAGGAATGTTGTCGTCAAATGTCAGAAGCGTGTCCTTGTCCATGTCTGCTGTCTTGGTGATACGCATCAGTTTTGCAAGCGGTATGTCGTCATCACCTTCTTCATCATCATCATTGTCGTCCTCTCTAGCGTCGGTTTTGCAGAATCCGGAAAGGGCAAAGCATTTCTGGATGGTATCGGGACGAGTCTCGCTCCAAGCATCGCGTATCCAAAAGAGATCATCAAGTACACTAATTTGTTTACACAGTTCTGTAACATTATCCACACGGTCAATCTCTGCCACTAAACTCTTCATCATCTTCGATAGGTAGCGGGCTTTAAATGCACGGATAATACCTTGATTCAGAGGCATTTGGCGGGAAGGAATTTCAGCTTCACGTTTAATGTCCTTTGCGTGTGAGGTGGCGTTGTCCAAAAACTTGAGAATATTCCGTTTCTCTCGTTTCATCTGTCTGTCAACACCTTTAATCCACATGCTTTCCTGTTGTGGTTCCATGTAACGGACATCTTGGAAGCCTTAATATTTCTGAAGCATCTGGGGTGTTTGGCTTTCCCTATCACTAGAGGTGCCAGTTTCTCCCCGGTAGCACTACACGCAAACATCACAGTTAATCGTTCCTTCGAATTCTTCATACCTTAAGAGGTAGATCCTTTCTATGCTAGTGTCTTGTCCGGGAACGCACGGAAGTAGAGTCCTGTTTCATCACAGTTTAAAATATCAATGGCGCTGTAACCTTCACATATCTCTGAAAGTTGCTGTTTGTAATCTCCAACCAGTTTGTCATCTACACCAGCACTTTCACCGCTCACTTTGAAGGCCTTAATAGTCTTAAACTTATCTAGCCACCCGTTTGGTGCCTTAAAGTCTGTGATCTGTAGCCGCGATGTGAATTTCAATGACTTCTGTTGCAAGATTGGAATAACATGTTTGACATACGATCACCATTATACATGTATTTGAAAATATCGGAGCATTGAGCTCTACTATCGATCAATGATATATGTATCTATTGTAAAACGTATGATGGATCTAATAGATGACTTTGTAGGAAATGGACAGGACGGTTCGTTCCACTCGGTCATAATAGACGGGAAGAAGCTGTTTTTATATAGATGGGTTCTAGCAGCAGTAACATTTAATAATCTGTTATGTCGGAAATTGTAATTATCGTTCATATTTAAAGAGGGTTGTTATACTTCATAAATATGAGAAGGGCAATTGTTATTAAAGATATTTAAAAAAGTTATATTTCGATGTAGATGTCTTCGTTTAATAGTGGTACTAAGCCAGATTCCCTATAAATTATAGCGTGGCTTGTTCCCCTTCTCAAACCAGTTATAATGCGTGCTGCTTCGAGCTGAATTGACTAAAAAATACCACACTCAGATGATTGCAATTTGATCATACTATATTAAAATACTCGAGAATTGGTCGAATAAAGGAATTATAAATAGTTTGAAGAGATTTTCTATGAAGTTTGAATTTTAGCATTCTGAGTATGTTTATTCGTTTGTATGCTTTCTCATAGATATGATTTATATGGGTAGACCAATTTGCCATTGAATTGAAATATACTCCTAGGTGCTTGTGATTGGAAATATTATTGATTTTTTTATTGTTGTGAAAATAAAACAGGAATTAACATTTGGGAGTCAACTCGCTTTGAAAAAAGAAGATATACAGTTTTATCAGGATTAAAAAGTATGCCTCATTTTTCAGCCTATATAGATATTTTTCTCATATCATTCTTTAGAATTTCGGCAGATTCTTGTCTATTTCCTTCAATGAGACTTATTAAGGAAGTATCGTCAGCAAACAATTTAACATTAGAAGAAATATCATCACCAATATCATTAATATACAATAGAAAGAAATATGTTCCCAGGACAGATCCCTGTGGTACCCCCGCCTGTATGGATTTAAAAATAGATTTGAATCCGTCGAAGACCACTCTCTGTCTCCTATTCTTCAAATAAGATGAAAACCATGTCAACATATTACCATCGATTCCATATTTTTTATGCTTATATATTAAACCATCATGCCAAACACGATCAAAAGCTTTGCTTATATAATAAAATATCATTCTCGCTTCTTTACCATTATCCAAATGTTTCACAATTGTGTCATACATAGCTAGTAGTTGATAGATTGTTTAATTTTTAGGTAAAAATCCTGATTGATGTTTGGAGATTATCCTATGTCTGGAAGGATAGTTAAAAAGATTTTTGAAGACATCTTTTCCACAAAATTTTGCTAAAAATAGGAGTCACAGAAATAGGTCTATGATTAGAAGGATCATTTCGTAAACCTTTTCCTTTATATATGGGTGTAACATTGGCATTTTCCCACACATCAGGAAGCATACCAGATGATATAGAATTATTAAATATTACATGAAGAGGTTTTATAAGTGACTGAGAGACACCCTTTATGAATTGAGGAGGAATAGTATCAGGGCCTGAAGGTTTATTAGTGTTGATAAGATGAAGTTGATCAATTATGTCTTGCACTGTAATGTCAAAAGCTGAAAAAGTATGGTGTGACTGAGGACTGTCAGGAGGTAGATCGTCAACATTCTTATTAGAAACAGATATAAATGTAAAGTATCCATTGAATGATTCAGCTTTGTCGATTGGATGCAGTTTTAGATCACCATTAATTATCTGAGGAGCGTCGAATTCATTTTTGTTGTCAAGATTCATAACTGACTTTGCTATTCGCCACCATTTACCAGGCGGTAAAGATTTATCAATTAAAGAGGACTGAAGTTTAGATAGATATTTTTCTTTTGCATCACGGATGAAGAAATAACCTGATTCCGAATGGTTCTAAATTTGTTCCATGAGACAGGAGTGTTATAAAATTTGGCTTTCGAATTTTGACGATTTCTTCTACGTATCATTACTCGTATATTATTTGTCAACCTGTGTTTTGACAAGACTGGGCCAATAGTGTTCATTTTTTATACAGATCGAAATACAAAATGTACTATATAATATCATAATATTAGGTATGTGTATCCTGCTTTCTCCATTAAAAAAATAACATCGGGGTAGCTATGTTGTGATAGCAGTTATACTTAGTAGTCCGCTTCGTATATTTATATTATTTTTTGATACCCAAACAGTGGGAGAAAGGAGAACAAAGCAAAATAACATGTAAACACTTGTCCGGAAAGATGAAAATTGATACGTATTTGTTATAAGGGATAGAAACGCAAAGGAAAATTATGATCCGTCGACTTGAGGCCATGTAGCTGAATGAGTATGAAAAAGAAAATCTGTTAATTTATCACAAAAGAATGAAAATGTATTGTTCTACTATCATTGGTGCATTGCATAGAAAACCCAAGTCACTAAGTGTGGTGTTGTTGTACGGTGTCTTTATGCTTTGGTTTTACTGTTACATTTACTCAAGTTGTAAATAGGCCGTTTAACCTAGTAACCAAACCCAGACTGAAGTGTTTGTGAGCAAGATGGAAAAGCAAGAGGAAGAGAGCTCGAGGTGTCGCCCCTACATCAGGATATCATAAATTTAGACTCAATATGTTTATCTCTACTTTCAAAAAAAAAAAAAAAAAAAAAAAATCGTAGAAGAAAGCGGGCTTTTATTTTGATGACTTGGTGTTACTATCGATTCATTACTCAATTTTGATGAACATGTTAAGATTTTATGTATGAAGGCATCCAAGCAAATAAATGTACTTGCTCGGTTGGGAGGTTTTCTTACTCTCGAGGGCCGCCGAGCGATATATAATGCGAGTTCTGTCCGCAACAGTATGGAATTCCCTACCAGTGGAGGCCAGAACAACCACATATTTTAATCATTTTAACAAATTATTGGAAGCTGGAGTGGTTTCAGCTGCAAGTGTGCCCTATGCCGCAAATAACAGAGTTTTACTTTGTACTACCCTTTCTTATACTTAAGTAGAAATTTTACTTCCAAAATTTCGTAATTATTTTTGAGCCTGGTCAACTGCGTCGATAGCCAACTGGAAGCGGAGAGAGTTGATAAGACCAACACGAAAACTTGGCTCTTGGTACATTTGATCAGGCTGCAGGAAATCGGGTAATCACTAGTCAATCAAAAATAGAATGTTTATTTTAATGTTAAATGTTTTATGTCCTAAGCTTGTATGAATATCTGTGATCTGACACTTGCCTTCTTTATAACACCTGTGATAGTTTTCCTCTTAGAGGATATAGTTTTCTCATAATCCTGCTTATGGCTAGATTTTATCTCTGCTTAGTGTTTATTATTTGTGTATTGCATGTTTTGCATGCTGTGCTTTACCTAATGTTTTCCACTCTTTTAGATAGGCGTTAATAAAAGCCCACAAGGACTGTTTGCTCGTTGTCAGTATAATGTGACCGGGTGGGTGTGTTGCTTGGTGTCTTCGGCGGCATGCTTCAGGAATAGCACTATAAAAAGCAACAGTTCCACTATACAAGAAGACACAACACGAACATACCGCAGTTGTGCATACATGGAAGGCCGTCCGTGATTAGCTGTTAATAGGACGTTAATTAGTCAAACAAACAAACATGGGCTATGTTTGTCATGTGTTTAACTATGTACCGACTTCAAATAAAATTGACTTGACTTGACTATGTTATTAAAACAAACATCGTAGAAAACAAGGTATTCCTCGAAACAGATGAAATGATGCTATTTTCTCTCTAGGAAAAAATAATTACTATCTCTACTAAGAACACACCAGTTATTAAATACAAATACTTTATTCTAAAACTTAAGGAATTATCATAGATTTGTAGAAAACAAACTCCGTTCACTTAATTAATGTACCTTCGTATATTTAAGATTCCAATGTTTACACATGTTGGTGTATTATTTGCTGATAGATATAAGAGAAGCGATACATAAAGTGTATGGGATAAGTAATTTGGACGTTTGAGTCCACCTTTCATTTACCAAAGTCAGTTTATTCCCTTCATTAGGCAAATAAAAGATAGTACATGTTATAAAACCCAGATGCAATGATACGATTGGTCACCAGCCTCTAGAATATTGAAACCATCACTGAAATTTGGCTCAAGATTATTTTTGACTCTACTTCATGTCTGATTTTATGATTTTATGATTTTAAATTCGAAACTATGGGGGTGGTTTGGGAAGTAGAAGCGATAGATATAACAAATCGTTTTCAATTATGAAGCCTTTATTATAACGATTATATAAATTACAGATTATGTACTTCTTTCTAGCCATATACAAAGTAATAAATGTAATATTGGGCATGCGCTTTAACTACCAATGATAAGACACTCAAACGCATACATTGTCCAGCCTCGTTCTGACTCGGCGATTCACTTCCGGCCAGGATCAAGTTCCAATATTTAGTTTCGTATGATGCGAGACGGATTCCGAGCTAGGTGAGCATGTCATGCTTCTAGTAGAGAGTGTAACATACACATATTAACAAAATCGTAACACACAGACATAAAAGTTACATTTCATACCACTAGGCACCATCGATATTCCAAGGGTTACTATCACTGTCGTAATTTCTACCCCTTGAGTATGTCAACACAATTGAAGGCTCTGTGTGCGACAACAGTTGAGGCAGGTAGTTTGGTCTAATGATATACAATAAATAAATTGAATAGCAATACACTGTGGTTGACTGTGTGACTTTTAAATTATGCGTCGCTGCCTCTGGAATCCTTGAAGGAAGTCTCAGAAGGCCTGTGATAGGTCAAATTTATGCTCCTAAATTGCCTACAGTTTTCCTATGATAGTTCCAAGGATAGATATAACGACAGAGAAAATAGCCCCTGGCGTATCTAGGATGACTACTAGGCAGAAATAACATGAATTATGACGCACGTATGTTGATAAATAACACGTATTACACGCGCAATCAATGTCGATATATTAGTCCTAGCCACAAACTTAGTTTGGGCTCATAAATATATTCGTATAAATAATTATTACAACAATATCATATACATGTATACTAGTATATAAAACGTACGTACATACACCTGTAATTACACATAACATTTATAGATTTATGCACAGTACAAACATCTATATAAAAGTAATATTTAGTCTTATCAAAGACAACATGCATTTCGAGACTTAAGTGAAAGACTTTTTTATAAGAGTATTATTAAAGGACGTGAAAGACAAAAGGAGTTAGTAACATCAAGGACTAAAAGTACTCAAACCAACGTATCTAATATGTAACACATCTCTTAATTATAAATTATAATAATAATATCGCTTTTTCTTTCTCTCAAATCACATGCGTCCAGCCTGGACTTTCTTCACAACGTTACATCTATCCAGAAATCGAACCAAGTTACATTCGAGCCTACATGCGTATAATATATCTAACAACACCTGAAACAACTTTATGGATAACAGTGTTCCAGAAAAAAGTAAAATGCTATTTGTTTCACAGAGCAACATAGAACTTTTTTATCGCCTTTGAATAATATTAACGTTGCAACAGAGAACCGTTCAAACACAGACTCTCATATAGATACTATAACCGGTCATTTACAAATAGAATATCTGTAAAAATTAGACATAACGTCTAATATCTACATATACGGTTTCGCATTTTTGAAATTTTGTTATCAATTGAGATCGTAGTTGTGCGATAAGGTAATTTTATGTTTATTTTCACTTTATCATTATACACAAATGAACTTAAATTCGCTTTAAGGCTTAATCTTTATATATTCCAACTATCTGCCCTTACTTAAAAGTAGCTACCCACATTTGAATCAACAGTAATTGTTTGTTTGATTCTATGATTAATTAACGTCCTATAACATATAACAGCCAGGGTCTTGTAAGGACGGCCTCCCATGTATGCGGTGTGCAGCTTGTTTGAAGTGCGTGTTTTGGGAGACTCCGGTATATTCATACTATGTCTTCTTGTATAGAGGAACTCATGTCCTTTTTGATAGTGCTGTATTACTGAAAGATGCCGCCGAAGACCTCAAGCAACACACCTCACCCGGTCATATTATGCTGACAACGGGCGAACCAGTCGTCCCACTCCCTTAATGCTGAGCGCTGAGCAGGAGAAGAAACTATCAATTCAACAGGCAACTCTTTTTAAAGTTACCAACCTCTGGCCTTATCCATCAGTCAAGTTATCTGCTCTTCCTAAACAGAAAAAATCCGTCTACCCTTGACAAACTATTAGCCTTTATATATGCAGCGCTTACTCTACAGAAAATTAAACCCGCTTTGTCCATATCTAATATCTGCCTTTACTTACAGTCAAAGAAATATGTCATTACCCGCAAGTGCAAATTTGCTTTTTTCCCCAAATATTTCAACCATGTTTTCTTATCCACACATTAAACTCCGATCTTTTCGTAATAGATAGGTCTTCTACCTTTACCCAGCAAAATCTCTTTGTCCTTAATCTACATTTTTTTCTGTCCTCACAAAAAGTCTTTGTCTTTCGTCAATAATTTTTCTCTCCGTCTCATACAGAAAATTGTCCTTAATTTTAGCCCTTCTCAAGTAGAAAGGCAATTTTCCTTAATTAACAATATTTGTTTTCTGTCCTTACTAATTTCAAGTGATATACAGAATCTTCTGTCCTTTCCAAACAGAAACACTTCATCCTAAAACAAATGTCAAATTTAGTGCCGCTGCCCAACACTCAAACCAAGCTTTCAGCCTATGTACAGATGTTACTACCGCACTACTGTGTATTCACTAAACGTTACAACAGCAACTTTAATGTACAGAGTAAATATACAAGGACCGACACAATCAATACTTTTTATCAACACTTTATCACTAATTGTTTTCCCCAGTGTATCCTAATCAGGATTTTACTTGACATTTTACTTTCCACCTCTGATGTGCATAGTGACATTTCCGAACATTCCGCGGCTTCCTTATCGCCGAGCTTGTATTCAACGCGAAGCTTATGGTATATGAACTCTATCCAGCCGGTGCGAGTTTGGAAAGGATGGAAACATTGAATTCAGTTTTCTTTGATCTAAACCTTAAAAAATTGTCCGATTCCGTTTCATGAAAAGACATCACATGAATTTATTGCCTGGTGTGATCTTGCTATCAGGTTCAAAATATCATTATGGTTTGCCTGTTTGAGACTAAAACTGACCAGTGCAACTCAGGTTAGCATGGTTCAGTTCTGCATACAATAAACAGTAGATAATATACCTACCATTAAGGCGAAGAAAAAAAACTCTTGCAAAGATATGCCATCCTTCGGCTTATAAACACAACATATCCATAACGTTTATGTAAACAAATACAATTTGTACAGTTAACCACTCTATTTTCGCGCAATTTCGCGAGAGGGCTCGAACGCTAATTCAAATATTTCGCAAATCATGGAAAAACGCGTAATTACAAAATGTGAATATTTTAACAGCTCTTGATCGCGAACTGAAAAACGTGAAGACGCGAAATGTAGTATACGTAAAAATAAAGTGGCGAACAGTAGAAATTTTATCATGTAAAACACGTGTACGCGTACATACATTCACAAATTTAAACTATAAACGTGTAAAATACAAAACGGAAACACGTGTAAATGGTACGAAGAGAAGACTTTTGCATGTCATTATGAATTGAATGTACTTAGAATATGTATTCACACAAAGATTTGTTTGCATACACAACATGCGTTAAGATAAAATAACGTGTACATATAGTATGGCCATGTGCGGGGCCAATCAGAAAACATAAAAATATAATCTAGATTAATTAGATATGCTATACATATTCCCTGTGGAAATTAATTTAATACACCGCTACATACGGCGACGTCATATTTCTAATAATACACTAACGATATTGATTTTAAGCTGAAGACAATAGCTGTTATATTAGATAGTGAAATTGAAATTGTGAAATGAATTCATGTGATATAGTCTTAAGATATATATAGTACATTTCAACTTACATAATGTTATTCAGTCTTTGCATTTTACAGAGTTAACTCCTTTGCGAATAGATTTTCACGTCATTATTTTGTGAGCGAAATCACGCCTTTGTCCTCTGCAAAATTTCACGTTTCACTCGCAACAAAACATGACGTCATAATCAATACCTTACTCGGAAGGGTAAATAATAGTAATGTGAAAAATACAGAATAGAGTTTTCTCTGATATATCTGATATAAATTTGTAATAACTGACCTATATTTGCTAACAAAACGCATTCAATACAACTAATCTGTACAAGCTACGCTGTGATTCAAGACAACTACTTTATATACAAAAAATATCTATGATCCCGGCATAAACATTGATATGGTATTTACAGAAGACAAGCAGCCTATGGAAGGACTCAACGCACAATTTATATGTCACGTGATCAGATGATGACGTCACATGGTAAAGATCAACCATTGGTCCACTAACTGTACATATTTCGTGGTTCTGTGCAGTACGGTATTGGTGGAATCAGATACGAGTTACTACATACGACATGCATAGTAGGTTATATGTTCACCTGTGATGTTCATCCACTACCTGGAGCCGAGGATGCAGGTGAGACCGTCGATTCACACAAGTTAAAATTACTATACTAGATAGTGAATATATCTAACACTTGTATCCACTGGCGGGTAAAATCCCTGGTTTGTCATCTCCGGCACTATACGCACGGCACAACACAAGCTTTCTACACTACGGCCAGACTGAATCAAGATTTTTCAACCGCCGCATCCTCCACAACCCCCACAACTTCCACATCCGCCACCACAGCCCCCACATCCACCACATCCGCCGCAGCCCCCACATCCTCCGCAGCCGCCAGCATCCCCTCCGTCTACGTCCACTTCAATAGCGTCGGCTCCGGAGTTACCTGCTACGTCGGCGTCTGCAGCGGTGGCAGCGGTATCTGTTTGTAATGCATTTGTGTCGGCGTCCAACTCAAGTACATCTGTAGCAAGCTCGGCTGCCTCCAGGTCCGCATACATATAGCCAAGACCTCCATAGTCTGTCACATCGGTAGAGCTACTTGCGCATCCCTTCTTACCATGCACACGTCGGATGTAAGCATTTGTGGGCGTGTCCACGGAGTACCCAGCGGCAACAACAAGACCAAGGTCATCAGCAGGCACGCGATTGATTGGTCTCGTACCTCGCATTGGTGTACTTGGACTTGCGCCATTTGCAGAGACTGTGCTTGGTATCCGAGGCTGACAAAGAACGTGCAATAAGGCTACACTGAAGGCCAAAGCGATATTCTCCGCTATCTCGTTACTGTCCGATTTTATTTGCACCACGCCATGTCTCAAGTCGACATCGGCTTCGTGAAGATGGAACTTGAATACATTGTCCAGATAAGGCATCGCCATTTGTTGCCATTGGGCTGTGTTACTACGGAAGAAGCGGACACTGAGTGTTCCACAACTGCCTGGTACACCCTTCTGTCCTTTCTTGTTTTTGCGACCTGCAATCAAGAGGAAAGATATTACGTCTCAGGCGAAACACTGCTTAGTGATATCATCCTTAAAGGAGAGATTTTGTATTTTTCTGGTAAAGATTGAATCTTTATTTTTCGAGCCCAATTTGGAAGGGAAGAAGCATAGAAGAAGTACTAAGTCTAGTACTAGACGTCCAATGGGAGAAAGTATATTGCTACCTGACCATTTACAATGCCCTAATTCAGAATTAGTGTTCGATAGCAAATGGACGTATCTGCAAATTAACTTGTATGTCACGGTTATAAAACAGTAGTGCTGTATCTTGCAGGATAGTCCCAAGACAAATAAGACAGTATCGGGAATATCGAAGAAAATAAGTAAAATATTAGATTCAACATTTCATCGCCTTTTACAAGAATATTTTAGATTGTATTTATAGATATTCTCCTTATTTACATGATATCATAGAAAGGCAAATCGGACATAAACCATTCTTTGAAACTTTCTTATATCACCTTTAAATGAATTTTAATATTTAGCGTATACACAGAAAATTACCTCTCAGTTATTTTTTGGGTAATTTTCTGTTGTTTTAATTTTTTAAATTGATACCGTTTCATTTTTTCTTACTAATAATTTGCGTTAACAAGACAATTTAGCTCATGAAGATACATATTGTCAACAATTCTACAAAATTACTGAACTGAAATAGTAGATATGGTAAGGATACTTTGGTTAAAACCAGTCCACAAATAAAACAATGTGAATTCAAGGAAACAATGACGAAGTACAGTGCGAAAATACATTTGATCCGACTCTCTACGTCCTCGGAATGCCGTATGATGACATCTATCAAAAGTTATCGAACTTTTCGTCTTATTCCAATCAACGGATCGATTCAGTCTTTTTTGAATTACCAATGTTGGTGGTTAATCTTGGTCTATAGCGACATATATATAACTGGTAGGTATCGAATATCACAAACTCGTATGTATTATTTTGTTTTTGGATCAGATTCAATTGCGATGTTTCTGTAGTAATTTGGAAAAAAAATCTATGTCACATGAACAATATTCAAAGTCATTGGGAAATTACTGTTGAAATGTTAATATTGTCTGAAATGAACGTAGATGATTGAAATATTGTCTTGTTTTAATGATCCCATTTCTAAAGCACATAATGCGTCGACTTCTCGTCAAGTTAGCCCTCCATGGTAATATGCCAATGACGAGGTGTCGTCTGCAAATTTGCACATCAAAATTATGATTATTTATTAAAGATGCTGGAAATATGACTGTTACTAGTGCAACCTACTGTTTAGGAAAACGGAACTTTTCAATGGAAACCCATTGTAAATTGGGGTTATTTTAATTTTACTCTTGGCTTTCAGTTAGCTGGAGTTTGTCGTGCTTTCAAACGTAGTTTTAAAAGACAATGATGTTTTAATTTTATCAAACATTTTGTTTTTATCAACTTAAATATCGGTTATTTCGTAACTCGGTCGTAACGCGCTCCATGGAACTGGAATAATAACATGGAGATGACACGCTTATATCGAACATTCTGTTGTGGACGTTTATACAAATGGCGAGACCTGACGAATGGAGAATGGAGTAGAACATTTGAGCATGGAACATGACCAATGCCTAACATGATGCTAATTACGAACACAATCGCAAGTCTTAATTATTCTACACGGGCTGATTACCAAAACAAGAAAGAAGAACTTGGTTCTAATCTAACTTCTATTTCCGTCATTAATCTTGGCATTGTAAATATTTTATTAAGCAGGCAACGCTCGGTTCTGTGATTAATGCTAGTCGTGAATATTCTTCCATTTACAAATATTTTATCGTGCTGTCAAGAACATAAGCGACATGATGGAGGTGTCGAGGGACTCGTTATTGTCGTAGGCACACAGTTCCATTTAATCATATTGTTTTCTGGTGTGTGTGGCAAAACTCCTCTGAATTGTCGTAATTAAACCCACATGCCTGTAAAAATCGTATAAGTTTACAAAGAATCGCCAAATGATGAGGGTAGCTATTGTCGGAAAGCGACACCACAGTATAACATGGATGTGGCCTGTCGTAACTCTCTGTTTTTGACAGATAATCTGTTACGGAGGTTTTGACATGATATTAGAGTGAAATAATTTAATAGCGAGCTATAATAAAATCTGTATATGATACATGAACATAATTTGACATCTCCTGGCTTAGCTTGAATTGTTCAATCTTACCCGTGATTCCTGGGATTCCGCGCCGGAAACCAGTCCATTGACCAATCAGAATTCCCCAGTCTCCATCATTGTTTTTAATCAGGATGGCTCGCTGACCAGCTTTAGGGTTAACTGATGGGCATACTTTTGAATCTCCCAGCTGTAGAAAAAATGGTTTAGTGTTGTATCCATTTCTGTTTATTATGATTTCAATTGTTAGGTAGGAGGAAATTTAGTTGTTTGTAGTTGTTTATCGATCTTGTATTACTTAAAAAGTAATTATACTATCTCTGTCACTGAGGTTTGATAAATTGTTTGTATAGGAATGTCAGTTGGGTTATTTCAGAAAACAATTGGCATCGCCTCATTGTGGTTGTATCGCTAAACATGCCTGCCTTGAAGTTTATTGTAATTGGTTGTCTAGCCATAGGTTCCTTTACTCTGGAACCTGGCACCATGCATGTACAATTAGAGTAAGAAAATGCTAGACTTTCAGGCCAAACAAAAACCGAGTTGCTAAGGTAACTAGCTTTATTCTAGCTTGCCAGGACATGCAACAGGCTATGTCTCTTACATAGGTTGCTCATACATTCTAGGTTGTCCATACATTCTAGGTTACCCATACATTCTAGACTGTTCATAATTCTAGGTTGCCCATACATTCTAGATTCTCAGGACAAGCAATAAACAGTCGATGTTGCTAGGGCGAACAACACTACCCACCACAGGTTTCCTTCATCTGAAGTCTTTTTTGACCCCTAGAGGAAGAGGGGTGGGGTCCAACAGGGGTAGTTCTACCTTGGAGAACAGGGATGCAGTGTTTCTTACCTGACTTGGGGTTGGCAGCTGGTCAGATCCTATTAGATGACCAACAGCCGCCATTTTGTCCTGATAAAATACTTGCACAGCCGACATCAGCAGGGGTAGACTATGAATGACGCGACATGTAAATGTCTTTTCTCCAGTGTGGTTTACAAACCTGTAACATACGTAGTTAAAACAGTTATAGAAATAAAACGAATGATTGAAGTATTGGCAGGGGAAATACAACGGGTGTACCGATATGAAAAAGACTGAAGGTCTCATGCATACGACGTAAGTTTTATATTTATCATGAAGCAGACCATATTAGTTCATAAAATCCATCAGGAAATCTGTAAGAATACATTTCTTTCGCATATTTCGTGACTTCAGTGCATTCCTTTTCATGTTTGGAAGTAAAATGCAATGAAACTGATATAATTGAATCGAAATATAAAATTTGTATAGAGGCATCTGTTTCGTATCGACATCATTCGACTATACCAACCATGTAGACAAACTTGTCATCTTTAATTCTCACTGGGAATGCTTTATACATCCAATCAGACAGAAGTACAATGTGCCACGTTTTCTGTCGGACAAGACCAATCATTCACTGCCTTCTCTATCAGTAGTTCGTGTTATCTTTGTTTTCTAAATTGGATCTTTTAGCTACATGATATATCATGACTGAAGTACGTCATCTAATATAGTATGTTTAAGAAATTTGGAGAAAATATATAATTACATATTTTGAAAACAGAAAAATAAAGATATATAAGTATCAGTAGCAGTGTTCTTGTTGGCTTTGTTTTCTAATTTGCTTTTGTTAGCTAAATAATATATCTTGACTGAAGTACTTCAACCAATAACGTATGTTAAAGAAATTGAGAAAATATAAAATTACATATTTTGAAAACAGAAAAATAATTCTAAAAGATATAAGTGTTCCTAAAAGTTGAAACAGACATATATGAGAGATATGAAAATTCAAATCTTTCATAAAGATAAATTTGCTATTTTCGAGATCAAATAATTAATTCACACAGCGAGCTATTCAAGTTCAGCAATGTTAATGTTTTGTAAACACACATATTATCTACAATATTACCCTACAGTTACCAATACACCAGCTGAATATTGTATAAAGTAATATTTCCTAAGACTGATTTCTTACAATAAATAATCTTTGGGGAGTTATTGATACAGATTTATCAGAAATCACAATATCTGGTCAGATGCATTTATCGATGATTTGAGTGATATGACGACGAGGGTTTATGAGGATGGGGGAGCAATGTTACATCAGACAACAAACTGAACTGTCGACACAACCATACACCGTCCCTAGCCGCTCATAAACGTCGGTCAGCAAAAACGTAATTTCGGATAAGTGGATGATAGTGGAAAGATGATATCCTTTTGGAAGAGGTAAGTAATCAAGGGGTTAGTCCCCTGGGTAAGTCATTGGTTAATCCCGGGGATAGGGATTATCATGGATTAATATGCTGTATAGTTTTTCAATTTGGAAAGGGGAAATTCCACAATTATCTCTTTGATACTAATTTGCGGGACTTATGTTCATGCATATCTAACAGTAATGAATAATAAGGGTTATGTGTCTCACCTATCTTTCCATTATATTCTATTCATTTCCCCCCACCCCCCCCCCCCCAACCGAAAAAAAAACTACCAGGGGGATTAAAACAATCAAGGGTTTAAAGATCTATAGATATAGATGGATATTTTATTTGATTTTAACCGAGTTTCAAATTTAGATTCATGGTTATAAAATCTCAACGAGTTATAGGTTTAAATATAATTGAAACACTGCTAAACTTCATCCAGAAATGAGATCAATTGATCATCAGAAAAATATTATACTTTAGAAAAATGTCCATGCGAAACTGTATGGATGCTTTAGTGTTGAGCTTAAGTAATAAGCCTAACAACAACATTGGTCTAAATCAAAACCCAACTGTAAACTGGATTTTTTTTTAATTTTAAAATTTGTGTTTCATTGAATTTGCCCATCACCGTTTGTGAAGTAAAATGGCTAGGATTGTTTTATCTTTTACCGAAGTTATTGTCCTGTCAATAACTTTGATCGTGGTAAGACGGCGCGCGACATAAAGAAGAGGGCTAAAAGGTTCTGAAATATCGCTTCTATGTATACATTAGGTTTGTATCTATCCACTTCATCGATTAAACCGCAAGTGGATTGAACATTGAAACACTCAAGGTCGTAGGAGAAAGACGATTTTAAGGCAGTAACTCACTTGCTACACTGAACTGTTTTAAAAATGACGACCACTGTCAGTAAATACGACCATTGCAGCATAGACCAAGGTCTGCTATCTGATTGTATATCGATACGTCAGGCAAAACCTTAATATAAAGATGAATTTCAAGAAGAATTTTTGCGACACATAAATACCGTTATTGACAAAGAGTAGTTCAGGAATTGAATTATTTAGCCACGAACATAAAATACCGAAACTTTTTTTTCACGATGTTTTCCATCACTAAATCGAAGTCATAACATTTTCCAGATATCAATAATGTTTTCTCAACACACTCTCAAGAAAAGAAATTAATATCAAAACGTTTCGCGACAAATGATGTTTTATCTCCGCTGCACAATTTGTCAAAGCGACATCTGCAGACTGTGTACTTTGATGGCCTTCTCTGATATTTATAGAAGTACAACAAGAACGCTGCAGCTGCAGCAGAAGTTACAAGATGAAATTGGACAATAACAGTCAAGCTTACGTCACGAGTATGTGTTAAGGTAATTGCATACAACAAAACTTGTATAATTAGAAACTCTTAAGGAATTTTTCGAAATTGATGTAAATGTAACAAGAAGCTCGTTTCCAGGTTTATTTCGGTGATATCCAATGATGCATGGGATATTTTAACATGCAGCGTTATATTTGATAAAAGATTTCTGGCAGAAACTACTTTCTGTTGATAGTTTCAGAATATTACACGTGCAAGGTATTTAGTTTAGATGTATGTTTGAAATGGGCGATAATGTCTATGTTTGAAGGTATGTGTTTTAGTCAATAGACAGGCTGGTGTACCAGTATTCTAGCAAACATCTCGTTACATCACATGATCCCAGACAACAGACATTTATTTTTACATTTAAACGAGCCAACCCGCTCTCCGATATAATCTCCGTAGAGGAAATTTATCATTAAAACCAATCTAGACACTTCATACAGCTTTTATCAAAATACAAAATATCAATTTAGGAATTCTGAAAATGATATGAACCGTCATATTTCATCCAATAGAAGAAGTTAAAGATTTGTTTCTGAAAGGGAATGTGGTTGTAATTTACAGTGTTATTAAACGGCGTATGGATAAAGCCGGATCAGACTCTATGGGTAATAATGTTACTTATGCCGAGTAATTACACGCTGCTATCTGGTTACTATCACCGAACCTGAATATACATTTATGTATCACCACATGACCTGCTTACTAACAGCCGTAATTCCGTGGAGAGATTCATGGTCTCTGTATCTAGAACGAATACAACTATGGGTATGCATGTCATGGTTCATGTATAAAGGAACGCTTGACATGTTTGTTTGTTTATTTGATTAATTAACGTCCTATAACAGCTATGGTCATGTAAGGATGGCCTCCCATGTATGTGGTGTGTAGCGTGTGTGTAGTGCGAGGTAAGTGTTTTGGGTGTCTGCAGTATGTTCGTGTTGTGTCTTGTATAGTGGAATTGTCGCCCTATTTAGAGTGCTATATCACTGAAGCATGCTGCTTAAGACATCAAGCAACATACCCCACCCGGTCACATTACACTGACAACGGGCGAACTAGTCGTCCCACTCCCTGTATGCTGAGCGCTAAGTAGGAGCAGAAACTACCACTTTTATAGAATTAGGTAGGTCTCGGCCAGGGGACAGAACCCAGAGCCTACCTCACAGGGGCGAACGCTCAACACAAGGCCAAAAGTGAGGCGGTCGTGTATACTGAACGCTGAACATATAAGAGGATGGATGATCTTCTATGAAGTCCATTACACATGACCTGTAGCTCGAAATCCGAATGCCACTGGATAGAATTTATCTCAGCTGGATCGAGCGAGTAATTGATAGCTGTACAGCTGATCAGTAAATTGGAAAGATCGCGATTTTAATAGGTGCTAATTGTTTAAGTGGGATCACAACTGTAGGAAAATCTTCAATTGGCATTGGCGATGACATTAACAAACGCCACGTATCAAACCTTGATTTACTAAAACGAATAGTGTGTACCTAGAGTTCCGTATACAGCGGACCTACGTTAATTCAGATGTCGTAAATATAAATAGAAACTTTATTTATTTTACATCGAAAACGAAACAAGTTATACAACTTATGTAAATCACTGTCGGTGGCCCGGATGTAAGCGTGCGAGGGATCTTAGTGTGGGAGGAAACCGGAGTGCCCGGAGAAAACCCACGTGATCGGGCAGGTGACCCCTAACCTTTTCACCTCCGTGCCGGGGATCGAACCCCGGCCGGCTAGGTGAAAGGCGAGTGGCTTAACCAATACACCACCCGATCACCCTAAACACCCAGACGCCATAAACGCACAATCCGAACAGAAATGTTACCGAACGGATTGTATTATTGACTAAGTGGACTGAATTCAGCAGTCCGGAAAATTCTAATTCCAGATGATGTGGGCTGCGGACCAAAATATCCAGATTATTGAGCGTCTATTGTATCGGTTACTTTTGATCGTGGGTAGGTATCGGTTAAAGTGCTAATTACTAGATCTTCGGTATACAAACAGATATAGGTATCAACTCCGGGTTTCTCTGGTTATAAACATATGCACACTGTATCAAAAAGTATAGACTGCAAACCATCTTATTTTTAGGAGATTTTCGAGAGAGTTTGAGTGTTCAAAATGTTCTCGAATATTTTATAAACGCACATATGAATGTACGATTGGTCGCTTATTTATGTCTTTACAATCATGTTTCGAAGTTTGTTTGTTTGATTGATTGCTTTAACGTCCTATTAACAGCCAGGACCTTGTAAGGACGGCCTTCCATATATGCAGTGTGTAGCGTGTGTGAAGTGCGAGATACGTATTTTGGGAGACTACGGATTGTTCGTGTTTTGGTCTTCTTGTACAGTGGAACTGTTGCCCTTTTTATAGTGCTATATCACTGAAGCATGCCGCCGAAGACACCAAGCAAATCACATCATCCGGTGTCACATAATACTGACAACGGACGGACCAGTCGTCCCACTCCCTGTGTTTCTAAGTATTGTAAACGCAAAAGTATAGTGATTTACAGTAATTGAAACATAAAACTATCAAAAACATAATGATATGTCTTGTTTTATATGTACATTATGTAACATAACGTACACCTTGATGTCTGAGTGTTGCAGGTGAGTGCGTATGCAATTGTTTGTGTGCTGGTGTCCATTTATGTTTACTATGTAAAATGTTTGATTTTTTTTTAATTAAAAAAAAGAAATATACAACTTTGATAACAAAACCTTGTACATTTGTTATGGGGACTTGGTTCGAATTCTTATTTCTAGGACCTTGTATCTGCATATAGCTCATATGGTAGGGTAGTCTAGTCAAGTCCTACTAAAGGGGTTTTATTTGTTAACGCCTTTGGTGGCATACTTCAGTGATATAGTACTTTTAAAAGCGCGTGAATCCCAATAGTACACCGAGACAAAGCACGAATATACCGCAGCCTCCCAAAACATAGACATTCACATATTCAACACATTACAGTGGATACCGTCCATAAATGACCTTAAGATGTCTGTGAATAGGGCGTTTAGTTTAATCAACTACATGTATCTAACAAACACACTAAATTGTGCTTACTTGTGAGAGGCGACTAGGCAGTGGTTGTCCTTCCCGGAGGGAAGTCGTGGTAATGGGATGGGCCCCCACATCTGTTGGATGTGTTCCGGAATGATACAAAAGCGAGGCTCGTAGTTACCGTTCTTTAAAAAGAGAATACAAGGCCCCGGTTTGGGCTGGAGCTGTACATCAGCCGTGAACGATACCTTGAGGTTGCGTTCCTCGTCTAGCATGACTGTTTCGTTTATCTTGGTGTCGCCACGGTTTAAGTCCTCAACTATGGGCAGCATATGGAACACATTTTGTGCAAGTTGTTCCGAACTACTAAAACACATAGGTCGCAGCATCTGAATGAGTTTGAATTTAATGCAATTATATAACTTAGTATCAAAGCAAAATGCACTTGCACTTTTCTTCCGTTCCCACTCCCTTCCTGGTCCCTTGTATGATGTGATGGACGGACCCTCCTTCCCACTTGCTACGTAATGAATTTTTATTTTAAAGTTCTTCAGTTCCTCTGGCAACCCCTCTACTTGCATACGATCAAGGTGAATGTTGGCCTTCTTCGTTGAAAATGAGAACATTTCGTCCAATGTGATCGGTTGAAGGCCGGACGGCGGATCACCTCGGTACATGGCGCCGAATGCCATAAAATTCTCATTGAAAGCCTCTCGCCACAATTCCCTGGTCTTTTTATCGGCCTGGTTCAACTTTGACCCTAAATTGCGGTCGTTGACTGAATCGTCATGGTTGAACATTTTGCCGAGGACGCGGGTTGTGTCCTCCTTATACGTTATAGGGTGAAGTTGATGTGAGTGCCAAATCAAGTCCATATCATAGCATGGCACTAGAAAGACTCGCGGATTCTGGAGTTTCAGATAAAGCATTTTTTGGTACCGTTCCACGGCCCGTTTAAGGAAGAGGCGGTCACTGTAGTGGGGGAGGGAGACTTGGTAGGCAAACACTTGTTGACGTATTGCCGCCTCGATGACGTTATAGGAGATTTTAGACACCTCGTCCAGGACCAAATCTCCACGTCCATTTGTGCTGCCGTTATCATTTTCGATTTCCAAATCAAACTTTTCATTTGGATATTTGGAGGTCCATAACTGCCTGCTTATTTCTAAGGCTTTTTCCCTTTCTTTATCAGATAATAGTTTATGATTTACTGTTGAACCTACCACGGTTTTACAATCCTCTTCATAGCTGATTGGTGATAGCAGGTGACAGTGCCACACCCATTCGATGTCAAGGGGTGCCGTCAGAATCTTATCTGCATTTTCAACAGCTAAGGGAAGCCATAGTTTTTCGTATCGCCGAAGCGCATGACGTAATATTTTTTCATCATAAAGTTTCCGGTTTCGGTCCACGTGCTGCAGAAAGGATATTTGTTTCAGGGCACCCTCCACCAAATCCACACCAAATGTTATCTTTGTCCGGAAGTTCTCAATAGATATGTCAGATATTTCGTTCATTTTGTGGCCTGTAAATATACAAACAATAACAATGTAGAGAAGATAAGCCATCTAAACACAATGTAAATCTACCCGGTTATAACTGTATTTTAAAGAGGTGAAGGCAGTGGATTTTTTTCAGAGAGAGTCATTTTCAGGAAATAAGAAATAAAAATAGAATAAATTGCATCATTTACTAAAAATATGTTTAGTCAAATGTCTTTACCTGTATTATGCATCTTTAGGTAGTAAATGTTATTTATCTAGCAATTACAAGAAATATGGAAAAATGCACTCTGTAACGCATGTATTATGATATCCGTTTGATACGGTTCTGGTTTTTATCTGGTTGTCTATATTGTATCCATTTGGCTCCACAGTACTTAAAAAATTGTGTTCATGCAAATGTCTTCAGGTCACAGTGAAGTGTATCAAGTATTATATCAAACTTCTAATGTTAAAAAGTACAATCTCATGCCAGGTAAACAATTTACGATTCATCGGACGAAACAACAAAATGGTTGCACAATATCATGAAGTTCTTGTTCGATGTTGTTATAGGTAATAGCCGAAATACATACACTGCATACGTTTTGGTGTCAGGATTGTTCCGTTTTGGCAGTCAGCGCGGGGTACCGATCTATCCTATCAGTGCTAGACCTATATTGAACGTCGTGGAACATTTATCTAGTGCTGGGTAATACGAGATATCGTCAGTCGATGTCTAGACTCGGGTCATGGAATGGCTTATGTATTCATTTTTCGATTTTCTTCTAACTTTAAATAGCATATATATGTATGCTTTTCTTGAATGTTTTTGCCGCGTGCGCGTTCCCAGTTCCCCAACAAGACGATCTAAACGTCTGTATAGTCACATTAAAACAATAGGCGGTAACGTTTATGATAATCGATCACGAAGTTTTGTATGGAGAATGATAGAACCAAATGTTTAAGACAGTTTGTCACGATACCAGAAGATCAGTAGACATGGCTTTGTCGTTAGCATCACAAAACTGCAATGTCAAGACATCGAGTCATAGATCTGGGTTACACAACGATATTTCTAATTCCATCCGCCTACTTACATTTCCCAAATTAATCTAATATTTAATGTAAAAAGAAGAGACATATCGCCTACCAATTTCTTCGTGCGTACCCCAAGTCAATAAAGATGCAGACGTGATCATACATTTACTGAAATTGATCCAGATCTTATTCAGATTGCGCTGTCTTCGAATCTCACGCATCGCTTAACACCTACTCCGGATCGTGGGCAAGAATGTGTAAGATGGGACCGATTCTTTGTTCTCAATCTATTTTTATTTATCTGTACAACTCAAGTTGGCCTGCATAATCTTTTACGGTTAAACAGATAGTGAGCCCATACACGAACATCAATTTTCATGATGTCACATTAGCATACAAGAGTCTCTTGCCCGACCATCTCGTTATGCCTTTGGGCAAAAGGAGTTTATCTGACGCTATGGCAGCCATACTTAAAATATGTAAAATGTACATATGTCTCTTTGCATGTTTCTAACAAAGTGAAACGGCATTCGATAGACACAAATAAATTATCTATAGATAATATCGTGTGCAAGTCAAACGTAAGTGGATGCTAAGTTGATTATACAACAAACGTTTGGCTGAATACGTCAATGACGGAAATCAGCTGTCTTTCAGATAAGGAGCACATGTTTGGTTTAGTTCGTTTGGTTAAACGCGCTATTAACTTCAAAGATTTGAAACAAACTTGAAAAAACAACAGATTTTTAAAAAAAGAATTGGCTGTGGCACTGATGTGCTTTACATTGTGACCAGTTTGCATTTGTAAAATTGATTATTCTGATTTAAAGTGTATTTTAAGGTAGCTTTGGGCCAATACTTTGATTTGGTTTATCAGAGTAACGTCATACCAACAACCAGGGTCGTTTAAGGACGGCCTCCCCTGTATGGGGCGTGTTGCGTGTCTGAGGTTCGTGTGTGATTTGGAAGGTTGAAGAATATTCGTGTTGTTGCTTTGTTATAGTGGATATTTTGTCCTTTTTATAGTGCTATCTCACTGCAGCATGCAGCCAAAGACACAGAAGAAACACACCATCAGTCAAGAAGAGAAAAAAATCCTAAATTTAGTCGCACTTGCCATCATGCAATATGGTCAGCAGGTACAACATTAGGTCAATACCATGCCGTTTCAATTGTCATTGATTTTTTTTACATTTTATTAATGGTGTATTATGCAATGTAACTAATATTCCCATTATAGCATAGCGGAAAATATCTTGTTACATGTTTGCAATAAGGTACTTGAAGTTCCGATAATATACATGTAATGTAGAACTGCAGAATATAATGTAGAACTACAGAAAACAAAGTAGAACTACAGAAAATAATGTAGAGCTTCATAATATAATGTAGAACTACAGAATATAATGTAGAACTAGAGAAAATAATGTAGAACTACAAAATATAATGTAGAACTACAGAATTATAATGAAGAACTACAGAAAATAATGCAGAACTACATGAAATAATATAGTACTACATAAAATAATATAGTACTACATAAAATAATGTAGTGCTACAGAAAATAATGGAGAACTACATAATATGCAAAATATAATGTCAATTACAGAAAATATTGTAGAACTACAAAATATAATGTAGAACTACAGAGCAGAATATAATGTAGAACTACAAAAAATAATGCAGAACTGCAGAATATAATGTCAACTACAGAAAATAATGTAGAACTGCAGAAAATAATGTAAAACTACAGAGAAGAATATAATGTAGAACTGCAGAAAATAATGTAGAACTACAAAATATAATAAAGAACTACAGCAAGTGATGTAGAACTACAGAATATAATGTAGAACTACAGAATATAATGTAGAACTACAGAATATACTGTAGTAGGGACAATCGAAATAGGAGTAGGCTGCTACTAACTTAACTTGTTATAGGCGTCATGAATGAGAGTGTCACGTTCTATTACGGAAATAAGACGCCTATTTAAAGATTTAACTTTAACAAGTTAGATGTCGATAACCAACCCTCGCGACAATAAACTGGAGATAAAATCGGCCACGAAAGTGACACTCCGACACAAAGTGCACGTCATATTGGCACAATGGCATGTGTGGTAATCCCATTTAGGAAACAGTTACTATATATAAACCAAACATGTAAACGGTCAAAGATTCCGTTACTGAAACACTAATACGTTTTGGATAGTTGATTAGCTACACGTCCAATGAACAGTTTAGATCATTTAAGGACGGACTCCCGTGAGTGCAATGGCTTGTGGTGTGTGAATGTCTATTCATTTTTGAAGGCTGTGGTATAGTTGTGTCTCCTTGTAATAGTGGAACGCTTGCCCTTTTTATAGTGCTGTCTTACTGAATAATGCCACCAAAGGCACCACACAAGCTCTTTCGTATCAGTATAATATAATTAACTTGAATTGTTGGTGGGTTTTGCCGTGATATGTGTATGAGCGCATGGGTCATACTTTGACGAGAAAACAACGCGATATTTGCATAAAAAGTAAAGGCGTAACAATCACAGAAGCAGATTTCTCTAAAATCAAAAGACGAAATCATAAGTTATTAACCACAAACCAGACAATGGGAAGGCTGAAAAAAGTCCCTTCAAAAGATTCAGGAGAGTTTTGGTACTCCATCAAATTCTAGATAGAGAAAAGGTTCCCTTCCCCAATCCCTTCGACCAGTGTCGGCCTTTTGCATGTATACGATCTAGTATTCCCAAGTGTAGCAATATATGGATACGTAAAAAGAATCAAGGCCAAAAGTGACCGATCAGGCATTCAAGGGCCATCGTCTATGACGTCATTCTATATTGGGTTTCGGATCAACAAATACCATAGAATTTAATCAACATGTGCCATCTATCACCTTATCGGGCCGTTTATCAAAGCCAGCGGTTCCTTGCGGCAGCAGATTTATGTACAACAAACTAGTTTCCATCTGATTTATTTCTACAACAAAGATAGATTGACCCACAATAAGCCAATGTAGACAAAACCGTTCTGTTTCAGTTCCTTGCCGGGCTGTGTACATATAGATTGGCCAGAAGCGCCCCGTTCCCTGTACACTTGATCAGGCAACGATTGTCTAAGAATCGAAGCGCCGTAAGCTTAGTATAGGAAATAAAAGCCAAACCAACGATTGCCTTACAACAAGCGTGTTGTTTACTTTATAGTAAATATATATCTTATAAATGATAAGCCACGTAAAAATGCTCAATAGCAAAGCCGTAAACGGTCGGCTATCTTCCGCCACAATATCAGTGGTACCAAGATAAACACCACGAAACGCCAGATTCGTACACCACGAAACGCCAGATTCGTGGACAGACCTTTTTCGCTTCAGACGAAATTCATCAACATTTTGATTTGTTTTGGTTTAGTTATTTAGTACGTACAATTAACTGGGTTATTTAAGTTTAAGGACGGCCTCCTGTAGATGTGGTGTCTTGTGTGTTTGACGTGGGTGGTCGGAGAGACTGCGGTATATTCGTGCTGTGTCTTCTTGTATAGTGGTATCCTTGCCCATTAATAGGACATACCGCCGAAGACACCAAGCAACACACCACACCCGGTCAAATTATACTGACAACGGGCGAATCAGTCGTCCCACTCCCTTAATGCTAAGCGCTAAGCAGGCACAGAAGCTATCACTTTTATAGACATTGGTGTGTCTTGGTCAGGAGATAAAATCCAAAACCTACCGCATAGGGGCGAGCACTCAACGAATCGTGGTGGCTTATGCTAATGGCCTATTAATAGCTAAGGTCATTTAGTTCCTTATGGCGGACAGTGACTGATCCCACCGCCGTCACCACTCGGTTCTATATCAGAACTGTTTTCAAGTACTCAGGATCTAAAAGCACTTGCGTAAAAACGTCGTTATGACAAAACATAGTGTGAGGGACAGGTCGTCAGCATTAGCACGCGTGATGTGGCAGATACGTTCCTTCCAGGAGTAATGTGAATGAAACCTCGTGAATTCGCAGATAAAGGTTTTTGTAGAAAATCTGAAAACGTAGAAATTTAACGTCTTTAACTTCAAACGTCGATTCAAGCATGACACAGTACATCTGCCAACTGAACATAGTTCACTCGATCCGATATAAATAGAGTTCCGTTTTATCTTAAACTTCTGTCATAAAGTTGTAGTGCGAAGCTATTTAAGTTTGTATGCTAGGGCAATCAAACGCAGACACATGCTGGGCTCCAAATCAAGCGTTCTCATACAAACATTCTCATGCCTGCACAGAATGTCTCTTATAAATAAAACAGTGCCAGTCGTAGGTATTCCTTTTCTATAGCCGGCAGAAACTGGAGGCTTATCTCGGAGTGATATGTACCGGTTGCGAAAGATCCGCCATTTTGTTTTTAAATTTCCACTTTAGACAACAGAACCATGGGATACCTCCCTGACAATCGTTATACCGGAGCGTTGGATTAGGTCGTGAGCAGAAGAGGTGAAGCTTTTTTTTCGTGCAACACGAGTTCTGATGTGTTAAAGACAGATATTATACAGAGCCGTGCCATAATTCACACGATCTCAATTTTAACATCCGCTCTAAATTTAAATTTTAACGCCTGATCGTGTGATAAATGTGTGACTTATTAAATGTTTACGAGATTTGAAAACGATAAAATGTCTATATCAAACTTTCTAGCAAACACTAAAATTGTCCATTTTAATGACACTGTACTAATTCAATAACAATCAAAGTTATATATTAAACATTCTTTCTAGTCCTGATATATGGGTCTTCATGTAACAGAAAAACGGAGTACCCGGAAAAGCCCAGATGGTGAACCCGTATCTAGTCACGGTCGATTGCAATTAGAGAATCATTTTACTTCTTGCAAAGTGAAATACAACGGTACCGCAGTACAGCAAAAAGCTCAAAATATTTAATGTTTTGACGGACATGGAAGTATGTTCTCTGCTCAATTCGAGAAACCTGACTTATGACTTTTAGACGCCGTTCAAAAGGTAGAGTTAATACCCCAAAGTGGATAATATTCATAAAAATCAATAGTACGAATATCAACTGCATACAGCCACTCCTCCAATTGTATAGGTTTTTCTAGGGTAACATCTTGAACACCTTCCCTGAAGTGCCATTTAACGGCAGATTTGTTTTTACTTAGGTCACGTGTGCGTCCCACGTGTACGCACTTATTTATTACGTCACTAGACATGTACAGTTGAATGTGTCTGCAATGCAACGTTCTCGGTAGTGGTCTCAGAAAACGTCAATGATTTCGAAACAGGCATTCTTCTGATTTATATCACATATGTTATCGAATGACAAAAACTACCTACGATTTACTATCTAATTTCGAGAACGTCTGTAAAAAACATATGGTCATATTTCTTTATTTTAAATATTTTATACCGAAAATTGACGACATTTTACGAAGGTATTTTCAAATTGTACTGTTCGTCGTGTGGTTTGTTTGCATTGTGTACGACTGTATTGTTTCAACAGTTATCTCGGGAAAATATTGCATTAATACTTTAAAATAATGACGACATAACAGTTAATTGGTTGTTTGGTTTATTTACTTCTTGTTAACAGCCAGGGTCTTTTAAGGACGGCCTCCATTGTATGCATTATGTTTGTGTGAATGTCTGTTTAATTTGTGAGGCTGCGGTATGTGACATTAAAGGAAACACCCTGATTGTTTTTAATTCCTCGTCAGCACGTCGAGCGATAATATCACATGTTAGCCACGTGACAAAACGTATGTTTGAAGGTACTAATAGATCTACAGCGCATATAGAACTGATTAGACGTACAAGTGCAGTAATGTCCATTAAAATCCCATTCTAGCCCATTCCTCTGCTAACAGAACGTATACTGCAATGTTTAAGTACAACTTGTAAAGAAATTCAGCACACGTAAGTAATCATTGCAGCTAAAACATCTAAGCCAACTCAACCAATTTAAGGAAGTAATTACGGAGTAAAACGTAAACAAATTAGCAGCGAATAACTTCAAAACATGAAGAAAGTATTGCACATTTAGATAATAACAAAATTAAGTTATACAGAGCGAAGTACGTGGTAATTCTAAGTAATCAAACCAATTGACGGTGACAGGAGGTTCCGGAATGGAAGTAAATACTGTCGTCCGTAGTAAGTACTCAATTTGTATGTAATTAGTTACGTCCCGGCTTAGTAGGGAATTGCTTTTTTAAACTTAGAAAATAGAAAAATATGGTTGTAAACAACTAAATACATGTTTTTGGAGTTCGCATCACCTTCTCAATGAGTAAAAAGTCGAAATTCGTAATTTACATGTGCGAAGTCCGTATGTTTAATATATATTTTTTATTATAAATTTCATACATGTCCCAGAGATACCAAAACTAGAATGTAGTCCACAGAGAACTGAGTGGATTAGAGTGTATTGCTAAACATGATAGATTTTTGTAATATGTCAAATGTATGGTTACCATAGCGACAACATAGAACCATACCGGATACGAAAATGGTGGCCATCAAAATGAACAGCAGAGGGCGCTGTATGGATCGCTCCATCATCCGTGTAGTTACATCATGTGTAATAACAGTATTATTAATTCATACAGTTAGCCCGGTCCGAAGGCGGAAGTAAGGAAGAAAAACGAGCTGTCCCGCCGACCACGGGAACCAATCTGTCTGACCTGTCCGTCTATTTCCGGACGCTCTGAGTCCATTCCGAATGCACCAATCGTCAGGTGATAAATCATTGTATCAAAAATGTATAGATTTGAGGAGAAATCAACGACACGGTCAGACTCTCATGATCAACGACCAAATTAGTATTTCCTTTCTTATAATACGTACAATACTAGACCTTCGTATTACCTTGGTACAATTAGCCTGGGGGCCCTACCCATAATTCCTTGCGGTGGCCATCGCTAGGAATTATGGGTAGGACTTCCAGGCTATTGGTAAAATGATCTGTGGTATCGCCATAAAATATGCTTTTAATTTTGCTCTTCTGCAAAAGTTTTCGTCTAGAATCTTCGGTAGCAAAGTGAGGGTTTCGGATAAAATACATTTTTGATTGTCGGACTCTCCGCTTGATTCTGGATCTTCCGTGAGATTCCACATTGCAACTAAAACAAGACGCCGGCTGATATGTGGTATGGGAATTTCATCCATTTTCTTGATGCCAATCGGAAAGGCTTCGTGCTGCTTATCCATGATCATTACTTAATGACTACAATGATGTCTACTTTACGTGTATATATGCTGTATAAGATATGTAAAAGGCAAATAAAACCGCCAAACATGTACGTTAATCACCATTTTATAAATTACCGCATCACACTTCTAAAAGCAATATATCGCGAGACAGACGTTGTAAGATTCCCTTTAGTAATGTCTGTGACAAGAGCTGATTAAGTTTGTTAGTGCTGTAAAATGCCGATTTCTGATAATAAAGTTATAATAGACATCATACTATTGACAGGATATTGACAGTTTAAATTGATCACATTGTATTTTACTGTATTACCATACGATTTCCGTCGGAATTATGGCGTAAACGTCTGAATTGTATACCGCATTGTCTACTGTATGGAGACAAGATGATTATTTTTATGTGACCATGCCGCTTACTTGCAGGTTTTACTACGGTACAACGACTTGTGGAGATATACCTGGGGCTGAAGACTATACTATTAAATAAGCTATCTGTGAAAGATCATTCAAAAACACACGCAGAAAAACACTTAATATTATCTTAACATTTACGTTATGAAACTGGACGGTATTTAAGATGCGAAGCAGCGAGAACTCAACAAAGATGAGAAGACATGCAGGGTTGCCAGTAATAGCTAGGGATTTGATAGGCAGCGATTATAGGGCAATGTGGGCGACTGTTCCTCTTTAAAAACATGCATAATTTTATTACTTGTGCATGTGTGTGCGCGTGAGATTATGTAATTCAATTACAACGATTTGCATCATATAAATTTGTTAGAGTTTGCAACGAATTGTTTCGACTCAATAGCAATTTACAACACACGGTTTTTGCAGCTACTCAATTTCAATTCTTCCTATTTCAAATATTTGAGTTGACATATTCCTTAACTTGTACCAAACGCAAACCAACCAACCTCTTTCAAATCCTAACTAAACCCAAAGACTGAAAACGTTTTATACAGATCAAACACTACTTTTTGCACAAATCCTTTAACGAAACTTTGAACTCTGTATTTCATGTTACACATTCCAAAATACGAACTCATACCTCATTCACACACTTTTCCACATGTACAATTTTTCCGATTTAAAAAAGGGAAAGTATTTCTGAAATATCGCCAGTTGACTGAACGCATTCCAGCATGCTGTGTTCTCTCATACCGATTTATCTGCTATCATGGCGGGACGTCGATGGTACAGCTGCTGGTAAGGATTCACACAAGTAAATAATTCCCGAGCCGAACTCTAATCTCATTATCTCAAACTCGTGCGTCGCTTGTTTAAGACTGTTTGACTTACAAACAATAAAGCACAAAACCATCATGCAGGTGAATTCCATTAAGTTATTACATTGGGTGATTAATATGATATATATTCAAGTATACACTGACATGCACACCGCTTACAATTTATATTTATTCTTCCGATTTTAATAAAGGTATACCGTATTCGTTGGCCTTGATCATGATAACATAACCCGAAAACCAATTATTGAATATTACGTCGGGAAGCGAGTTCAAAATATACGTGTGGCAGTTGCCAGGAAATGAGCGTTAATCGATGATTTTCTTCAGGTACTCCGGTTTTCCAATACCCGATATGCCATGTTATGAAAGGACGTAAAACCCAAACAAACTACTAACTACAAGAAACAACATGATATATCGTCCCTTTCTGTTTGTTCTAACAGAACGAACGGTGGTTTTCAAGAAGCAATATAATACTTTTTACTATTGAAAATAAAACAAAATATCACGACAAAACAGTACCATGTTGTTATAGAAAATGTATACAAGTTGCAGGTCAATACGTTTCAGACACTTGACGTTGCTGCGTTTTGGAAATGTATTGTAATGCTAGAAGCAATATAATATAAAGTTTGACTATTGAAAATAAAACAATACAGTACGACAAAACATTTCCATATTGTCAAAGAAAATGTATACAAGCTGCAGGTCCAATACATTTCAAGCATTTTACGTCCCTGCGTTGTGGAGATGCCTCGTATTTAATAATAGATCTCAGTAGATGTACAGTATTTATATGGGGGACCAATGGTTTCCGTCTCAATATACATCTATCACATCACGTATAAATTTGTATACAAAGCGAGCATAAACAGTGGAAAGCTATACTGTGGCTCCCGTGAGACGGTCATTCCGACTAATGGTGGATATTAACCCTACATTACGGCCGTAGTACACAGAAGCGAATCTCGAACCATCCCACCTGTCAAGACATTCCCATAAACAGGATTATCATGTTAACTATCTTGGATTAAAGCCTTTCAATTAATCTCAGACTCGGCGAACTTTGGGTAAACTTAGTTTAGTGTGGGTTGCACGAGAGAGATCTCCGGGGAGCGTTGGATTTTGAGATTAGAAGTGCCAATCGGCGCGTTGGATTTTGAGATTGGAAATACCAATCGGTGCGCTCATGGCGTCTGGAAACGGCCAGACGGACACGCGTCCTAATGCGGCCAATATTAGACTCTCAGGCCACTAAGAAATTCCAAGATTGCCGGATCTCAAAATGGCGAACATGATAAACGGCACCATCGTATCGTAATGAACAATGTTACTGATGTAACGACTTCCATTACATCGTTACTGCTTTAATCATAGACTGGTCATTCACGCGCGGTCAACGCCTCAAATCCGATAAAAGGGAGTGAGGAATTCTGGTCAGCTGTTAGATCTATGACAGGTTGTGGGTAGCAATAAGAATAGGATCAATACTGTTATAGTAGCGTCTATATGGCTTAACCCCGGACATTTTATATGTTTGAAGGGAAATAAAATGAGGTTAACACCGGCTAACCAGTGTAATGCAGTGTCAGTGCTTCTGAATGGCGTAGCCCAAAAACAAATCTTCCGAGTCAAAAATTACGTCAGCACTATAAAAAAGAAGCATTGGAAACATCAAATGTGCCATCTAATCTAATTTTTCAGAATGGAATAAAGGCAATTTTGGCCAGGCACCGATGACGCGAAATAATGATATTTGCAGTTTTGTTGTTCATTGGAGTAAAATGTAACAATTGATTAAATTTTTGGCAAAATCATTGCGATTAGCCAAGTAACGTCAGCCAAAGAGTGAGAAAAACAAGAAATTGGATAGAAAATTAGCCCAGAAACCATGTTTTAAATGCCTTAAAATATTCAATTAAAATGCTTGAAATACCTTAAAGATAATAATCTTCTTTAAATTAAAGACACGAGTACATGAGCGCACCAAGTGCAACAGAATCGTCACTTCAATCGGCAGAAGTAACATTGGCAGCTGTTATGTAATATTGAATGCCTCCAGTGCGAGACAGATATATATGTCTGTACCATACAAACAATACACCTAGTGTTAATTCATACCGCATGCCAACGCTCTGGTGAAATATCAAATCTCTTTTTCATCACGGAGAACTCACAGCATCGTGTGTTCCCGTTCATTGTTCGAGTGAATACCCATTACTTCTGTTCGTCATCTGCTCAATTCACTGACGTAAAAAACTACATTGCCGTTAATAACCTAGCAACAAACCGAGGTTTGTGCAGGAAGCGTCTATACGAAGAAGCAGGTGCTAGGTCTCGTCTACGTTTGTAACAGATTTCAAAATGATCACGTGATGAATGATAAACAGACTGCGAGTCGTGGTACGTAACTTTCTCAATACTGTTTACATTCCATCAGTCACAGTAAAAATCAGAATGTGATGTTGATCATGTCCCTCAACACCTGGCAGCGGTAACTAGGGGTAATTTGTGGTATAATCACAAACCGATTGGGCGTCAAAACATTGGAGGACGTCCAACTATTGTACACCGACATGTCAACGAGAACAATATAAAATGGCACTCACAGTCGTCTCGGGAGGATACTACAGAGCAGCGCCCTCACACAAAGCCTGCGTGTTCACATTTAAAGGGACAATTTATTCCAAGACTGCATTAAATTGTTTCTACGTTGGAGTACTGTAGTTATTACAATGCCTTACTGCCCGCAAATATCCACTGAGGTAGGCTCTGGTTTCTGTCCCCTGGCCGAGACAAACCAAAGCCTATAAAAGTAATCCCAACTAATTATTGCTCAGCATATAGGGAGTAGGGCGACTGGTTCGTCCATTGTCAGCATAATGTTTATTTGTTTGATTAATTAATTAACGCCCTATTAACATCCAAGGTCATGTAAGGACGGCCTCCCATGTATGCGAAGTGTAGCGTGTATGAAGTGCAAGGTGCGTGTTTTGGGTGAGGCTGATAAATATTCGTGTTGTTTCATATTGTATAGTGAAACTTTTGCCCTTTTTATAATGCTATATCACTGAAGCATACTGCAGAAGACAACAAGCAACACACCCCACCCGATCACATTACACTGACAACGGATGAACCAGTCGTCCCACTCCCTTTATGCTGAGCGCTAAGCAGGAGCAGAAACTACTAGATTCATAGACTTTGGTGTGTTTCGGCAAGGGGATAGAACCCAGAGCCTACCTCACAGTGGTGTGCGCTCAAGAGAATGTGACCGGATGGTTGTGTTGCTTGGTGTCTTCGGTTGCATGCCTCAGGATTTGCACTAGTATGACTATACAAGAAGGCACAACACCATTATACCACAGTATCCCAAAACACACACCACGCATTTCATATACGCAACAGACCGCATACAAAGGAGTCCGTCCTTACATAACCCTGGCTTTCAACAGGACGTTAATTTAATCAAACAAACAAACAAAGTGTTGTCTAGAATTACTCAAATCTCTCTTACAGTAGTGTATTAATACACAATTTTGTCTCAAAAGTTACCTGCTGTGATAAAAGTGGTCCCCAAGTGACTATTTGTTGCTTCTTGTAGGAATCCTGCTCGGGTAAGGGTAAAGCGTACACATTAAACCCGTCTTATTCTAGTTTAACGTCATATTAATCACTAGGGTCATCAAAAGATTACCTTCCGTGTATGCAGTTTACTGCGTGTGTGAAGTGCTTGTGTATTCTAGGAAACTTCGTGTTGTTTCCACTTGAAATGGTGAAACTCTTGCCCTTTAGATAGCGCTATATTACTGAAGCATGTAGGCGAAGACACCAAGCAGCACCACATTCGACCAGGTCACATTATACTGACAACAGGTGAATCAGTCGTCCCACTCCCTTTATGCTGAGCGCAAAGCACGAGTATAAACTACCATTTTATAGACTATGTTGTGTCTCGGTAAGAGGACAGAAACCATAGCTTTCCTCACAGACTCGAGTGCTCAACCGAAGGCAAACCCTGAGGTAGTGTCAAGGGAGATATTAAGAAGAATAAAGGAAGTTAGGAAAAAGAGAAAAACGCATATGCTAAATGAAGTCGCCTTTTACAACCATGCAAAAGGGGGAGCGGGTACTATTCTAACTTCCATATGCAGGGATTCCTGCTGTGAGAAAGAATCTCTGGGTTCTGTCCCCTGGTCGAAATACTCCATATTCTATAAAAGTGGTAGTTTCAGTTCCTGTGTAACGTTTAGCATGGAGAGTGTGATAACTGGACTGTTCTCGTTGAAAGTATAATGTTAACGGGTGAGGTTTGTTGTAAGGTATATTTGACAAAATGCTTCACTAATATAGGCTTATATGTAACACTACAGAAAGGAAATAGTCTCACCCTTATCAGGATACTCAACTCGAACATACTGCTGGCCCTGCAGTTAGGGCGTTAGAATTGTACCTGCTGCCCCTATTGCATGATCGTAAAAGGCGACTAAATTTAGGATCTTATCTTTTATCTTCTTCCTAACTAACTTTATCTTTCCTAATTCCTCCTTTGGCACCGCCTCACTTTTGGCCTTGAGTTAGATTCTGCCCCCTGGCCGAGACACACCAAAGTCTATAAACATGGTACAAACAGGGAGTGGGACGACTGGTTCACCCGTGAGTTGCTTGGTGTCTTCGGCGGCATGTTTCGGTGATATTGCACTATAAAAAGGGCAACAGTTTCACTATACAAGAAGACACAACACGAACATACCGCAGACTGCCAATGCACTCTCGCACTTCACACACGCTCTACACTGCCCTGCAGGTAGGACGTAAGAATTGTACCTGCTGCCCCTATTGCATGATCGTAAAAGGCGATTAAATTTAGGATCTTATCTTTTCTTTCTCCCTAAATTACTTTGTTCTTCCTAGAGTCTCCCTTGACACCACCTCACGTTTGGCCTTTGGTTGAGCGCTCGCCCCTGTGAGGAAGGCTCTGGGTTCTGTCCCCTGGCCGAGACACACCAAAGTCTATAAAAGTGGTAGTTTCTGCTCCTGCTTAGCGCTCAGCATAACGGGAGTGGGACGATTGGTTTGACCGTTGTCAGTATAATGCGACCGGGTGGAGTGTGTTGCTTGGTGTCTTCGGCGGCATGCTTCAGTGATATAGCACTTCAAAAAGAGCAACAGTTCCACTATACAAGAAGACACAACATGAATATACCGCAGTCTCTCAAACCACGCACCTCGCACAACATACACGCAACACACTGCATACATTGGAGGCCGTCCTTACATGACCATAGCTGTTAATAGGACGTTAATTAATCAAACAAACAAACAAACAAAAGCTCTAAACTCACTGCATACGTGGGAGGCCGTCCTTACATGACTCTGGCTATTAACAGGGCGTTAAAATAATCCTGCAAACTGCTGTCTCACTGAATTCTCGTTAAGCTAAAACCTACACGTCTTCAATGTGTCTGACAAGATGACACACAGATAGGACTGACGAAAAGCTCCAAATTGTTGCAATTATCTCGAGGTTGCTTTCAAAGAATAAATTTATCATTTTTCTCCTGTGGAATGTTTTATCAGCAAGTTTAATTAACCGAATTCCTCCCTCCATTTGTTTTTGATGGTAGTGCAATTTATTCACACCAAACATGAACACGAGCAGTTTCAGCTCTCTATGCAACAGTTACAAGTATTGAATGTGTAATGAATGGCGTTATGGCCGAAAATTCAGGCTACATATGGCGGGATGTGTATTTATTGTCAAAAGTCTGTGCCGTATATACATAGTATATGGATTGGCCTAGTTTACTTAATAGATCCGCCCGTTTCCAACACATGGCGATAGAGCACTATATATAAAAGCCCCCGTAGTGTTTATCAACAAATATTCAGCCATCCCACATATCGGCAGATGTATTGGAAGCTTTTACTGTTCCAGCTCTTTGAAGATTTAATCATGAGAACGTTTTAGAAAGAAGGCCTAGTTCTTTACCCATTTCATGCAAACAATATATACAAGTCATGCAACATGGAATATCACCTAAAGCTACAAGTCGCATAAAACATGGAATTGCAATTAATTGTAGTTAAATTGAAATTGCATTTGAACATAAGTAGGTGTCTATGCAAGATTTTATACATGTTTACAAGTCTAGATACAAAACAAGGTACTGTTACACCTGCCTTAATGACCAACTCTAAGCAAAGACCACATTTAGAGTGCTGAGTCACAAATGGCGAAACATTAACACCATATCACATCTTATGAAGGTCACTTCACTCTGAAGATCATTTATCTCCACCTTTTGGGTAATCCTTATAGACAGATTTAATCTCTGTGCCAAAAGTATAGTGGTTGATTGCGGCTATATCATGAGTGTGCTTTGTTGCGTGTGTATGGCGTTACAATTGTACCTGCTTTTCATTTGCATACTTCCTCCCTCGACACCGCCCCACTTTTGGCTTAGACACACCAGAGTCTTTTGAAAGTGGTAATTTCTACATTTACTATGTACACCAGTTGTCAGTATACTAGTATGTATGTGACCTGGTATGTATGCTGTTTTTGATGTCTTTGATGGTTAGCTTCAGTGAGAAAGCAGTATACCGCAGCCTTCCAAATGATACAGGTCTTGACACATGCAACACAATACATACAGGAGAGGCCATCATTAAATTGCATTATCTGTTACATGTAATTGGGTGTTATAGGGTGTTAAGCGTTATCAGCTAACTAACCAATCACTTGAGACTGATGACATTTTATCATTTTTTTCTGCGTAGTTTAACTGCGACAACTGAAGATTTCGTCCAATTCCCGAATTATGAAATCGTGCCAAACAAGATGACCGTAATCCTGCTTCCAATATAGGAGGTATTGTACTACATATATGTACTAGATGTGGTCTGACGTGAGTGCTGCTAATGCTGATAAAAAGAGGATTATGTCTGGCCCTGGAGATATTGTATTCACCCACATTGACACCCTACAGACAATCTATCCATTTAAATGTCGACTCCACCTAACATGTCATTTAGTTTTTATTCTTTTATGAAACAAGCGAAAGTTAATTATGTTCATATTGCATGTTGAGGGTTAATATTTCGTCTATAGAACAGAGATAGCCTGATGCAGAATTGATTGCGTTGAGTTGATGGACACGTTATATAGCTGCAGACGTTATACAAGGAACCGCACGTGAGCAGGGTTGTTTTATAAACAATGACTTCTCCAGACAAAATATCATATCTCTTTTAATATAACATTGTTGCGATATAGGTTTGTTTTGTAAGTTTATCATAATATGTTATGGCTAGAAGATGATAATTGTAGGTAAGGAATGTATAACTTTGTCGTTATGGTTCTCCCTGCAGGTAGGGTATTAAAATTGTATATGAACGTAAAGGGCGACTAGGAACTTGTCTTTTCTCTACTTTCTAACCGAGTTTAATATTCTTTCTAACGCCTCCCTTGACACCGCCTCACTGTTGACCTTCTTTTGAGCGCTCGCCTTTTGGAGGAAAGCTCTGTGTTTGGTGCCCTGGCCGAAAATGGTAGTTTCTGTCCCTGCTTACTGCTTAGCATTAATGGAGTGGGACGACTGGTTTGCCCGTTGTCAGTATAATGTGACCGGGTGGGGTGTGTTGCTTGAGTCTCTGGCGGTATGCTTTAGTAAGACAGCACTACAAAAAAGCGCAACAGTTCCACTATTGCAAGGAAACACAGCTTGAACATACCACAGTCTCCCAAAACACGCACCTCGCACTTCACACACGCTACACACTGCATACATGGGAGGCCGTCTTACTTGATCATGGCTGTTAATAAAACGTTAAAATAGCAAACAAGCAATATTCAAGCAATCATTCGGTTTTAATTGTTTTGTCATTTTGTACTTCCAATTAATGTTGATTTTATTATAAGCGCCAGACTCGGTAAATGACTGCATGTTTCATGGACTCTAAAACGATTACTGAAACAATTTTGAGATGTTGTATTTTTGGCATATCGATGTAGGGTACGGCTCAACGTCTCCTTCGAAGAAAAGTGTTGATATTAGTGGCCGCTTTCCATTATCTATCAACACAGACACACCATTGCGAACATTTGGATATCGTTAGATAATATCGACACTTTGTACAGTTACAATGTATATTTTGTCCCCTGGCCGAAACACGCTATAGTCTTCAAAAGTGGTAGTTTCAGCCCCTGCTACTCAGCGACTGGTTTGCCCGTTGTCAGTATAATATGACCTGGTGGGATGTTTTGTTTGGTGTCGTTGGCAGCATATTTCGGTGATATAGTACTATAAAAAGGGCAACAGTTCCACTATACAAGAAGACACAACACGAACGTACCGCAGTCTCCCAAAACAAGCACCTAGCACAACACACACCCTACATACCGCATACATGGGGGGCCGTCCTTATATGACCCTGGCTGTTAAAATGACGTTAATCAATCAAACAAACAAAAATTAAAAAGCAAAATAAAATATCAGCCGTTAAATGGTAGTTACCGATTTTGCGTAGACCCAAAAGAAAATATTGTTTTACATGGGGAGCCGGGGGTAGATTTATCGTCGCGATGAGCTTTCCCCCTCTATTTCTATAGCACAAAAGCGTATGATTTTCAAGATTTAAATAAATGTATACCATCTTAATTCGATGTATGGAAAATAGAGGAGGTTTAGAAATACTGTATAAAATCATGTTTCATGTGCAATGAATACTTCCTATGTTCGTAAAATGTCACAAATGTTTAAAAATGAAAAATTACTACTTTGTATGATAACGGTTTAAGATACAGAAGAGAACTAGTTGATACAATATACATGTAACAGCCCAACTAGCAGGCATAAAACCAGGCGGAGACGCAAGATAAAAATATCGCTAGCACAGCACCAGCCAGGTATCGACTACAAATTGAATCAGCACAAGCGAATCTTTGAAACGAAGGTATATACAGTTCATAGTTTGGCAACTATGCGTATATACATTCTTCTCGGGGGGAAAGTACTGTAGTATATATTTGTGTGCATTAACCATATCTTTACTAGTTTCAGCAGTTCGTTTGGGTACATGTACTATTGAACCGAGATACCATACAGTACTATATAATCACATAACCATATCAAGAATTCAAGACGATAAAAGAATTTCGGAAGAAAAAATAAAACTGTTTAGTAACGCGAATATGACAAACATGAGAATATGAACAATTAAATTGAGCTGTGGTTTCCAGCATCCCCGCTATTACAAGGATTCATATCACTGTCGTTATATCCATTTGACAAAACGACGGTGATCGTAATCCCTGAAATATCGTGGTTTCCGAATGCGTGATTGTAATACATATTGACATCACGATTATGGAAAGCATGCACAGTTTTCATAGCAAACTTATAATTAAGAGGCATCTCAAATTCTCTGTAAATATCAGGGTATTCATTACGGTATATTGATTACGAAATGTTTTTTTTTGCACATTAAAATGTATGCCAATATTTTTCAATATCATTGTTTCAATGGTTTCTACAAAAATAGTAAAATTTGATAATAACTTTTTTTATTTATAAATGAAATTCCTTTCGTGTGCAATTTACTTTCACAAATTTTGCGATACCAGTAAATTCGTAAAAAGTTTATTTCCGCGAATTAATGTCTACATCATTTTCTATTGATGGGAATTTTCATTCAAATTTAAAAATCCGTGAATGTTAATCTTCACGATCGGATTGAAATGGAAATTCAGTAGCCGGTAGTTAATTTACAGTAGCAAATTGTATAATATATAAGTATATCAACGATAAACCATTCATAACATATTACGTGATGTAATTTTGTCATAGATTATGCAATATAATACCACATTGGATGGCAATGAATGCTGTGAATTAAAGCCATTATGATACAATGAATAGCTAAACTACATAGTCGCGAATAAGTTTCAACAGATGTTTTCGCATAATTCATCTACAAAACGATTAACAATAGCCGTTGAATTTACGGAAGCACAGTAAAAATCTGTACTATTACTGCTTTTGAACGACATTTTTGGCGTTCAACTTTTATAATTTCAAGAATATTTTGAACATTTTGTCCTTAAAAATGGTTTACACTTACGGCTTTATCTATAAAGACAATTGCGTTAAGTTACCCAATTGTGTTACATGCGGAACAGAGCATCCCCCAACAGCCGTAGAATATAAACTATGGTCCATACCGACAGTGTTATAGATTGAATTGGACGACGCTGTGACAGAACACATCACGATTTATAACGGGAAAGGGTCGCACGGGACCCTACGTCACACCACATGTCCAATTGTGTGCTTCCTACGATTGTCCCAAGGTGAAGAAACCGGAAACTGACGGGCGCCCATCTTCTACCAAACCATATTGACAGATACACTGGTCGATATTGGACGAGTCTCCCTGGAAACTCGACAGGTCAGCTTAGGAAATGTACGGAGCAACTTGGATACGTCCAGGTTCGGAGAGTAACGGCGGATCGTTACGTTATGTTCTGAGAGTATATAATCTGACAAACAGCCAGAGTTTATGCTAATGTGTTTATCTATCTTCAGGTCCCTGTTGCTGCAGCCATAATATAAATCAAGCGTGAAATAATCGTAGACTTACCGGTGTATCCACAGGAGCTAACTAGTACTGGAACCGTCCTATAATGGTTGGGAGTTTGGTACTGGTAAAGTTGGCATCGTCTCCCCCATTCAACACTAACACTTCAAATTATTGATGTATTGTGGAGTTAGTATCCTTCACACAGGATAAAACACCAACCCGACACACAGACACGTTCTCATTGATGCACACAGCTTGCTCTCTGGTCCTAAACCAAAATTCTCTCGTTCGCGAACAGCACGCGAGAATGATAGTCTGCTACTATCGAAATCGCGCCCTCTGCAGGCAGAGCGGCACGCCTGAATACTGAGGTGATCACTTGGCTAAATCGATACCAGGGTGCTATTTAATTTGCCCACTCAGTTAGTGTAAGTCCGCGTTTTCACCACATGCATCTATTAATAATATAAGTTATTTCGGTAAGACAAAGCGGAAGGCTCCCCTGGGAACTATTTTCAAAGAAACATCATAAGTCGGTTGGCTTTTACAATAGTAATAAAATAGTATATATTCATTAGGTAACATCCGTGGAAGTTTTTATGCGCACGAGGAGTTTATGTGCTCGTTATCCTTAACTGTTCTGAACAATATAAACTGTGAGTGATTTCGCAATGTTCGTGTAAATGATTCAGAGTACGCACGTGCTTGAGTAATTTTTTACCTCGTGATGTTGTTTGATACATAGTTACTTATTACAACAAAACTACTCCAAGAGATATCAATGGAAAATTGATCAATCGTTGCACGCCTTAAGATTCCACTTGTAAACACTTTTTGTGGTAAAACGTTTAATAGCTGTCTGCTAGTCCTTCACGTGTCTACTGAAAATAACTTTAGATATGTTAATTATAAATAATCAATCGCGCCAGTTACATATATATCACGTGCTGAAATATTTGAGACAAACTGGCTAACGTGTGATGGCTGTATACTGGTATGGATGAAAGTAGTAACTGTTGGAATAAGGAGAGTAAGTAAGTGTCCATATGGGTCATATATTCAAGGACATTAGTACAATACATGAGTTAGTTAGTTGGTAGGTCATGTAGTCAAGGACATTGGTACAACTAGGTCATGTAATCAGGACATTGTACAACTAGGTCATGTAGTCAAGGACATTGGTATAACTAGGTCATGTAGTCAAGGACATTGGTACAACTAGGTCACAAGGACATTGGTACAAGTGGAATCAAGGAATGTATGTCAAGGACATTGGTAAACTAGGTCAGTAGTCAAGGACATTGGTAAACTAGGTCATGTAGTCAAGGACATTGGTACAACTGGTCAGTCAGTAGTCAAGGACATATAGTTAGGACAGACATAGTATGTAGTCAAGGACATTGGTACAACTAGGTCATGTAGTCAAGGACATTGGTACAACTAGGTCATGTAGTCAAGGACATTGGTACAACTAGGTCATGTAGTCAAGGACATTGGTATAACTAGGTCATGTAGTCAAGGACATTGGTACAACTAGGTCACGTAGTCAAGGACATTGGTACAACTAGGTCATGTAGTCAAGGACATTGGTATAACTAGGTCATGTAGTCAAGGACATTGGTACAACTAGGTCACGTAGTCAAGGACATTGGTACAACTAGGTCATGTAGTCAAGGACATTGGTATAACTAGGTCATGTAATCAAGGACATTGGTACAACTAGGTCACGTAGTCAAGGACATTGGTACAACTAGGTCATGTAGTCAAGGACATTGGTACAACTAGGTCATGTAGTCAAGGACATTGGTACAACTAGGTCATGTAGTCAAGGACATTGGTACAACTAGGTCATGTAGTCAAGGACATTGGTACAACTAGGTCATGTAGTCAAGGACATTGGTACAACTAGGTCATGTAGTAGTCAAGGACATTGTACAACTATGGTCACGGACATTGGACACTAGGTCATGTAGTCATGGACATTGGTACAACTAGGTCATGTAGTCATGGACATTGGTACAACTAGGTCATGTAGTCAAGGGACATCGTTACAATAGTCGAAGTCAAAGACATCGTTACAACTAGGTCACGGACATGGCACACTAGGTCATGTAGTCATGGACAATGGAACAACTAGTCATGTAGTCAAGGACAGTTATACAACTAGGTCATGTATTCAAGGTCGTTCGTACAATTATGTCGCATTGTTAAGAACAATGGCACAACTAGGACATGTAGTGATACGGCTAGGTCACATAGTCTAGGTTAGTAGTACAAATAGGTCACATAGTCTACGATAGAGGTACAACTAGGTTACGTAGTCTAGGACAGTTGTACAGCTACAACTGTAGGAGGCGTAATCAAGGACAGTGGTACAACTAGGTCGCGTAGTAAGGGCAGTGGTTCCATTAGGTCACGTGCGTAGTCTAAGACAGTGATACAGTTATGGCACATAGTCTATGACAGTGGTACAACTCGGTCACGTATTCTAGGGCTGTGGTACAACTAAGTGACATAGTGTTCGGACAATTTTAATACAATATAGATGTGAAACAATACAAAGTTAATGTACATGTAGGGGCTGCGTTTGCCGAGTAGTTAAGATGTCCCGACATATTACCATAAGCACTTCACCACAGGGATACGAGTTCGAATCCCATGTGGGGCAGTTGTCAGGTACTGACCACTGGTCGGTGTTTTTTTTCTCAGGGTACTCTGGCTTTCCTCAACCAGCAAACCTTGCACGTCCTAACATGACCCTGGCTGTTAATAGGACGTTGAAATAATAACAAAAACGCACATATAGTTAGTATATTGCAGCTATCTATATTTGTAACGGGTCAAACCAACGGATACCTGTAAACATGCAATGTGGAAAATGATTCTCATCTTTTGAAAATATTTGATGTTTAACCGTGTGTACACATATCTAATTAACACAAAAACTAATATAAAATGATTTATATTTATTTCAATTTTGGTAAACAGAATATAGTGCCATTGATTTTTGTCGGGATGCAATTAATTATTTTCAATATATTTAATTTTAAGTAAAATTAGAAGCTCAAACTTCCCATTGGTTGTAATGGTGTAAATCAAGTAACTTTTGTAACTGAAGAAAAATACTAATTCGTCTTCCCCTGTTTTTGATACAGAAAAAATACCATTTGCTAACACTGCAGAATCTTTAAATTCGTTAAACAGGTATATAACACAATTACGGTGATTTTTGTGTGCGTCAAAATTTTGCGTAATCCGCAGTCAAGTAGAATGCACAAAAATATTTACTGCGAAAAAGGTAAAGACTACAAGCTTACGCACAATACAGAATTTACATATATGTAGATGTAAATCATGAAATTAAATCGGAGCAAACATTTATTAACTTATATATATATATATATATCTGTATACAAAATAGTTATTCATACATACAAAATATTTGTATGCTTAGAAGTATAAAAATGTTCAGCTCTAATTTGTCATGACAACTTATGCATTGTAAGTATTGTAATTTTCAGAATGTTGGTAACTTACTTTTGGTGATCAATAACATATATAGTAGTTATATAGTATAGCTAATGGAAGTAGGCAAAACATATTCCTATATATCCATATTTGAAATTGCCTATGAAACTGATTTACCGTTTTGAAATATGACAATTGGCTTTGCACACTATAGTTATATTTCTTTGCTGCGTTTCAAGAGACAAACAGCTTTTCTGTTCCATGGTGGCATACGAACATAATAAACAAAGTCTCTTATTTCCGTTTCGTTTTTCATAGATTTTCTATCAGCATCATTTCCTGTTCTCTTTTGGTGCTCTTTAGGTTATTCCTGATCAGAACAGTGGAAAATTTAGTATTTTTTTTTCTAAGTTCTTGGGATTTTTCTGAAGATCGATTTCTTCGTATCTAGAGATCCTACTACATTTGTATAATAGAATAGGTCTGTTACTATACTGAAATTATTGGAGGCAGGATCGTATTTTTATGGCATCAAATAAATTTTTTTGCTAATTTACGTAGAACACTTATATTTTCGTAACATAATAATTGTATCAACTTGTACATGTACATAGATGGTTTACGCCAACAAAAAGGTTTTACATAATTCTTTCTTAAATTATGATAATTAATACAGATAAAAATAAAGTGATATTGGTCTTCCACATCTAAATTACAACCAGGGCAAAATCTTAGATGTCAAACGCATATTTATCGGACTATACAGGCATAAACAGGAAGGGAGACAATCCTTTGAAATAGAGACTACAATCGCTGTGCTCGTTTAATGTAGCGCTCCTGCATTCTAAATAGCAGAGATTTAGTTTAAACAGTATTTTTTCATATAATGATATATATATAATACAGTACATAAACACGTTTCGGAATCGGAAAACAAGCTTTAAGCTTATATAAATTCCTTTATCTGAAATAATCAGGCCAAATGAAAACTTCGGCACTGGAAACACCTTTTACAAGATATGCATAAAGAAAGTTTAACGCAAAAAAAAAATAAAAATTAGAAAAATTCATGTGCATAGTAACATGTGGTGAAATACAATGAACATATATGTGGTGATTACAATTTAAGAAAATGGATTCATAGTTCTATTAAAATTTCCTACAAAGTGTTATGAATAAAACACTGATGAAATTACACTTCACAAAATTCGTTTACTTAATTTGATATAGGTATGTACTGCTAGAAATATTTCTTTATTTCTTTTTTTTTCTCATTGAATACAGGAGGAATTTAGGTGTACAAATACATGTATCTCCCAGCGTGGTACAGCAGCCAGCATAGAGTCGGTCCATGTAGCTATCGTCACCACAAAGTAAAAGTGTTTTTCGGTAAGAATAATATCTAATTGATGAAGTGTATTTTGTCTGATTATAGTATAGTTTGAATATGATAATAAAAACATGATAATCAGTTTCGAGTAAACCACTGGTACAAAGTGGACTATCTTCTAAGTTTCTTTTATGTAAATGTTGTTTGAGATTTACTACATTTTAGTCTGAAACGAGGGTGTAAAATTTGAAAATATCTATTCCCTGAGTTAAAATATAAGGTGGGTTTAATGATACTGTATTGCAAAAAGCGTTTAATTATGCCAATAGACTGATTTTACGAATATCTACTGGTAATGCGTTTCATAATTTAATTGAAGAATTTAAAAAAGAATCTTTATAAAATTGTGTTTTGCAATTTAGTTGCTGTAATTTGTCTGAATGTTTGGTACTATACATATGATTTTCTTATACCTTATTTGGAATTAGACGTGATAGATAATCTGGAGTTTTCCCATGTTACAATTTGTGGAACTGTGAAATTTTATGATTTTCTCTTCTTTTAGATAATTTCCCCAGCCTAAAAATTATATAACAGACTTATTTAGTAGCATCTGTTTCTATTCTTACTGCCTCCAATTGTATATTTTCTAAATTTTGGCATATATATAATTTGGTAGGTTGTCCCAAACAAAATCAGAATATTCTAGAATCGGTCTTATAAATGAAAATAGACAGTTTGGAGAGAGTTCCAATCTTAAGACAGCTATCCTTGGAGAAACTTTTTTTTTTAAAAATATAGTCTATGTGATTTTCAGTATACCATCTTCATTTAATACAACTCCTAAATGTTTGTGGGATTTTACATTTGATTCATTAGTAATTATTCATAGTTATGGGGTCGTAGTGTCTAGGTGTTGTTTTTCTAGTTATTAATGGTGATTCTGTTTTTTGGTTTTTTTTTTTTGGATTAAAACGCACTAACCATTAGTTTGCCCATGCATGTATCTGCTGTTGATACCATTAATGATGACCTTTTACAGATGTAGGATTATCACCTGTTATATACAAGGCAATGTCATCAGCAAAAAATTAATTCTTTCATATATATCATTAGTATAAACTAGAAAGAAGAGAGGACCTAAGATTGAACCTTGAGGTACACCTGCCTTAATAGTATATGTCTCAGAAGAAGTGCCGTTAATTACAACACTTAGATGTCTATCATGTAAATAGTTTTTACACCAAGATAATAATTTCCCAGATGTATCAGATTTCAATTTATATATTAAACTCCTTAAGATGTAAATCTCTGTAAATATGTTCATTTGTTGTAAATATCAATGTTAACCTCTAACCAAAAATATGACAGATTAATGGCATTAGTCGTACATGTACTTATGTAACACCTGAGTAGATTTTTCGGAAAATTCGCGATTAACCGGGGTAATCTGTTTCTTGAAAACATTACACTTATTTTTTTTCGGAAATCTTTGTGGGAAACTGGACATGTAAATATCCGATACACCATTATTCACATTTTATAACGTTTACAAGAAAAATTAGCTAGAAGTTTGTAAAAATAATTCTTGTTTAAAAGTTACTTTAAATTTTTGGACCAGTCTTAAAATTTCCATTGAAATTACAGGTAGATAGATTCTACATGTAGGCCTATTTGAAATTAATCAGACATTTATCTCTTGTCTAAACAGAGCAAGTTAATGCATTCATATATTCCCGGCAAAAAAAAAAGTTATAAGGAAATAAAGGTTACCTCCCCTTAGCCCGAACCAGGTGCATCTTGGGAATTCCTGTTATTTATTTCCGGATTGGCACAGGAAAAGCGAAAGGAAACAGACCCAAAAGTTTGTTTGCCGTCTGTTCATGTGGCGCCTAAAGTGACAGGACTACGACATCGGACTCCTTAGGTAATATAAAAGTTCTTCTTTGTGTACATGAATTATTGCAACAGCAGCTTTTCTAAAGCTCATAAGTTACAAACTTTTCCAACCAGTGGTCATCGCGACCATGGCCGATGACACTGCTGTGATGTCGATGTTGCTAATTATAGGACGTACAATTCAACACTCATGATTCAGAAGAAATTTATATCCTGTCCTGGTTATTTTGGTATTTAAAGCAATTGTGGTTAATATGCATTTATCTCGATGAAGACATAGTAAATTTACTTACTGCAATTTGAAACCATCCCGTGTCAAACGTGGACAGTACCACCTGTTGAGCAATTAAGTCGTTATGATGACATAAGACAAAATTAGTATTGAAATAGATGGGCTCTTTGCGGTAGCACAACAAAGAATGGTGTTCACATCATCATTATTTACCTGTAGAATAGTAGAGGTATTTTTTGGCTAAGGCTAAATCTGAAATAAATGTATATTAGTTGTATTATTTTTTGACATTAGGTATATATCGATACTTATAAATTGCATGATCAGAAAAATTGGCAGAGTTGGTGGTAGGGCACTCGACTAGTGTTCTGAGGGTCCCAGGTTCAAATCCCTGGCTGGCCGTACATTTTCTCCTCTCCTAGCTGTTGCAGAATTGATTCCCAACTAAGTACTTTTGTAACCCACGATGGTGGTGTTTTGAAGGGTCTCGTATGTCTTCGAGGGTAAAGACTTCGAGAAAAGAGGGAGGAGTGTAGCGGGATATGTTGGTTTTGAGATCCCAAAACATTGTGGCTAAAGTACTATTTAACGTTGATTGGTCCTACCTTCCAGTGAGTATGACGTCACGAAAACACATCAAATGACGACGTCATAATCACCGGAAGGTTAGACTAATCGACAATGAATAGTACTCTACCCACATCGTTTTGGGATCTCAAAACCCCCGTATTGGACTGGGTCGATCATCGGTTACCAGGTAGCTCAGTCAATATAGCACTTGGCTAGTGTTCGGAGGGTCCCGAGTTCAAATCCCGGTCTGGCCACTACATTTTCTCTCCTGTTACATACACAACTAAACACCACACGACACACCTATGAAGATTAAGAAGAAATTTTGTAAATTTTCATTAAAAATTACATCTCTTGATTGACGGCCCACTTCAGAAAGTGAGACAAAACCCGAAAGCTACATCAAAGGTTGCAGATATCAAATTTAAAAAAGCATATCAGTCATCGCCCAATGTTAAGGTCAGTGCACAAACACCAAAGTGCTTGGGACGTATATATATATTCGTCCAAAACCCAGAGTGACCACTGATGAAAGTTTTTATCAAAGTACTGTGGTTTTTCCTCCACCAACAAACTTGGGAACGTCCTTGGATGACCCTGCATGGCTGTTAATTATATAAGGCATTGCACTAATTTAACGAGACCAAAATTCAACTAACCTGCATGTACATATTATACATTTCAAACACTAGTACTGCATATTGGTCATGACTACAGCAGGATGGATACTTGAATGTCGACTTAAAATGAAGTGATAAACAAGAACAGACAAATTAGTGTTATAAATTCGTGTGATTGTGGTTTATTCAAGACAAAAACACTTTAGCTAAAAACAAATGTATGCAGTGTTTTTTCTCCTTATATATCTGGGGTCGGTAAACGACCCCATTCTCAAGGCCACCCCCCCCCCCCCCATTTTTCCCCCAATTACAATGAAAATTTCCCAAATCAATTCTCTGAAAGACAAAAAACCCTGAAAATCTCTCCCCTTGTTGTTTAATCTAAAACAACCTACTCTGAAGCTGTTGTGATGGTCATGATCATATCATCTTTTGATAAAATTAAATCATGTTCAGTTTACTGTTTTACAATATTTAATCATCTATAATACCATGTTCAGTAATGGGAAACTTTTCTCCAAAACTGCTATTTGTGCCATTAAAAATTCCCATTTTGTTACAAAAACTTTTTTCCCAAAATACATTGAAAAATCACTGGTATGTATCTGAATATATACAATGAACAGGTCTACATAAACATTTATAACAATCTATGAAAAAATTCACAATCATTAAATCAACTGCTGGTCAGACTCCGACTTGATTTAATCAACAATTTCCAATCATCAGTACTACATCATGTACACTACCTGGTACCTACAGTCTATATGTCATATTAATTAGCACTTAGGTGTTTTTGGGTTATATTATCTTTCTACATAGCTGTGATACTCATTTGCAATTGGGTGCCTAATCAAAATTATAATGATGTGCTTAAAACTGGAATTTACATGCAACTTTGTCTTTTTGCCATAATGTTTCTGTGTTAGAAATAAAATTTTCATTATAATTAGTATAAATACAAAATTAAAATCATATATATATATATATGTATTCCTGTTGATGTATTCCTGAAACAAATTTTTTACATGTACATGTATTTGAATGGGATTGATATTATTTTTTGGTTAAATTTAAATAAATAAGGTCGATATGATCTGAAATTTAAAGTTTAAAAAAAAGTGGCGTTAACTGTTAGATAACCTAATTTGTTAAATTGAATTACTGGTAAGTTGAAATAAATTATTAACACATGCAGCTAGTTTTCTTGATCAAGGGGAGGTCACTCTTATATCAGTCATCATTAAAGACATGGGATGGATTGTATGGATTTTCAAAATTCAGTCACAAAAATTTTAATCTGATACAGTTTCAGCAGCAAAGAGATTAAAGTTACGAAATGATGATGGAGCTTCGAGGTCAGTTGGTTAAACAATATAGTTTATATATAATTACTTTTGCATGTTTCTGGTTAATGGAATTTTTTAAGTTATTTGTACTGTGCATGCATCCTCTGTCAGTGAATCTACCTCACTGATATGATATACCTGAAAAAATATTTACATGTCCTAAGGCATTGTGCTTTGGGGGAGAGGAATTGAATGTCATAGCATTCTTGTATTTCTTTAAAAAATACTAAGGTACTTTTCTACAAATATTTCAAAGGATGAGCATCAATCACTGCTCACACTTCAAATAGATTCATGATCCTGAAAATTTGCACTCAATATATTCATACTCTGCAAACATATATTGCCAAGTTTGGTATTTTTTCTGGATCCCAAAAGTTTGAGTTTTTTGTGTGTGCCAGATTGTTCAAGAAAGTCAATTAAATACGGTGTACTTTGAAGTTATTATAATTAACAGATATTATTTTAGTCTTCAAACCTTTATTAATACATGTATTACAATATGGTTAATTGTTAGTTAATTACATACATCTGTAGGTATTACATACTTATACTGCAAGTTAAAAAAATTACTGTTAACATAAACTAGTCATGAAGTTAATAACTTATAATTCATGTTATTTAAAAAAATGTTTACGGAGAATGAAAATTGACTGAATACACTAACCCATCATTTAGCTTGCAAATTGGTACAAGATGAAAATACACACATTTATAGTATATCAGTACAGAAAATTGCTTTCTCTAAAAGGTATTGGTTGTGACAAATTTTATATGAAGTATTTTCTTATAGTAAGCTAATTATAACATATTATGTGTACTCTACATGCACATCCATCCTCTCTCATGCAGCCAACTTTCTATGTTTTCACAAGTTATTATTATATATTACATGTTGGTATACAAAGGGATGATAGCTCTGGCAGTCAAGTGATTTACTAATACAGATCTAGAGTTAGTGAACTGGTCATGGAAACTCATAGCCAGGAAAGTGATTCATGCAAATATAAGAAGCAAAATTCCTGACTGCATTCTTAATTTCTACCTGAAAAAATCTTGTCTGTGAAATAAAACTTTGGTGTGCCGAAAAAAATTAATGTGCATGCGCGATATGCTTGTCCTGATAATAGGAAAACTGATCTGATATCTAAAATTCTAAACTCTTCAGTCGCTAAAGTTGTAATAGATTGGTTCTCTATAGCTATATTCTATTATAATAAAAGTAAAACAAAAACATTTAAAAGCATAAAATAACAAGGGAAAATTTGGACTTAAATGTCACTGAATGTGTATACATGTACTGGTCCATGTTCAATTCATTGAGTAATTCTCATATTCTTTTATAATTACTCATTGCAAATATTGAATAAATGTATTTGATAAGTTAGAGGTTGTTGTTTATTGTTGACAATACTAGTACTATTTACTGTTACTAGTGTTCTTTTCGTCATCTATGAATATGTTTTCCCTTTCTATAACTGTTGCTTAATTGGAACAAATTAGAGATGATTTAATTGGTGAACAAATCTTTAGTTCTCTCAATTCAGTCTAAATTTTACTCTTAATATATAATAATGTATTACATCAATCGACATCTGGGACTTGCATTGCTTGCATTAAGATTAAGTCTGTTACTCTTATTTATATATAATTTGGCCCTTATTGAAATATGTTATAGACATTTAAATTATATATAATACTTATACTGGTATGTATAGTCATAAGTACCCACGATGTACTCTTTAATAACTTATATAACATGCCCAAGAGTAACATGTGTATACATTGTTTATTAAATTGTTTATAAATGACAGCACACAAGGACGTGTCAATTATTATGTACATCGTATAATGAAGTCAGCTGTGATATATATATATTGTATAGTGTTCATTATGTACGTTGTGTATGTACATTTATCCTGGGTTGTTTTTTTTTGTAAACATCAATTATCGATATATATCCATTCTAGTATCAAATTTAAATCACTGTACTTTTTACTTCCCGTTTGACTGCTAGCTGGCATGGTCTATAAAAATGAAAAGTTGTGTACATGTCCTTGAGATTGAAACAGTTACACAGGACCATGCAAACTGGAATTCGAAATGATTAATCTTTATTTAAGTTTACTTTACTACAATGTGTTTCCTTTTGAAAATTTGGTTTTTGATAAAAAAAAATATGGCTCGCCGTGTTTAGAAGCAATATGTCATGTACTAGTATATGTGATTTTATTTGTCTTTTACATTTGATAGTTAGGTTTCTGTTTAGAGTCGATGATTTATGCTGTTGTTGCCGGTTGTAAATCATTATTACCTAATAAACGGATTGAAATACATTTGTACAAGGACTCATGATCACCTGCTATTTATAGATACTAGTGTCTGTGTGATATTTTTGTCCAGGAAGTTGTCTAACGTTTTGTTAGCCAACAGGAAGTTGTAACAGGTGAGATATAAAGTTACTGGTTATAATACCTCGAGTAATTGTTACACCCAGTGCTAGTGTTGGATGTTCTACCCATATGTGTGATTTATTGTCATTTTATGGAGAATGCTTCGACTGAATAGCTCAGCCATGAACGGTAGTATATTTTGTTGGTATACTATATATTTATATGTGAAATGTCATGATCAATTTAATGTGGAATATTGGACTAGATTAATTAGAATTTCATGATCAGCAATAATCGGTTAACTAAACTACATAAATTAATTGATTGTTTATTAATTTCAATTCATGAACCAGTTATATAATTAATTGAATGATTCATTTTATGGGAATCAATTGTTCATTTTTACTTTTAATTTAGTATATACCAGGTTACCTTGGTAATTTCTGGTTTTCTTATATTTATAGGCAGAACATATATACAAGTACACATATATATAGCTATCATACTATACTGAAGTACCAGGTCCAGGTTTGTTGATAAAAAACAACCTTCATAAATAAATTACACCTTTTGATTTATACATGTATTCTGTATTTGCATATTACAGAGTTATCTGCCGTTGCAGGTAGGTATTGATTGTGACGTCACATGTTTTCGAGCGTAACGTCATACTTTTCGGAGAAAATGATGTGAATTGCACTCACAAAATAATGACGTAACAATCGAAACCTACCCGCAAGGGAGCTAACTCTGTAATATGCAAAGACAGAATACCATAACTGACCCAATAAGTGCTCCATCCCCATTTTTTAGGCCTCAATTTCACTCACCTCAAATGAAAATTCTGGTAGAAAATATGAAAACTGTGTAGGTCTGGTATTACTTTGTGCACAATTCATGAAAGGCTATAGCTAGTCCAAATAAGGTTCTTTAAAGTGCCCCATTATTTAGTTGTTTTAAATTTGTTGAACACCATGGGTTCTTCTTGAGTTATGGTTTAATTGTTAAAGTCAGAAATTATGTTAATTATTCATTTGTGTTGATATATATATATATATATATATTATATGGTACTGTACTTCCTGAGGATACTATATACACACATGCACATTGTACCTACACATATACTTACCAAATATATATGTAGGTCATTAATGCATTTTTACATCGATCGGTATATGTGTACAAATAAATATATTTTATGTGTAGTTTTAATTTTATATCCATCAAAGCTTGATAATAATGATGAGCTGGTGATCATTTTACAAATGTTTTATAAAAAAAAAAAAAATCCATAAATTAATAATACTATCCGAGACTTACATGCATGATAAGGACACAAAAAAGTGGCTCGGGTATCAATAACGCATGCTTCGAGTAATCACAGTATTTTTATTTCTTTTCTGAAAATTGCCATATTTAGTATCACAAAACAGGGAAGTGGATTGTTTATAATCATGATTCACGGTGTACATGGACATTCTATATCAGATCTGGTTGTGTATACAAACTCACTGTAAAGTGGTTTTCTAACCCTTATACGAGCTATCGTTATTATCACACATAAATATTAGATAGTTATGATAAAGATAATGTCCTGGTAAACAAAATCAAATGTTTTCAGTTTTCTTTTTGAGGAAGTGTTTCAGAAAATGGTTTTAAAGTGGTAATTGAAATGTGATTACCGAGGTACAACCCGTTACTGAAATATCTATTCATCTATACATACAATGTATTTTTGTATTGTTGGTAGTGAAATGTGTATTACTGAAATATCTATTCATCTATACATACAATGTATTTTTGTATTGTTGGTAGTGAAATGTGTATTCTGTCTTTGCATATTACTGAGTTAGCTCCCTTGCGGGTAGGTATCGATTGATACGTCATTGTTTTGTGAGCGCAATTCACATCGTTTTCTCCGAAAAGTATGACGTTACACTCGCAAACACATGACGTCACAATCAGTATGTACCTACCCGCAAGTGCAGATAACTCTTTAATATGCAAATTCGGAATATATGATATAAGACAATCTCACCACCTACCTGAGCTGTATCCTGATTGGTCTTCTGCACCTGTTTAACGTTATTATTCATGATTTGGGCAAAGCTAGATAGCTACAATCTGTCAAAAATTAAACAACAAACAAAATCAAAGTACTCAAATTACTGCAAATACAACACAGCAGAAACAGAAAAATAGAATGAAATCAAATGAATTTCCAAAATCAAAATATATATACCATATTATAAAGACTTTGATATCAATTATTTCAAGAACATTCAACTGATCACAGAAAATACATTTGTTTTGTTTTAACATTTTCCTTAATTAAAGTTTCTACATGAAATGAAAGATTTCAAAATTAGAAAGAAAACAAAAGTCTTCATTAAAAATGAGTTTTTATCCTATACTCTTGTTTTGTTTCTTAAAATGTTGCATGCACACATGAGGACATCCTTATAAATATAAGTTATATTGCGATGTCTTTACCTCAGATCTGTTTTTAACACTCATTTAAAAACATTATTTAAAGGTACACATAAAGAACATCTGATTAGTTTACTTTATAACTCTCAGGTTTAAAATAAGGCTTGGAAACTAAGTCCAATTTGAATTATCATTAACAGAAATTATGTAAGTTGGACAGAGGAGTCACCAGCAGGCAACAGTATACCTAATTAAGGGAGTACTTGTATAAGGTAGAGTTCACCTAGATGGTGCTTTGTAATTATATAACACTCTGTGTATTCTATATACACTCTGTGTATTCTACCAATCAGAAGGCAGTCTCCCCATGACTACTGCTTGGTCCAAAGGAATATTATTCTATGAATAGGGAATTTATGAATGGAAGTTTATGAATGAAATGGTTCAAGAGGTCACCACTAGATGTCATTGTAGGGCAATTATACATATAGTCTTACAAATCAATAGTAAACCGGATGGCAATAATACAAACGCTACACACGTTGTATAAAAAGTATATGACTGACTACTTCTCCTTATCTACTGTAGGGATTTTAACAAAACTTGATGGCAATAATCCTTATACAGTGTAGGTGTGCATAATCTATATTGGAACAAAATACTTTTACCCTTTTTAGAGGTATTATAGGTTCCCCTTTGTTACGAAATTCGGGTAAAGATATGGTATCAGTTAGCCTCATGGGCAGCAGTTCTAGTTTAATAATTCTATGGTTATTAGATACAATTTAAATCAGTAATTTTCTTACTCAATAATTTCAGGGACCTGCTTGAAACATGTCTATTTTAGAGAGTTTTTATTTCTTTGAGAAAATTTTTGATAAAATTAGGAAAATACAGCAAAATTTCTCTACGGGGATCAAAAGGGCCCGGGACTTTAATTGGACCCAAATGTACCTAAAAAAATGAAATCACTGAGGGATCGATGCAACTATATATATATGCTGTTTGCTCCCAAGGTTCCACTTTAGTTTTAACTTCTAAAGTTTAATTTACAGGGCGCATTCTATTAGACAAGATGCCGTTCATCAAAAAAACAAAGAAGTCGACGTCATCAGAGGGGCCAGTGATGCAGATTTCGGCACCAACGATGGTGACGCACAACTTCCATGTTGGTTTCAATAAAGTAACAGGAGCATTTGAAGGTCTGCCTCCCCAGTGGACAGCTTTACTTCAGACATCAAATATCACGTAAGTTATTTAGGTATAGAGCTTGCATATTGCATAGTACAATGTACTAGTACGTATACAGAATTTGATGACCCAGAATATAGATGTTATTTGTATGTAATATACTGTATTCAACCCTATAAGTGCCCAGGACACTTAAATCTTTTTTAAAAATGTAAAGATACTAATAAGAATAAATTATTGAAAACCTACAATGTACATGTAGTTTTGTTTAATTTTGGTCTTTATTTATGCCAGAGCAATTGAAACTGAAGTCTAAAAAAGGAGCTCGAAGGGCGCTTATAATTAAGGACATGGGCGCTTTTGGGTCGAATATGGTAATTAAATGGTGGGAACTGAAATTAGTTCCACAGAAAATGAATCTTTGTCTGTACCGACATTTCACAGAGGAAAATTATCCCTCATAGCCTACTTTAAAGGTCAAGGACAGCCACAGCAATAAGTCTTTTGGTTTTTTGATTATGTGTAACTGTACATATATAAGTCTCCACAAAGGGGCAGCTACTATATATATTTTAGTTACACTTTTTTTTAATTTGGTAAATGCTGAATGTTAGGTGATAAGACATTTCTAGATTTTGTAAATTTTGAAATGTTAAAAATGTTTTCAATTTACAAAATTAATATGTACTTTGTGTTGACAGATCAGAGGAACAGAAAGAAAACCCGGAGGCAGTCATCAACTCCCTGCGGTTATTTACAAAGTCTTTCAAACATAAACCTGCTGATCACCAAAAATATCTAAAAGTAGCGACAACAATAGAGGAATCTGACGATGAATTGGATAGTGAAGACGATTCATCAAGGCGATCTAGTAAACGTGACTCAAGTGACCCTCCAACTCCTCACCTGGACAACAATGGTGACTCGCAGTCCGATGTATTCGTACAGGTGCCTGACAACAAGGACCTGAAACAGGCCTCACAAAAGGCAGCCTCCGCCTCAAATGATGTAGTAGAAAAGGTTAGTCAGGGTCTTCACTGCATGTTCCTTCTCAAGAAAAAATGGGCTTCCTCTATATCATTGTAATGGAAGTTTAGAATTCAGAAAAAAGCCGGGTTCTTTTCTTTTTCTGTGCTTAAAATGGACATGTGGATGGTGTAACATAATCCATGTTAGTTGTACTGAAAATTAAATGACAACTTGCAGGGGTTTCAATTTGATGTGTTACATATCAGTTTTACATCTGAATTAAAGTTAAATCTGAATTTTTCTAAGAAAGCAATGACAGATGACACTGTGTATCTGTAAAATTGAATGTCAAATGATAACATCGAAACGGTAAAAAATTACAAGATAAGACTAAAAGAACTATGGTAGGGTCAAACGACAATGTAGAAAAAATCATTAGCCATGAAAAGATTTTCTTTGGTGAAAAAGGCAGATAAGATTCAGTTAGATGTGCTAAAAGAAAAAGAAAATTTGGTTCTATCACTGAGATTGTATAAAAAAAATGTTCCTGATTTAAGTTTGAAGCTTTCTCAACTTTAAGAATTCTACGTATATTACAGAAAGATGAAGTGGATGCTGTATCAGTAGACAGGGTCATTGAAGCGTGTGCCAAGGTCAAGGTGAACGAAGAAACTCAAGAAGAAGAGGAAGTACCTGTTCGCCGAAACAAAACACAAAAGAAAAATCTCTCCGACATAGAAATCAATTCTGCACTTGGTAAAAAAATATTGCTCAAATTTCGATAATCGTTTTCAACAAATACAACAGTCATCATATCTAGAATATAAAGACAGCTCACACATTTAAGCTGATGAGGTTACATGCATATATAGATAGACAGATACAGAGGATCAGATCTTACATGAGTGACGATTTGATATGAAATTTATCTGATAAGAAATTTTTCAATAATTTGATAAGCCATGAGCGTTTTTATTTAGCCACTCATGTAAGATTTTGTTTATCACATAACTTTAAAAAATTAAATAATAAGTAAAACTTAAAATTTCGTCTCCATATAAAACAATAGAAATCTGGCTTGGATGTAACGTTTCCGTCTACTGAGATAATCATGCAACGTCATATATAGATTATGACATCAAAACTACCTATGACGACATAATAATTTTCATTACACATGTGTCTTAAAATATTTATGATCTGGCCGTATGACATGGCTAGACGGGCTAGTTATGTGATGGATATAAAATGATACACATTTTCAACTTCAGCATGGACATGCAATACTGTATGTAGCCAGTTGTTTTAGTATGTAAAATTTTTTTGTGATTTATACTAAAAACAAGAAAACTAAATTTAAGTGGATTTGAAATTTTGTGATTTCTCAATTTTTCACAGATAAATTTTCGGGAGGTTAGAGAGGATGTTCAGTGCATTACAATTAAATGTCTTCCTTTTGCAGAAAAACTTTCCACTCCGGGAAATTCTTCAGAAAAATACGACATACACCAGAAACTTGGATCAGGGTAAGACTACTATTGTTGGCTCAAAGGATTTGTGATGTAAATAAAATATTCTCTTGGTTAAGCTGACTCAAACACGTGTACAAGAAATGATGAAGTTACTTTAAGGGTCCAAAATTACAGTCCTAATTGATGATCTTTAGCTATAGGGAGTTTAGAAAGGCATAAGCTCCCGGAAAAGACACAGTAATCATGTTTTATGAGTGCATTTACTGTAAATATACATTCATCAATATACCATGTTCGACCCAATAAATGCCCAGGGCATTAAAGAATTTAAAAAAAATAAATGAAAGGGTGCTAATAAGACGAAATTATTGCAAATCTATACAGTTTAGTGTAGTTTGTATTGGTCTTTATTTTGAATTTATGCCTGGGCAATTGAAATCGAGGCTTCAAAAAATTGGGAGGGGCATGCGCACTTATAGAGACATTAGTGCTTATTTGGTTAAATGCGGTATGTCAATTTTTGTAAAAATATCAAAAATTGAAACTATTGAAAATATGTATTACCCGTATGTCTTGCCTATCCTCGAAACAAACTTACTTTTTACCGTGACTTAGGATAAGGTTGAAATCCTTTCTGATTGCAATATAGTCTAGCGATTGCAATATAGTCTTGCGATTTAAATAATAGAGTTACCTTTCTTGTGGTTAGGTAGCAATTGTTACGTCATTATTTTGTGAGCGCAATTCACATTGTTTTCTCTGAAAATTATGACGTTCAGTTTGCAAATACATGACTTCACAATCAATAACTACCCACAAAGGCAGATATAACTCTGTAATATGCAATTACAGAATTAAAAGTCACTGTACACACTGAACATCTGACATTACAGGGCTTCAGGAACAGTGTGTATGGCTAAACCTAAGGACAATCCGGATGCAATTGTAGCCATCAAGATCATGGACTTGAACAACCAGCCTAAGAAGGAGTTGCTGATCACAGAAATTGAGGTGATGAAAACACAAAAACATCGAAACATTGTCAACTTCATTGAATGTTACTACCTGGACCCTAAACAGGAATTATGGGTGGTGATGGAGTATCTGGACGGGGGAGCTTTAACGGACGTTGTCACGGAGACAGTGATGAACGAGGGCCAGATTGCTGCTGTTTCACGCGAATGTTTGGAGGCGTTAGATTTTCTTCACGGTAGAAGTATAATCCACCGAGATATTAAAAGTGACAATGTTCTGTTAGGCATGAATGGAGCGGTTAAGTTAACAGACTTCGGTTTCTGTGCACAGCTTAGTGGGGACAACTGTAAACGTCAGACCATGGTTGGTACGCCATACTGGATGGCTCCAGAAGTCGTGTCCAGGTAATTCATACTGTTATAAACTATAATTTTTATGTTGAGATAACGAGTAATAATACTTAGTTTTGGTCAAAGAAGCTTTACTTATTGGTTATATATTCTTTTATAAAGTGAACGAAACCTTTAGACAACTATATACCCTCATAAATAATCGATGAACCCGCCTCCTGCCTGTTGAGATTGCAATTGTTTCCTCTGAATTATGGTTTCCCTACTTTTCATTCCCATGCATATCTTAGATGCTAAGTTTCCAAGCACCTGGCTTTCACTTCCCAGTTGAAGCAACAATGCAATTGGCTCTAGATCTATATCCATGAAACTGTCTATAAATCATCACTTTCGCGACTACTCTGTACTGTATTTCGCTATTTTCTCTTCAAATGTTTTTTGGAGAAATTACTTTTTGCAGATTTATAATTGAATTGAAATACTTTTCTATTTAATTGTGCAAATTGTTGAAGATATTGAGGTAAACTCTTGCGTATTAACCTTGGTCGCAAAATTCGCAAAAATAAAACACACACGAAAAATCATTGATTTACAGTATATATCTTCTATTTAAGAAGTGATTGAATGATGAATACCAGGTAGTAGCTTTTTAATGTCATATATTGGACCTTAGGGACGGAGTTTATTAAAAGTAATGTAAAAAAAAAAAAATTCAAAAAATCTTTCTTTGTGGAATTGTTGTTTGAATAAGAAGATTTTGTCCATACACATTGTATCAATAAAATAATAGCTAATTGGGCATACCTAATCACTATTGGCATCGATCATTAGAGTCCTTAGGTTGTAATTGTTAAAATGGCATTAAAAAATTAAAGTACATGAAATAAGATAAATTAATAACATATATTTGATACAACTGTATATGTTGTTCTCTTTGTAGGGAACTGTATTAGATTTCAAATTTTTCAAGACTCTGAGAATAGCATATATTACTTACTGTAAATATATTTCGACTGCATTACACTTGTTTTTACAACCAAATGTGTTACTGAAAATTAAAGAGGTCAGTGTATACGTGCATATATCATGTATGTATGTATCCAGAGTAATATATTATTAATTTGAATTCTAATACTTGCCACAGTTCCGATTCACTCCCCTCAACGTGTGATATATCTTGGCATTTGATTTACAGGAAACACTACGACAAGAAAGTGGATGTCTGGAGTATGGGTATTATGATAATCGAGATGTTGGAAGGAGAGCCCCCATACCTGAATGAGACTCCCCTGAAAGCCATCTACCATATAGCGGCAAAGGGGAAGCCCGAGATAAAGAACTTTGAAAAACTGTCTACAGAACTTCAGGAGTTCCTCAACATGACGTTAGAAGTGTCGGTGGACAAACGAGCAGATACAAGAACACTACTGGCCCACGAGTTCCTCAAAAAGGCCAGACCTCTCCATACTCTAAAAGCACTCATCGTTGCTGCTAAAAAGGCAACTGGTCACTGAATTTAATGCATGATTAATGTCTTTTTATTAATTTTAGGCTTGCAAGAATCATCTGGTGTCGTCAGTTATAGTACTGGTGTAATTGCCATTCTCCCCTGCTCAGAGTTACTGAAGCAAGAATTTTATATTTCGATATACATTTTATAGTGTCATTATATATTGAGCCTTGAATGTATAGTATCTAAGGTTAATGGGGAAGACTTATGATATGGAATTATGTAGAACAGTATTGATACCTCTTGTACTGGTAATATTTGGAGAAATTATATGTAGGATGATACACTTTTGTACAAGGGTTTGTAACATGTAAATGATCAAGGCACATATTATCACTGTAACGTCTCACAAATATAAATCATGATCAACACTTCCAGAAGTTCCTTCCAAAACTGAAAGTATATGCATCAAATAGGTCAAGACTGACTATAAACCAGGTCATTGTGCTCAGGCAAGGAATATCTACATAAACAACCATTCATCTACTAAAATTTGTATTAATATTTAAATCACTTTATTCAGATATGTGTTAATGTACTGTTATTGACAGCTGAAATAATTGAATTAACTCGCTGTTAATTATAACCTTTTAATGCATTTTAAGGAAATTACTGGATGTTACTGCTGTCAGAATTTTTTACATAGCGTGTTTAATACTTGATTGATGGACTTAAAATTTGGTTTGCCAGATAAAATGTTTGGCAAATTTGATTGCGAGCTGTTGGGGTTCTTGTGACAGCCGACATTAACCTAGGTCAGGTTTGATGAAAGGGAGATAACTGTGTATTTACGGTATATTTATACAACACTGCAAGCTTAAGTCCATCTTTAGCCGTTGGTCTTCTTGTGACAGGTACCTAGGGAGATTTTTATCAAGGGCAATGACTTTTAATTTACAGTAAATTCCTCGAGACGACCATCTTCATTTGTTAACATAATGTACAACACTGCATGTCAATCTTAGCTGTAGTGTAATTAGATTTAATGTAACATCATTAACATCAGAATTTGTATAATAACCATCTCCATCAGCCACTATCGTGATGTTATGACGGTTTGACTTATTGTATATCCATCTCAAAGTGTGTTTTTGTGTGATAAGAGCTTATATTGATTAGAAACTTGTACAATTAACTGATCACCAGCCGTTAATCAAAGCGGATGTGACTTTGCATTTTGTATTGTCACGAACATTACAATGTTTGCTCTGACATTGAATAGATACATGTCCGTTTGCGAACATGAGCGTGGCTTCATACTGCCAGGCGATCTGTCAGTTTGACCTACGGGTGAATTAGGTTTAAAGACAACATGCTAGAATTAGTACAATTATTCATTTAATTTGTTTTAACTTTTGCCATAGTTTGTAAACCTCATGACACAGAGGGGAAATTAGTTTTTTTTTTATTTTAATGAATGACTATATAACTTGGTGTATTTTATTTTGTAGAACAAAATTTGAAAATACATCATTATGAAGTTAGATTGTTTGAAAACAAAATATATTAAGATGCATGCAAATAGTTATATAGTAAAGAAGTTGATGAACATATTATAATAATTTCATTCAGTCTTTTATCATTACTCAATATTCCATGTTTTTAAATATTGATAATATATCAAATGCTATTGCATATTTGATTGAATCATACAGTATATATGTGCATGCCATTAATATTTTTTTCTGCTGCAGTCTTTCTAAGTATTTGGTATCCAATTTATTTGTTATTTTGTCATTTCAACGAATCTAAAGAGATATATACAGATGCTAAGATATCCTCATTTTACCTTTGTACCTATATTTGTCAATATATTCTAATTCTGCATACTGCTTTCCCTAACACGTTGTCACAAATGACAATAAAAACATATGCACACAATCAAATCATCACTACTTGAACATGTGTCCATATGATTCTGCAATTTGAAGTCTTGAGTTACTTCCCTTGATATTGTGAATCATCAGTCAACATGTTAGCAACACAATGTATTTTTGTTTACAATGACGGGACATTTTCACCTGTAATTAAGAAGTCATTCTTTACTAATATCAATACTGTATAATTATCTTTTCGTGGATACCATTTGTTTGCCTAAGTTTTAACATCAAAACTTATTTTGTAGTACTTTGTGAATTTTACCAGGGAATTTGGTACTTTAAATCATATGCCTGTTATGATAAAAATTTATGTAGTTATGCCGTAATTTGTTCTCGTCTTTATCAAAAAAATTTGTGTCCATGGTATAAAAACAATCCAGGATTCTCTTCAAAAATGCTGTCTGGTTGATAAAAATGTTAAAACACGAAGCAGCCATGATGACCAAGTGGTTAAGATATTCTGACATATTATCACAAGCTCTCCACCTCTGGGTCTCAAGTTTGAATTACATATTTGGTAATTGTCAGTTACTAATTGTAGATGGGTGATTTGTCTTCAGGTACTCCGGCTTTCCTACTATACCTTGGCATATCATGATGTACAATGTAAAAGACAAAAAAAAAAAAAAAAAGCTAACAGATAAACAATCCAAGGCATGACACACTTTGTGTGAATTCATTTTAAAACATTACTTTGATATTAAGGATGGGTTTTGTAACCTATAACTTTGAATCTTAGTAACTTTGTTAAGTATACAGCTTGTTTCATGATCATGTACATCATTGTATAAGGTAGAATGACGCACAAAACTATTCTGATTATTAATTAAAGTTATTCTGAGTTCTATGCAACCATGAGTGTGTGTTAACAGGTGAGAGGAGGCATTTGTAATATGATATTTGCATATTTCCTTTTATTTATTGAAGTTGTGCATGTACTGACTGCTTGCTAATCTAACAAGAAACTACACAAAGATTGCATATAACTTCCCTTTATTTGACTGTTTCTGTTGCATTCCTAAGCAAAGAAAACTGTAAATTGCTTAATATTCGTTTTTGTATAGGCTATCTGAAGTAATTCAACGGATTTTTATTTTTATATATGTGAAATTTTATATAAGTGTCTAGGACCTTTTATATTGTTAACTTGTTATAGTAAATGTTGTTAAAACATGAACAAATATATACTGGAGTAACTATTTTAATGGCTCTAAGCAAACGAGGATACATTAAAAAAAGGATGAAGTTTGTATTTCATGAATTTTGTCAATGTTTTATTTGCTATGTCTTGTCTGTACTGTGTGAGAGTAGAAAACTTGTGAATGTTAAAAGTGACAGCCATGAATTGTAATAGCTGCGATAGATTCCTGACAGCCTGGATTTTTTGAAGGCAGGGTATGAAATTAAAAATTATTCTGTTAACAGAAGCGTCCCCCTTCCTCTGCATGTTTAATATGTACTGTGTAACCTGACTTTGGCACTGTTGGGACAACGATTCACTGTGTCGGTAAAGGGAGTGGTCGGTATTGTCAGATTTCATGTAACAAAAGTTACAATGTACATAGACTGTGATCCTACAAAGGAAAGTTTCGGTTAAGATTCAAATGATCATAATAATCTTGAAAAATTAGTGTATTTCTTTAACATTTTTTTCTTAAGAATGCAATTTTGATATGAATTGTACACAAATTATGCAATAATCTTTTTTTTTGAAAAATGGCCTTTAGTATGAATTTTTATTTTTTGGGGATTATTTATTGGAAATTAATTATATTCTTTCTTAAATAACCAAGTTTAGATGGAAGATATATTAATTATTTTATCATAAGTGGTTTCAATGAAAAGTTCTATATAATTTTTTCACTGTTACTTTTCTAGATTCTAGTATTTGAATGGTTACCAGTGCTTTATTTCTGTATATTTTTGTATACTTTTATTTTTCTTTGTAAACATTCCTTTAATTGCTCTTCTATTTGTAAGTTTTCAGGCTTTTATTATCATTTCCAGATATCATACATTAATAAAACATCAATATCCTAAAATAGTTTTTATTTCTTAATTCCTAAAACCTGCATCATACCACAGGCAGTTGGCTCTATAAACATTTTTCTCTCCATATATATGTAATACTGACACAGAATTACATATATATTATTTCACTGCACCACTGTACATGTACAGGGGAGTAACTCTGAGTGATTAGTTAGGCAATCGGGCCCCGATTTCTCGAAATAAACTTATGTCCAAAACTGACTTAAGTTTAAAGTTTCCATATAAGTTACATAAGGAGAAAAACTTAAGTTTTGACTTAAGTCTGCACTTTTGTTTCGAGAAATTGGAGCCAGATCTATTGTATTTCCGAAGATTGCCGGAAATTACACCGAGTTGTTGGATTGATTGTTCAGGGCAAGGATTTTATAAAATCCTTGTTCAGGGTCACAAAACAAGGAGAAAAGTGCATGAAAAGTGATAGACTTCAAAGCCTAAATAGAGAAATACACAGAGACGAGAAAGCCCTTAACATTTATAGCTACGTAAAGAGTCAGAAAAAAGGAAGGCCCTTATCGCCTCAAAGACAATTACTTGCACTTCACAGTGATGCGACAACAAAAGCAAGCATACTAAACAAGCATTAACCAACCTAAATAACTCCATCATATCCGATAAATGCCCTGGCCTACTTCCTGCTTTGGGAAACATCACCTTCACAACCACTGGCATCCACATATAAAGCTTTCGATCCTGTCAAAATTGGTCGGAAAATTCGTAAAGAATCTGGCGAAAAAGATGTACTTGTTCTTTCTCTTCATACTCGACTATTGCTACTTTCCTTTATACTGAAAATCTTGCTTCATCCAGAACCACAACCAGAACAAACGCATTGATATTTTAATTATGAATTTTGATAAAAAAATTCGATCAACTCTCCTAATTTCGCCTTCATAACATGTTACCTTACAAAACCTCGGACAGTCCTGCCGATGGAACTATACCTGGTGTTCTTCAAGGCGCTTTTCTCGGTCAATGTATACTCTTTCTGATTTGCATAAATTATTTTGCAGAATACACCAAATCTAGTATCTCATCAGTCAAAATCATTGGAAAGCCATATTTAGCTTATATAGATATATGGTAATATTTACATAAATGGTTAAAAGCTATACGTGTGATTGCGTTAGCATATGTGTATATAATAGTATTCCTAGTTTCTAGTAAGATATATATATATATATATATATATCAGTAGTTGCACTAGGTTGATGGTTGGAATTTTAGGACGTGGTTCTTCCAGTGGTTGTTCAGTCTGTGCTTAAAGATGTTATTGTTTTCTGCGTTGACCACCTCTCTGGGAAGGTAATAGTATTTCTATTCGCAAATGAATGCTTAAATTATGTTGACCTACAAAACACCAGCGATGTCGATAAACTTGACTTAAATTAAGCCAAGCAGACTTCAAAAGGGAATGACTGATACTGTTCCACCTTGATAAGTGTTTTATCAGGTCTTCAGTAAATATTAGGCCAACCAGTGATGTAGAACTCATCCTATCGAGAGAAAAAAATAAGGATTTTGTTTATTACCAACTCATTGCTTAAATCGTTACCAGGATTGACGTCCAGCTGTGTAGTAACCAGCAGAGGTGCAATAATTTACATTGCAATATTATATTTGACTCCTTGGGATAAGTTGATGCCCACGGAGGAGTCCTTGGGATATGTTGATGCCCACAGAGGAGTCCTTGGAATATGTTGATGCCCACGGAGGAGTCCTTGGGATATGTTGATGCACACGGAGGATTCCTTGGGATATGTTGATGCCCACGGAGGAGTCCCTTGGGATATGTTGATGCCCACAGAGGATTCCTTGGAATATGTTGATGCACACGGAGAAGTCCTTGGAATATGTTGATGCACACGGAGGAGTCCTTGGAATATGTTGATGCACACGGAGGAGTCCTTGGGATATGTTGATGCCCACGGAGGATTCCTTGGGATATGTTGATGCCCACAGAGGATTCCTTGGAATATGTTGATGCACACGGAGGATTCCTTGGGATATGTTGATGCCCACTGAGGAAGCCTTGGGATATGTTGCTGCCCACGGAGGAATCCTTGGGATATGTTGATGCCCACAGAGGAGTCCTTGGAATATGTTGATGCACACGGAGGAGTCCTTGGGATATGTTGATGCCCACGGAGGATTCCTTGGGATATGTTGATGCCCACAGAGGATTCCTTGGAATATGTTGATGCACACGGAGGAGTCCTTGGAATATTGGAATATGTTGATGCCCACGAAGGGATTAGCCTAAATCAGTGGTTAAACTTCACTCAATAGATAGGTAAGCCAATATGGACTTATATTAACAAGTTTTATGTTTAACTAATTCATACGTTTGGAACGTTTTTTTACGCCGCGTTTGACGTCAGTATCAATGAATATACAATGTAGTGGTTATTTTTACCTTTCCACTCAGTAAAGTCGTGAACCAAAAGCCCGTAAAAATGAGTGAGAATACCGAACAATCAAATATATAAGTTATGCAGATTCGTCTGCTTCTGGATAGTGACTTGGACACATTAATTTATTCTAATAAAGAAAGAAGGCTTTGTGTGTATTTAAATGAATCATACCTAAAGAAGTGTCCATGCCATATAATTCTTTACTTGGCCCTGTAGGTTGTACCTGCTGCCCCTATCGCATGATCGTAAAAGGCGACTAAATTTAGGATCTTATCTTTTCTCTTCTTCCCAACTGACCCTATCTTTCCTAATGCCTTCCTTGGCACCGCCTCACTTTTGGCCTTGAGTTGAGCGTTCGCCCATGTGAGGAAGGCTCTGGGTTCTGTCCCCTGGCCGAGACACACCAAAGTCTATAAAAGTGGTAGTTTCTGCTCCTGCTTAGTGCTCAGCATACAGGGAGTGGGACGACTGGTTCGCCCGTTGTCAGTATAATGTGACCGGGTGGGGTGTGTTGCTTGGTGTCTTCTGCGATGCTTCATTGATATAGCACTATATAAAGGGCAACAGTTCCGCTATACAAGATGACACAACACGAATATACCACAGTCTCCCAAAACACACACCCGCACAACATACACGCAACACACCGCATACCCGCAATACACAACACGAAGTATACGTCTCCCAAAACACACCCGCACAACATGCAACACAAACGCCACACATGGGAGGCCGTCCTTACATGACCATAGCTGTTAATAGAACGTTAATAAATCAAACAAACAAACAAACAAATCTTGACTATTCCCCTCGGTGATCGCAATATCAAATGAGACATTACGTAATAGGACTAGCGTGTCTGCTTCCTGATCCATCATTTGAGGATACCTGGCCAGCTCATTCAAATGTAAAGTTGTTGTTTTATAACAAGGAACATATACTTGTTAGTATTATATATATCCATAAAAATATATTTATCACAATCCATAACAATGAGGCAAAACTTTTAACGTTGGCTTTTAACATTACACAATGTACGTGAATGGAATAGACACGTGTTAAAATTCTATAATACAGTAATGCTCTCTCATCTGAAACTCAGGTGCGATATACCGCACTATATCTGGTGTAAACAAAATATACTTTTCTGCGTTCTGAACAGCGATTGTGAATCACATTATGTAACTTATACAAATTGCTTTCGATGTCTGGGATGTAAGTACGTGAGGGTTCTTAGCGAGGTAACTAGGAGACCGGCGGGGCTTGGGCCTGGAGAAAACCTATGATCATGATATGTTCATGATGTTGACTGGGTGAAAGGCGAATGACTTACAACCACTACCCACGATCACCCATAGTGATCAATATTTTCTCTTTTTAGAGTTTATACGTATAAAATTGTACAACAAAGAATGAAACGTTGGTAAACTGCTTCTAACCACGCAAACTCAAACTGTGTAATGAATAAATAATAATATTGAAAGTTTTTAATTATGGAGGAAGAATCTTGTTATGACGTATTTTGTAACAATTACTGGTTTGATTTAAACACATTATCATCTATGTTTTTTTCTATACTTAACTTTAGGTATGTCGTTAGATTTCAATCGAATGTAATTGTGCTAACATTCGAGGGTTGTAAAATATAACTTTAGATGATCTTAGGTGACAAACGTTGAAAAGTGTATTTTTGCAATAATTTCATAAATTTCCAAATATTTGTTTCGGCTTGATAGTGGAACTCTAACGCTTTTTATAATGCTTTATCTATGGAGGCTGATTTGTGCCATTTTCGCTTCGCGAAATGGTAACGTCGAATTTTCGTTTTTTCGTGTTTTTTCCAACGCGAAAAAGCGAAAAACGCACAAATCAGCCACCATATATATCACTGAAGCATGCCATCGAAGACATCCTTACCGTCACATTATACTAACAATGGGCGGACCAGTCGTCTCATTCCCATTATGATGAGCGCTATGCAGGAGCAGAAACTTTTATAGACTATAATATGTCTCAGCCAGGGAACAGAACCCAAAGCCTTTCTCACAGGGGCGAGCGCTCAACCGAAGGCCAAAAGTGAGGTGGTGTCAAGGGAGACGTTGGGAAGGAAGAAAAGTAAATTTAGTCGCCTTTTACGATCATGCAATAGAGGCAGCATTTAAAAATCTTACGCCCTACCGGCAGGGCAACGCTGACTTTCGACCAATGACTCGGCACACAATGTATATATTTAGTCTTTTTGGCCTTACATAGAATGTTGACTTCGGACCAATGGATCGTTCTATGGTCCTTCGTCTACGTGACGTCATTGCCATAAGGAAGCGTGTTTTACAAGTTTATATCGTTATTGTGGCGCCCCTGACTACTTACTTGAAGTCCCACGCGTAACGTATACCGCGTGCTTTCAGACGAAATGTTGAGGATACACGCTATCCCGACAAAGCAGACGACGTTTCAATCCCGCCATTATCTATAGTCAGGATAGGAAACGCTGTCGTAACATAGTGTTTAGCCGTCTTATTAGCCACATGGGTCGTATGAAACTGGAGATAGGATACGGGTCGAAAACCACGTGATCATAAAATACTCAATCACAGTTCATCATATAAAATATAATTAATCCTTATGCTTATAAACATCCTTGTTATAATGTGGACAATTAAAGACTCCAGATAGTCGACTTAGTCGAATTGTGCGTTCCTTTATCGAACACTGAATTGGAAAGGCATCATCTAATGGCATCTAAAATGTCAGATACACTTAAACTAGAAAACCATAACAGAAATAGTTTTGGCATACATTCAATAATAATCTATACAATTCCATCGAATAAGAATACTTTCTGTCTTGTTTTCAACAAATATTTCGATGACATAATGAAATATCGCGGATCCGACATCTTTGACAAATTGTGCTGGTTGGTGCGGCGCGTTTTGCTTTAGATACAAATACAACTAGTAAGAGTCCGTTAATACTTTAATGTCCTCCAAATACAAGTTGTAGCCCGAAAAGTTGTACTCCAACTATTACAACGCGACACAACACGAACATACACATAGTATTTCGAAACATAGACACGTCCTTATACGACACTGGCTTTTCATAGGACGTTTAGGGCGATCAATTACTAACCTTTTGGGTTACAAATCGTACACTAAGCATTCTTTGCACCGTTGTAACTAGCCCATAAAATTCCTGCTCAGTTTTCATAGCATGCATGGCATTTTTTCTTTTCGTCGAAGCCGTTAGACATATTGATGGCTCCATTGTTTGATAGTCTACTGTATTCTCTGACCAAAGTCTCATTAATACAATAATATATCAAACAAATTTTGTTGTCATATGATGTGAAAGGGTGGAGTATGTCAATCTGGTATCTTCGATGGCATACTTCAGTGACTTATCACTATAAAATGGATTTCTGGTATTACAAGTAAACACAATACGAATATACCGCAGTCTCCCAAAACACGCACCACTCACTTCACACATGAAACACAACGCATGTATGGAAGGCCGTCCTTACATAACATTGGCTGTTAATAGGACATTAATTTAATCAAACAAACAAACATTGTGTTGCTTTTTATAGTTGTGATTCCAATACAGCCAAGTTCAGAACGAAAGTATCAGTAACAGCACAGTGAAATATAGATAAAAGTGCAACATAAAAAGGTACTTTCTGAGTAATAAGTACATAATCTATCGCGTTAATATGAGTGATGTCCGTCTTCTTTCTGGACCGTGACGTTCTTAGTCATGATCAATGATGTCTGACCGGAACAGGACGTTCAAACAATGTCAGCGTCGGCCATTAATCGTGTTCCGATGTTTCAGGCATCTGGACTGGTCTATAAGGAATAGTATGATGACGGGATGGCAGATATCATACATTGACATTTATCACTGCACTTAAATCTGGGACCGATAAAAAGTCAAAGCCTGGACGTTTTGGTCTGTCGTTTATGAAGAGATTTATATAAATGTTGAAGAGGCTGATAAGTGTCGTGCCGATAACTGGTAAAATGTTCGGATCTTAGGAGTGGCTGATATATCGTCAAAATCCTAGTGCACGTGTACCGAGATATAACGTCCGGATAAATCACAGAAGTCTATATATAACCACTAGTAGAAGTTACTGATTTTGTTGATTGTTTGGTTGGATTGCCTTTTGTTAGCTGCTAACGTCATTTAAGGACGGCTTCCCCTGTATGCAATGTGCGAGTTTGATATGTGGATGTTTGTATGTTTTGGGAGGCTGCGGTAAAGTTTTGTTGTGTCTCATATATACAATAAAATAGTATCATTTTTAGAGCGCTTTCTCTTTGAAGCATATGCCACTAAAGACACCGAACATGCTACAATCGGTCAGATATAAAGAACAGGCAAACCAGTCGTCCCATTTTATGTTGAGAGCCTAGCAGAAGCAGAAACTACCACTTTTATAGACTGGTGCGTCTCGGTTAGAAGACCGTATCCGAGGCCTCCTACCAATGCGGAAGCTCAACAGGTGGCCAAAAAATAGTTGGTGTCAACAAGACTGAAAAGAGAGAAGAAAAGAATCCCAATTTAGTTGCCTTCAGGACAGCTGATACAGAGTAATTTAGAAATCCTTTACCTTACTGCAGTTATCAGTCAATTGATACAAAATGTAGTTGTATATGGGATACTGGGATCTGCTTCATTAATCGCTGATTGGACTTCCGACGTCGTATGATGGTTCGCTAAGGTGAACTATTTTAACCCCTGTACCAGATCAAAAGGGTGTGTTTATACATATAAAGTATTACCGCGTTTATAGCTTAGATAACAAATAATCTGTAAACACGAATTAATTGTACATTTCGAAAAAAAGTATCGCGGCAAAAATTATGTCAATTATATGAAGTTCTCCTTTGATGAGCAGATACTTCGCCCTACCACTAACGCCAGTAATAACGTGCCGTACTCTCAGTTGTCGAATGTCCCTGTGTCTGCAGTCAAATAAGTCGACAGCGACATAAAGAGATTTGAGAAAACTTTCAGCAAGCAACCAACAAAGTTACCAAATGATCAGTTCAAATCCGTTTTGGAACAGAAACTTAAAACATTTCTTGAAAAAACCTTTTAACTTTTTTACGTGCTAACAGGCTGTGATGTTAGCGATGGTTCGAGAATTGATGATTTAATGGCAGCTTGCAGACAGCGCCTCAGAAGAAACTCCAGAAATGTACAGCATAATGACCGTATTTATAAGTGATGTCATCTTGGTGCTTCAGTACAGACGATGTTCCCGTGTTTTAAGTAAAGTAAAATGTTAAAGACGGGTGTTTAACTTTTCCCAACATTTGTTTCTGGAGGGGAGATATCACGGCTCGTTCCTTGTTCCGTTGCTACGATCGACATTCAGGTTTTTAATAGTACTACAGTCGTAATGTTGTTAATGGTTAGATATATGTTAAAACAATTAAGTTTACTTCATGATAAACTATAAGATAAAAAGTTCAATATTCACAGCACAATGATTTAATGATTATTCTGGAAAAAAATCATTGAAATATTGTTGTATTTCATTTGCTTTAACTTTGAAGGTTTGTAACACTTACTAGTACATTGTAACTCAAGTTGTTGAAATATCATTATTATTATAGTATAGATAACTGTAAAATAGGATAAGAAATGTGCATCTAATTTCTTCGACTGATACTGTAGATTTCATTTCGCTAATATTACTAACATTAATACTGTGAATTCATATAAAAAAAACCCAGCTCGATCTTGTTCAAAACAAGTTTTCACACAGTAATCTAATATTGGTCACATGCATTTTACACCATATAGTTTCATTGTTTAGAACAAATCTACATTTGGTATTAGGTAATTAAACAATACATGTCATTCATAGGCAAATTATACATGTAATAAAACGTTTTGAATCAATAAGACTAAACAGTGCATGAAATGAAGTATATTAGTAATAAATAAACAACAAGAGTTTACGAATTGACTGCCTTCGTAAAAAGGTCACTAAGTTGATTTCATTCAGACAGGGAACCAAGTTTGATAGAGACAAGCTCTTTGTCTCGATAAAACTTGAGATATAACAATTGCTATGTACATCACAATGCAACATCCAAACGTGCAGTTAACATGGATATTTACGTCTGTCCAGTATATTCCATGTTTAACCTTTAAACACTCTTCATTCAGAACGCGCTTTAAGTTAAATTTAGGATATTATCTTTTCTCTGTCCTTTTTTATATTCTTCCTAACGTCTCCCTTGCCACCGCCCCATTTTTGACTTTTATCGAGCGCTCGTCCGTGTGAAGAGAGAAGGTTCTGGACCCAGTTTCACGAACATTCCTTAAATTTAAGGAATTCTTAACTTAAATTTTCCATAGGAAAACATTAGACATGCTTTAAGGAGGGCTCCTTTACATAACGTTTTTTAAACTCAAATAATGCTTTCCTATGAAGAATTTTAAGTTAAGGACTTCCTTAAATTTAAGGAGTGTTCGTGAAACTGGGCCCTGGCTGAGACAAGCAACATACTATAAAAGTAGTAATTTAAGCTCCTTGCTAAGCGCTCGGAAATAGTTGTTCTACTTTCTACTGGGATGTCTGTCCTCGAATAAACTTTAGCAGAGTGTTAAACCTGGTAACTGTATTTAGCTCTCAACTGATGTGAAAGAAAATCGGATAACCCTTGGTCTGCCTCGCCATCTTTCAGGCAAGCTAAAATATTCAACATTTTTCAGTAAAACTATTTTATATTGATCAAGAACATGGAAAAAAACCCACAACAGATATGAATTAGCTGCAGTTATATTTTGCCAGACAATTGTCAACAACACATTCAGTTAGCTATATATATTTGACAGTATATCAAATGTTAGACTATTGACATTTTACTTGTCGATATTTTACGAAAATGTGTGTTTGTTAGCATCCATATATTGTATGTTATGCGTAATACCAGTAAACAACCAAGCTAACCGATATTTGTGTTTATAATTCCAACTCCCGGTGTTCCCCGGAGGTTGTTCGCAATCATCTGATTCTTTGTTTCAACATAATGGTGATAAACGCGTATTTAATAAACTGAGCAATCGCTGGCATCCAGTTGTCATAACAATTAGAAATCACCATGGAAACCCAACATGAGTTCTGATCAATGGTGGCTATACACGTAATTTCGACCTCAGTGCCAGCTTCCCTTTGTAAGGAATTAGCAAAAAAGTGAGAAAAAATAATAATAAAAAACCCTTTATTCAATAAGTTTTGTTTCGTGCACATAGAACCTTCATGCACGTATAGTGCTTGCTTTCTCCGTTTAAAATCGGTATATATGAAAATTCAATTCATATTCCTAAATACCAAATAAGAGTGAATGATAGTTATAACGCTGATTAATCTTTTTTATTTATGTAACCTTACTCTCTCGCGAGATTTGAATACCACATTTACTGGACACTTACCATCGGCTCTGAAGTACTATCGTCTTTTTTTTTTTTCCAAAAAAATAATAATTTTATTCAATATCAATTTTATACATAAGAATATGTAACATACATTTAAAAACATTCAAAACAAAATACACACATATTGCATGTAAATTCTTTGTAAGTATATTTCACATGCACACACTTTCACTCCATTGGAAATTGAAACAATGTAATCATTACAGAAGGCAAAGATTAGTCAGAATATAGCTGGAAAGAAATATATATAAGTGTAATATTGATAAGTTAAATTGAAACAAAATGAATATTTTTATTTAACACATATCTCCCTCTCTTTACATGAAAATGAAACTTTAAAATAAAAGCAAATAAAAACAAAAGTTATCACAGAATTACAATTTAGTTCAGACCCACATCTACACTCACAAAAGGATTAAGATTTTCAAAATTTATTTTGTAAAATAATTGAGCGTTCTCAGATTTGACAGATAATAAGAGAAAAACTGTATTTTTGTATAGCTCTAAGTGTAGATTTAAAGAAAGACTTAATATCGTTACGAAACCTTCACCACACATACATTAAATTACGTCCGCTTTAAAGATACAAATCTAGCGACAGCCAACATAAAGTTGACAAAATAAAGAATTAACAAACTTTGGTTTTTTCAATAAAGTCCAAAAAGAAATTAAAGTTTCATATATTTTATGGAATTGAGGATTAAAATATCTGCCTTCGCAAAAAGATCTTCTATTAATTATATAATACTGATATATACTATTTTCGTAACTAGTTATAACCACTTATGGCACCACATAACGCTTCTACTACTTCCTTACACATATAATAATATTAACCCTGGTCAAGTTGACTGGTTGGATGCTAAGCTGTATGTCTTCTTATCACCTACATGTAAGGCCATTTAAGGGGACCTTCCATGTTAGCAATGTAGTGTGTGTGTTGGAGGAAACTGCAGTGTATTTTCTTCGTGTCTGTTTGTAAAAGTATAATTTCTGAAAGCGCATGCTTGTATTACCGAAGAGGTGATTATTGTACCAAATTAATTTGAAATCTCTCACATTAATTTTGTGTTTGCGAGTCAGACAAAAAAGTTGCATGGTTTTTACATGTAAAACAAGACTATTTTTACTTCCCAAAACAACTCAGAATGTCCTGCAACCAATTAGCAAAGACGGTGTTATAGCCGCCCTCCTAGTATGTATGGTCAAGTTTGAATTTAAAGTCACCTAGGACAAATGTTCATTTTTAGGTCATCATGACCTGTAGTCATCATGTTTCGCCCGTTGTCGTCCACCATGCGACAAAGTGTCGTTATTTTTCGGGACGATCCGAAATTCATGATGGCTGCTACAGCCGCTATCTTAAAAAATATTGATCTCCCTTTCAAGTTATATAAATGCGATTTGTCTGAAACTTGCTTGAAATGATCTTGATATGATCCCATTAAGTGTTGTAATTTTTCGGGTTGATCTGAAATCTAAGATGGCATCAAATTCCACTATACGGCAGTTTCCCAAAACATGCACCACACACTTCATACGCACTACACACCTTACATGACCCTGGCTGTTGGTAGGAGGTTAATTAATCAACCAAACATATCGTTTTTCTCAAGTTTTACCGGTACAATTCGGCTGAAACTTGTTTTGAACAAAATGTTGTTACATTTGATGTTGATTTCAATTCGATGATGCCACCCATGCCATCATATCTAATTAATTTCCTTCACCACTTTTGCTAAGATTTTTCAGTCAAATGACCGATATCATACCAAATATTCGGAGCAAACCGAAAACTTTTATCCCTTTCTTTTATCCTCAAAATTTCCTTGTAGTAAACTTTTTTTCTCATATACATTTTTGGAAATAGGAGTTCATACCATAAAAGAAAATGGCAGAACAAACATATGTCCGTGTGCTCGTTTTTGAGCTTTTGTTACTCAAAGATATCTAGTTGACAAAAATATTATTTAATGGGAATCTTGCCGTTTTGACCATATACACAAGAAATTAAAGGCATATTTGCTAATGAGCTGTTTGATATGTATGGATATTTGTAGAATTTATTTAAAAAGCTCTGTCATCTATATAGACCATAGATGCATTAGGAAGATAGTTTAATGCTTATATTTACATTATCAACTTATTTTGGGGTATCTGCATTGATATTGTATCAACGACGATTTAATCCACGAGATGGAACAACCATTTTGACGGTGATCAGTTGACGTCCCCACGTCAACATTAGTGATGTCATAAGTCATGTTTTGGGTGTCAGTTATACTCACATATACTTCACTTTGCCTTGATTAGTTTTTATAGTTGAAGTGACAAGTAAATGTAAATATTTTCCTGTAGTCTTCCAGTTTGGATTAATAAGACTAATACTTTTTCTCAGAATAACAACATATACTACCCCTACCCCTATCCATTAATTTTGAGTTACAAAATACACCATTTTCAGCCATTTTGCCAATTTTAACCCTTAATAGAAAAAGTTCCGGTATTAAACTTTTGTTAATATTTTACATATTAATAGGGAATGGATTGTTCTTTCTAAATTAGGCAGAAAAATGGGTGATCCGTGTGCTTACTTTTTTGCCAATTTGAATATTTATTATTTTTTAATATTTTAGAGTAAAAAAGAAAAGTGCTCAAACTACCATTAAATGTAAAAACAAAGTGACAAAAGTGTATTATTTCACACATTAATGCTCAATGTTTTAATTACCGCGAACCCAGTAAAGATTTACAGCAAAATTTGCTTTATACAGCTAAAAATGCTAACGCAGAGATGGCTTAACTGAAAACAATTTAAGTAAAAAATGGTTTGTTTGTTTAATTAACGTCCTTTTAACAGCTATGGTCATGTAAGGACGGCCTCCCATGTATGAGGTGCGTTGCGTGTATGTTGTGCGAGGTGCGTGTTTCGGGAGACTGCGGTATATTCATGTTGTGTCTTCTTGTATAGTGGAACTGTAAAACTGTGGCTCTACTCAAAGCGAAAAAAGACGCAATTCAAAATGTCACGTTACCGGAAACTACATATCTTTATTTGCCCTTATCGGGTATAAAGGTAGTCATCTTACAAGTCGAGCTAAATGTCTGTTCTATAGATAAATGCGCCCATTAACCTCTTTACCATTACTCTTAATGTACGGACAATTAGAGAAGAACTAACTGAAAAAGCATTGTCTTAATGACACATTATTTCGTCGCCCCGAGAGATTTACTCTTTGTTTTCTCGTTCGAGAGGACATCATATATCATTTACGTGTTTTATTCCAAGATATCGCCTCGCCACGGCCGTGTATTCGCATTAAATCCGTGATGAGCGTTATATCTCGATTATTAGAGAAAACCCTTTTAATATACATGTATTTTTAGTGTGAATATTTGCATATTATTGTGTTGTCTTAGTAAATTCTCTGTTAATCTACCTTGGCGATGGCTGCGGAGGTTAGGTGTCTCAAGTGTCTCAGAGGGCCGGGAGCGTTCGCCCCTGTGTGGAAGGCTCTGGGTTCTGTCCCCTGGCCGAGACACACCAAAGTCTATAAAAGTGGTAGTTTCTGCTCCTGCTTAGCGTTCAGCAAACAGGGAGTGGGACGACTGGTTCGCCCGTTGTCAGTATAATGTGACCGGGTGGGGTGTGTTGCTTGGTGTCCTTCGGCGGCATGCTTCAGTGATATAGCACTATAAAAAGGGCAACAGTTCCACTATACAAGAAGACACAACACGAACATACCGCAGTCTCCCAGTACACTCACCTCGCACAACATACATGCAACACACCGCATACATGGGAGGCCGTCCTTACATGACCATAGCTGTTAATAGGACGTTAATAAATCAAACAAACAAACATGCTTGACAATACATAATTCAAGATCATGCTGTCATTCCACATTATCGTACAGGTATGGCTCACCGTATGCTATTCACTATTAGCCATGAAATTAATAGCTTTTTCTCTTCTTAAATTTGACTTCTTTACTGGAAACAGAACTAAACGAAAACAAATATATAACTAATCTTCGTTGTATTTGTTACATAGGTCTTTGACCTTATACCTATCCTATCACGAATGAAGGATCTTTTGCTTGGGTGCCAAATCTGCAAGCTGCCATGCAGACTCTGGGTAAAAGAATTATACCTACTGGCGTATCGTAAAAGGTGATTAAATTGTTCGACTATAGAAGAAGACACAACATGAATATACCGCAGTCTCCCAAAACACGCACCTCCCAGTTACGTCATCGTCAATGTCATTGATCAAGGGGAGATGATAGTTCAGATAAGACACATAGTCTCTATCCTTTAGGCAGGACTCTCCATAGTCTTTACAAGTGGTAGTTTCTTCTAATTAGCGCTCAGCATTAAGAGAGTGGGACGACTAGTTCGCCCGTTGTCAGTATAATGTGACCGGATGGGGTGTGTTGCTTGATGTCCTCGACGCCATGTCGATATGTCTGTGATAAAGCACTCTAAAAAGGACAAGAAAAAAAAAAGACAACTACACGCACCTCGCACCATACCGCATACATTTTAGGCCGGTCTTACATGACTGTCTGTTAATAGAATAAATTTAATTAAGCAAACAAACAAACTGTTCAAGCAAGATATATTCCTAAATTAAAACTTTGAAAAGGTTGTCCCTAAATAAACTGTTATTTATTTGATGAGATATATTCAGGATACATGAAAATCACCTATTAGTTGGATTCACCCTACAAAGTCGTTCGATGTCTGGATAGTTATTAACCTACACGTGAAATATGATAATTATAAATCATAAGAAATAATTATTGTGTAATTACTGGATGTTCCTCATTTTACCACAATTGATGGTGTTATTCAACTCTCAGGGTATCAAATAAACAATACAGGTGTACGTATTCTGATTGGCTAACACGGTGAACTTGACCGAACTACTTACTGGTAATTTGGTACATGTAGATTTAATGAGTCTGAAATAGACTTGAAATCGATTAAAATGGCTTGATGATTATTTGTCAGGAATTAGACGACACGGTCCTGCCGTGCGCATGTTTTTTATAGTCCGACAATGAGTGTTAGACCTATATTTTGATAAAGCAACTTTGAAAACTTAAATTCAATATAAATGTAATAGAAATATTTCATCCTAAAGATGTACCCAATTAGAAGAATTTGATATCAATGTATTTTTTATCAAAATATTGTGTTTTTTTATTACATATTAATTAGTGCCTTTTTGCTGATGAAAATAATCACTACATCTTATTTGTATATTTCGTCAAACACATTGTAAGGACGGCCTTGTATGCGGTATGTTTGGCGGTGTATTTTTTTTTATTACATATTAATTAGTCGCCTTTTTGCTGATGAAAATATCACTACATCTTATTTGTATATTTCGGCAAACACACGATACGTTTTGCTCGTCGTATTTCTATCTGCTAAAAGCGGATATAATTGTGGTAGAAACAGCTCACACGACTCGTGGTTGTTGGATATGGAATTTATAAAATACTCACAAAAGCTCGTGTCTTTTGTAACTTTTCAAAACTAACTCACTAGTGTGAAATAAATTCCATATCCAACAACCATTAGTTGTGTGACCTCTATTTATCCCGTAGTAAAGATATTTAACAACTTAAATTAATGGTAAAAGATGAATGATAATTAAATAATCGGCAAACATGATGATACGGATGAATCACTGCCAGTGTACAAAAGAGTAAAGTTCAGACTTTTGTTGAGAAAAGCGTTATTGCTGTTTTCGTCATAAGGCTACATGTAGATGTTATGAGGCACAATAGGCACAGCTCTCGATCACATGTTGGGTTTGAATGAAGAATGATGCTACTACATAAAGAACAGCTGGCCACACCAAGCTCCAATTCCGACCGAGTTTGAACTCATCCTGACCCTTTGTTGGTATGTAAGATTGAATATGTTTTGTTCGGTTGTCGAGACGTATAAAACGTGATAGAATACAGCATGAAATATATATTTTCAGTTATATCAGAAATGCAACGAATACGTTTCATATCTTTTCAATTAAAATAGTTTCCATGATACCGTACAAATGCTTGTATGACCGAAACCTAAAATGCCGTTGTGATTGAAGATGATTTGCAATTTTAATAAAAGCATATAATATAGCTAATCCTTACATTACAACATTAATTTATTCATTAGTAACAATCCAAATATGAAATAACATTGTATATGTGTACGCCTTACACACGATAATGAATGATGTGTTGTGTTTAACGTCCAATCTACAGCCAAGGTTATTTGAGGAAAGGCGACTAAATTTAGCATATTATCTTTTCTCTTCTTCCCAATGTCTCCCTTGACATCGCCTCACTTTTGGCTTTCTGAGAGATTGAGTACTCGCCCCTGTGAGGTAGGCTGAGTACTCGCCCCTGGTGAGGTAGGCTGAGGCTGTGGGTTTTGACCTCTGGCCGAGACACACCAAAGTCTATAAAAGTGGTAGTTTCTGCTCCTGCTTAGCGCTCAGCAAACCGGGAGAAGGACGACTGGTAAGCCCGTTGTCCGTATAATGTGACCGGATGGAATGTGTTGCTTGGTTTCTTCGGCGACATAATATAGCATTAAAAAAGGCAAGAATTCCACTATTCAAGAAGGCAAAACACGAATATACTGCATCTTCCTGAAACATGCACCGCGCATTTCATACACGCAACATACATGGGAGGCCGTCCTTATATGACCCTGGTTAATAGGACGTTAATTGAATCAAACAAATATTTAAGGAATGCGTGCAATGTGTTGCGGTGCGTGAATGTCTGTACGCTGTGTGAGGCTGCGGTATATTCGTGGTGTATCTCCTTATACTAGTGGAACTCTTGCTCTTTTTATATACCCCCGCACGTTTTGTCTGTCTGTCTATCTGTCTGTAGACACAACTTTATCCGGCGAGCTCCTTCTAAACTACTTTTAGATTTTGATTAAATTTGGTACAGAGAATCCTGACATTAAGCTGAGTTGAATAAACTAAACTATAGAGGGTTCTACATTGTCCAATATTATGAGTTATTACAAAATTTGTATAGCGGGGGTATGAGTCGTCCACTCTGGCGACAGTTCTTGTTATAGCTAACTAAAGTATGCCGCCGAAGACACCGAATCAGCACACCCCACCTGGTCACATAATTCTTTGACAGTCAACAATATAACTAGAGTGACTAATTTTATTTTGCTAAAATGCAGTGAAAGAACAGAACTCAGTCTTCATCAGAGCCCTGCAGGTAGGGCGTTAGAATTGTACCTGCTGTCCCTATTGCGTGATCGTAAAAGGCGACTAAATTTAGGATCTTATCTTTTCTTTCCTTCCAAACTGACTTTATCTTTCCTAATGCCTTCCTTGGAACCGCCTCACTTTTGGCCTAGCGTTGAGCGTTCGCCCCTGTGAGGAAGGCTCTGGGTTCTGTCCCCTGGCCGAGACACACCAAAGTCTATAAAAGTGGTAGTTTCTGCTCCTGCTTAGCGCTCAGCAAACGGGGAGTGGGACGACTGGTTCGCCCGTTGTCAGTATAATGTGACCGGGTGGGGTGTGTTGCTTGGTGTCTTCGGCGGCATGCTTCAGTGATATAGCACTATAAAAAGGGCAAGAGTTCCACTATACAAGAAGACATTACATGAATTTACCGCAGTCTCCCAAAACACGCACCTCGCACAACATACACGCAACACACCGCATACATGGGATGCCGTCCTTACATGACCATAGCTGTTAATAGGACGTTAATTAATCAAACAAACCAATCAAACAAAACAAATCGCATTTCTGCAACGTCTTTTTCCATCTATTGATATTTGACGCAGAACTCAGAAAAAAGAAGATAATACCTTGTAAAAGCGTTTGATAAGAATATCTTGTAAAAAAACGAACAATATGCATGTCATTGATATTATCGGTAAACAATATCCATGTGATCAACAACTCCACAACCAGCAAACGAAATTTAGGTTTACGACATCATCATGGTCTTAAATCTTAATAACGGTATGATATGATTTAATGAGAAATCGCTTTTTGTGTTTCTCTTCTTTCATGTTTATCTCTACTGTCATATTCACCATGGTAACCATGGACAAGGCTTGTTGATAACCAACACAATGAGATAAATGAAAACTGATCTCACTACATGCATACCGCTCAATGAACAGCTTAACGTAATGCCTTTTGCAAAATAATTATCTAGTCTTGTTTGGGAAGATTTAGAACTTAAAAAGCATTTTACAAAAATTTAATGTCCTATTAATAGCTAGGTTAATTTGAGGACGGCTTTTCATGAGTGCAATGTGTTGCGTGTATGCTAGGGAGGCTGTCGTTTATTCATGTTTTGTCATTTGGTAATTTTGGAACTGTTGTCAAGAATCTTTCCCTGGTCCGAGACTCACCAAGGTCTATAAAAGTGGTAGTTTCTGCTCTTGCTTAGCGCCTGGAGTGGGACGACTGGTTCGCCCATTGCCAGTGTAATGTGACTAGGTGGGTATGTTGCTTGGCATGCGTCAATTATATAGCACTATTAAAAGGGCAAGAGTTCTACTATGCAAGAAACCTCAAAACGAATATACCACAGTCACCCAAAACACGCACCTCGCATACGCAGAATACCACATACATGGGAGGTCGTCCTTACATGACCCTGACTGTTAATGGGACGTAAATATAATTAACCAGAATCTGTCTCATTGGGACAAACGTTCATCTCAAGTCAAAAAGTGAGACGATGTTAAATGAGATGTTAGGATGAAGAGATAGGATCTTAAGTTTATTTGTCTTTTTACGATCATGCAAAAGGACAACAGATCCACATACAAGAAGACATAACAGAATATACCGCAGTCTCCCAAAACACGGACCCCGCACAAACATACACGCAGCACACCGCATACATGGGAGGCCGTCCTTACATGACCGCAGCTGTTAATAGGACGTTAATTAATCAAACAAACAAAGCAATAGGGACAGCAGGTACAATTCCAGCGTGATTAAGCACTGGTGAAAAAGGCGTCCATATAAAAGAGTTCATGGTGTATTGATATGTGAAAATCCAAATGTAAAATCAGTACTATTACCAGATTGAATTTGATAAAATTATCTGTAGGTATGAAAACATTTTCACAATAACTCAGAGAATTTGATAGACCTTACAAACTAATCTGTATAATTACATTAGCGACTGGGATTTTCCGCCTGTAAATACACGACAGATGTTACTGTTAAATCTGATAATGCCCACTGATGAGCGTTATAGGGGATACAATATGGACCTAGCTATAGCATGATTATTATAGTATTACTACATATATATGTGGCTATGTTTATTTGTTTGTTTGTTTGATAAACGTCCTATTAACAACCAGGGTCATGTAAGGACGGCCTCCCATGTATGCAGTGTGTAGCGTGTGTGAAGTGTGGGGTACGTGTTTTGGGAGACTGCGGTATGTTCGTGTTGTGTCTTCTTGTATAGTGGAACTGTTGCCCTTTTTATAGTGCTATATCACTGAAGCATGCCGCCAAAGACACCAAGCAACACACCCCACCCGGTCACATTATACTGACAACGGGCGAACCAGTCGTCCCACTCCCGTTATTGGCGGACTACTGTGTATATGCAAATAAACAGACACGTGCACTCATCGTACGAGAACATTATTAATTAACATGACTGTAACAAATTTGAACGTCTCCCCGTGTTTCGTAAATATGAACTTAATTTAGGTTCGGAAATTTACAAAATGTCGAATTATTATCAAGTAGATAGTTATTATTCAGTACATATTATAAATTTGCCGACCCTATTTTGAAACCAAAAGTAATGTGGTGCTAGTAAATACTAACTGAGGTCATTTCATGGGTTTGGTGTGTTGCTTGGTGTCTTCGGCGGCAATATTCCACTATACAAGAAGAAACAACGCGAATATACCAGTCTCCCTGGACACGCATCACGCGCTTCATACACGCAAGACACGAAATACATAAGATGCCGGCCTTAAAGGATCCTAGCTGTTAATAGGACGTTAATTTAATCAAACAAACAAGTCTCATTGTATGCCCAGTATTGAACATGCAAACATGCGACCGTACAAACGTATTGAGGTCCTAGTAAACGCTAACTAAAATATTTCATGCTTTGCGTTTGTTAAATTTCCTTTTGGTATTCGTAGACAAACAAACAAATATTAGTAGATAATGTATTATATTGTGTCTAATAAATTGTTACGTAGTGTAAGTTTTATAAGATTTTCTGTTTCTATTTTGTGTTGTTTAGTTGTTTTGCATCCACTGTATCGTTGTCAGGCTCCCAATGAAGAGCTTTTAAAATGCATTATATATTGATCTATCCTTCGTTTTATAAAGGACTTTCAAAAGAGTATTTGAATTGCGTTATAGTTAGGATTTCAGTGGATAAGGAGTAACCTCGTTGAGTAAGACTACAAGAACCACTTAGGGTTGTCTTATGTTTGATGCAGGGACCATTCAAGGTTTCACAATAGACTGATGGCGATAGATCCCACCCTGACTGCTACCACAAATCACTGCAGCCTCCTGATACCAGATCCTAAGCCCAAGAGTCGCTCGGACAGACGCCACAGACCCGCACTGAATACGTAAGGCAGTCCGATTGATTAGAATGACTTCTATGGACAATTTGTAGCATGTGTCCAATCATCGACACCAGCCGACACAGGCTGGGCAGGCGGGGTCAAGTGTGTTTAAAGTGTTTCGTGATGTCGTTTGGAGATAGAGAGTAAACCAATCAATTGATAAGCTTTAACAATCGAGTGAAAAGTTTTAAGTGAAGTGAAACAAAAGCCTGGTGCCATCGATTTATTTTTCAAGTGGAATATGGAATTTTATTATTACTGTGCCATCAAATAGATTTTGCATTATAATGCCTCCGGTGAGACTATCAACTACCAGATGTGACAGCTGCAATATACCTATACACATAGGTCACTGTTCGCACCTGTGATTTTATTAATCTAGCATATTACCTTACAGTACAGGTGACATAAGCTCTGGTCAGAACTGTTTGTGTTATTCCCAATCATATTTGGTATCTAATTTAATTATTCGAGAGTTGTCCACGGAATACTTATATACATCTGTGTTAAATATGTGGGATTCAATGATACAGTTGGTATCACCATTAGACATATTATTTGTGATCTCGAAATAATATTTTGGGGTTACAAATGAAACGACGTGTAATTCGACATCGTATGGTTTGGATTTCACTGGACTGACGTGTGAACAGACATTCCGAATGTAATTCATAGGTGATGAATTGCATATCATTGGTTTATGAAAGTTCATTGTCTTGTTACTGTTACAGTCAGCATTCCTTCTTTATGATTCAAGTATTCGATTTCATTCTTATAAACCTGGTATAATATTCAGCTTCACTGCTACTAATTGGTGTTGGATGCGATACATGTTTCTAGTATACACTCTATAAGGTGCATCTCTATCTTACCGATGTAAAAGTAATAAACGTAATTGCATACATGGATTGGGATATGACGCCAGAGTGATGTGATGTACAATATGGATTATCTTAATGCCGTTAGGGAGGCCGAGTACTTTACTATTATTAATTCCTGTTTGCTTGTACTTAGGCGTCTAGAACTGCAGTCATTTTAAGTTCAAAGATAAAAGGCATTTATTCCCAGACAGAACTACACAACAATGCCTTTGTTTCCCGTGTCTAAATGGGAATCTTTGTCGTCAGACGAAGAGGAATCGAAACATAAATCGTGGAAGCAACGAATTAAAAAAGGACAGACGAAAAAACGGAAAAAGAAAGAAAAATCGAAGCGAGGCATAGATTGTGAAAGTTATCATGACCACAAGGAGAGTATTAAAGATTCAAAGGATGATTTAAGATCTTCATGGGAAAAAATATGGGGCAAAATAAAATCAGAGAAGGATGTTTTTGAATCTGAGAAAATAAAGTTGATTGACGGGCAACCCCGTCAGCAGTTTAAGACGTCACCACAAAAGGTGTGGGAGAGTAAAACCCCTTTTGTGTTTACCCACGGAGTGTTCCCGCCCATAGCGGAAGCGGAGGAAACAAGTCTTGTCGGGGATAAGGATCACCATTCATGCCTTAAAGGTAAGTCGTGCATGTGCTTCATTTGTGATGACGTATTTGTGATTCACGTATTTAATAGTGATCAAAATATAACGAGTAAACGCACCCTTGGTGCATAAGTGATGCATTGGTAAATCAAGAAGAAAGCTTTTTCTAACAATCTAGTAAAGAATCTAACTTTAAAAGCTCGTGATTCATTTTTACACACGAAACAGACTTTACTGTAAGCCATTTATGTTCGCAAGACACAAATTTTCGTGTAATATAGCGAGCGAACTCGAACGCTAATTCAAATATTTCACGTATAATTGTATCAAACTATATATGTGAATGCACGATTGTCAGTAAGAGCCCTTTATTGCAAATTTATAAATTCGATAATATGTAGAAAATAATGAAGATGTGAAATATCGTATAAGCGAAAACATTGTCTACAGTATGTAGAATATGTAATCAGTATGTAATAAGTATGTCTACAGTATGTAATCAGTATGTCTACAGTATGTAATCAGGTCTACAGTATGTAATCAGCAAACAATGAACGACTTGCCATATATATAGGTAATAATGCATTGGAGATCAGAAAAAATACATTAGCGCAGTTGTGTACGTTCTGTTTTGTTTTTTAGAATAAAAAAATTGAACCTGAAAAAAACGTCATTGGCTACTGATGTTACTCTGTAGACTTATTATAAACTACTAAAATGATATTGGAATTAAATATTATCTATGACTGTAAAATGAATTAATTACAAATTTTGTTATATGGCATTTATTGAAATTTTCTAAATGGCGAATGAAAGTGTTTCAACCCAGAGAAAATATTTAGTTTTGTTGATGTAACTACCAGAAAACATGAAGTAAATCTAAAGATGCGCATAAGGTTACATGAAGTAAATTTTATCCCGACATGTTCACCTATACTATGGATAATCACAAATTAAAAAAATAACAGATAGATTGATACCTCAGAAATTTCAAAGTCGAATGTTTATCATAAATGCAATAGCCAATTAAAATTCAAAATTAAACATACAAAACTGTATTTCGCATTGAAAATGTTTATAAATGTAACAAATACTTCTCGCTACACGTTAGAGCAATGTGCAATTTTAGAGACAAACTATTCAAGGGTTGCGGTAGATTGTGGACAGCAGAGTGGTTGCAAGATTTATGAAAACAGTTACACTTTTGCCCAATACCGACCGGAAAAATGAGGTAGAAAGAGTGACATTTTTATATTTCTCTTTCATAAAATATCCATGATTATGTTTTTACGCGCGAATACCAGCATAACAGTAAGTGTAATTTTATACATTTTAATAAATCAGACTATAAATGTATTCCGCGAAAATTATCACTCTAAACGGTTTGAAAGATGACCTACACAAATATACACGTTTTCATTATTTAAACCGAGAAAGTAGCAGTATTAAACTTCCAAAAACTGTATCAAAATTATCTGTCATAGAATTTTGATAGCTTGAGAAATAGTTTTATTTAGATAGATTCTTTAATTACGACAACTTAGTTCTTTAGTTCATTAACTACGGAAAAAAACCATACATAATGTACCATTTAAATTCTAGTGCATTATGACAGCTAGATGTCAACTTGATTCATCAACTAACCAATGCCAGATGTGAGAAAACAATATTATCAGATTTATTCGATTGGGATATAGCATATGTACTTAATTTTGAGAGAAAATCAAACAAACTAATATCATACTAATTAAACGTCGGCTGGAAAAATCACTAGACATGTTTGAGTATAGCAGTATGGAGTATTTCAACCAGTTATTGTAATTGTAAAAAAAATTACTCCAATAATGTAAACGATAACTTTACTAATAGGTATTTGTAGAATCAAGGTATTCTTTGTTGGTGTTGATGACTAATGTATAAAAGATATTTAACTGTTTATCGTTAAGCTATTGGGGAAGACTGTATTAGGGCTTAGAACAGGTTTTGTTATTATGGAGAAGAACTACTCTGTGTATTATTTGGAGTTCCACGTTAGCCGTGGTAAGATGCTCACATTGATAGCCGTACATCATCGATTCTTCATTAAACACTCTGTCTGCATTTTGAAACACTCCTTTGAAAAAGGCACAGAAATCTTGCCTATGGCACGTAAATATAATGATATATTTGATCCCGATGACAAAACATTCAACACGTTGATAATGCTCGATATTTCAGAACCTTCCTATTGCACGCAATTGCTCGTATGGGGTTAGAACATAAATTGTTTCTATTTGATCTGGTCAGGGTGTTTCTTCAGTAGATCAGCAATTATCTGTCTTCAAAAAGTTAAATATTTGCCCCTACAAACAGGAGGATCCAATTTACCAAAGACTTAATCAAAGTCATTTGAGATCCAAACGGCTAATTAATACTATACATTATTATGTATCATATTTTTTATTGCGTAATTGATTGCTCACGTATAATTAGAAACAATAAAGGAAGTCACCCTGCTAAAACATGCCCGACTGACTGCAAAATGGTTTATCACATATACTGTAATTATGCAAAGATACCTGGTGATGAAGAGAACATTGTACTCGATATCATGATCGTATGAAAGAATTATTTTCCGTTACTCTTCCGTGCGTGATTTTCATTAAATGCCATGTTACCATGGGGTAGTTTAGGCCTACGGAGAATTACTTTTGATCCGATTGGTAGCATGATATAGCCAACCGTTAAAGCTATCGATGTTCATGATCATACGACATTAAGTCATATATTCTTCACGTAAATTGTACAACGTCTATTGTTTCAAATTTTATAATTTCTTATAAACTATTTATCAACAATCGATAAAACATTAAAGAGCTACAATAATACTTCCTTGTTGGCCGCGCTTACGCTCTTACGATTATTGAGGCTGGTAATTTGGCCAGATAATGCTTTATTTGTTCCGGAATCTGGCAACGTCAGCAGAGGTACCAACTATCGATTTTAATGCAAAATTTCATCAGAATAAAATAATGAATTGGGATTGAATTAGGGACGACTGACTATGATTTTCAAAACAGCTTTCGTGTTTTGTACCAGTCAAAAATTACGACCGGGAAAAGCTATTGTTTCTTCGTTCTTGTTAATGGAATTTTATTTTAAACTGTAATTTGTTTCTAAATTGAATGTTTTTATGGCATGAATTTGGTATGAACCGAAATTGCGTCACCGTGTGGCAATGTTGATTGTAAAAGTCAAAGTGTCGTCAACCCTTCCATTACAGTTTATATCAATCACGCACAAGAAGAGATACGTTCAGCGGGATTTAAATTGTTTAGGAATAACATCATAGGCGGCATGAGCAAAAGGCAATTAATAGGTCGGGGAACAAAGTTTAATAACATCTTGTTTAAGGATACATGAACTAAATCCATGCAGAAGGAATAGTGGACAAAATTGCTTCAAGTATACCTCTTCATGGTAATCTAACCAACGAAAAAAAAATAATGTAAATTTTGCAGGTATACTCAGCGAAGGTCTATTTGTGTTTTAGAATGGTGTGCTGTTTGTTGTTTGACGTCATATACCACAGTCTCCCAAAACACACATCCTCAACACACCGAATACATGGGAGGCCACCCTTACATGACCCTGGCTATTAATAGGACGCTAATTTAATCAAACAAACAATCATATTTCAGTGAAATAGCGCTATATAAAGAGCAGAAGAAGTCCCATTTTGACAAAAAGACACAACTATACATGCATAACTATACATACTTCCACACACGCAAGATATTGGATAAAGGCCATCCTATTAAATAATATAAGCTGTTACTAGGAAGTTATGTCCCGGAGTTCAAGCAAAAACAAAATAAAAGAAACATCATCGTACTATGAAGAAATCGCTTTAAAATAAAAAATACTTCCGCATGTGGTTCAATTTCTGAATCACTGAAGTAATTTCATTAGGTATTCTATGTATGTGGCCTTGGTTTATTTGGAGTTGACGGATTTGTCTGGCGTGGGATCAAAGTAAGTATGTCAGGCGCAGGCCTTGATGAATTAAACATTCTGAGGAAGGATATTTCTAAAACCACGGTACTAAAATACATCTCTGTTCATCACTTATTCAGAATAAGTTGTCGCATACGTAATGCTGCTCACGCTGAAGGTATTGGTTCGTCTCCTCCTTAGATTGTTCACTTTTTTACACGACCTTCACATGTATAACTTAATCATCGCAATCGCGCATGATGTAACGGTAGTATTATTTTCGCGCAAGGAACTTTGCGCTGCTTATATATGATTGCGCGGGTAGTCAGTTTTGCGCTACGTTAAGAGTAGTGTGGCTTCGTTTGTCTCTGTGTGTCTGGTAGCATGCTTTGTGAGATAGCACTATAAGATTATAAGTTTCACTTAAACCAGGAGACACCACACGAATGTACTTCACTATTGAGTCAAGCCGCATACTCCTAAAACACGCACCTCGCACAATATACGCGCACCACACCGCATACATGGGAGGCCGTCCTTACATGACCATAGCTGTTCATAGGACGTAATCAAACAAACAAACACATAATGCCGTCCTGAAATGATCCTGGACATTGAAGTAATCAACACCAATAAGCAACGTTTCTCGAGATTAAGTGATTTCTTATTTATTTAGAGAAACCTTAATTAGCTTCGATGAAGTTTTTTTTAAACTTTTCTTATCACATTGAATTTCTAAAACTTTTTGTTGAATTACGAAATATTTACAGTAATCTGTATACAACAGTTTGAGAAATGTATTGGTCGACATATTTTGAAGTGCCCATGAGAAAAAAACAATACTCATGATCATCATGTGCTTTATGTCATAAGACTGAGATGTTCATATCTATACGCTGTAGCTGTAGGATTTATAATAATATAATTACGGTGTATCTTATGGACTGTTTTATATTTTGCGATGTATGTCTTAACAATTGAAGTTTGAGCAAAAATAGCAATTCGTATTCAGATATTGCTGACGAATCGATCATAATTGGACGCCAATATGTGTTAATAGATGTATTTACACACACACGGTAACTGACACCGAGCTGCTTAGCAGTAAACATACGGTACACGCCACCTGATTTCATTCCCCTTGGATATTGTAGACCATGTTTACTATTTATCTTTGCTTGATACACAGAATCATTGTCTCTTTATTTGTCCAAAACCAGATACCGAAATCCGCCTCTGCAGCTTCGGCGTCTCCATGGACATCTCATTGACACCGGAAGTGACGTCGTTTGTCTGGAATTTACGGGTCGTCTCGTGCAAATATCCTGTCGCGGCAGAATGCGGAATAGATATTAACATTAAATGTGGTTAACCAATCCTTTGATGTGTTAGAGTGCCTACTGTATCAAGACATGTCGGCATCGTATGACCAATAACTTTTAACTTCATTACTCAACACTGATACAAACGTATATTGTAGAATACTTCAAGGTAGCTGAAAACAGATTTCCTGTTTTCAATTGTCCTCTCTACTGCTTCTGCCCTAAATCAGGTTTTCGTTTTATGTAGTTGAACCCAAAAACAAAGAGCAAAATCGGGCGTCATACGTCATTGCATTATTGAGGTTTACATTCATATTAAATTAAATCAATATGGAATATCAACATACTTTTTAAACAATTCAATAGTCTTGATTTGACTGGTTTCTCGAATGCGAAATTGATATCGGTGATAGTTTGGTATTTGCAAAATGATCAAATAACCAACAAATTAAATATTATTGATCTTTGTGTTTTTGGCGGCATGTGTCAGTGATATAGCACTATGAACAGGCCAAAGTTAGTCCAATCACCACACCAACCAATACCCCAAATACAGCCGCCAGTCAGACGTTATCCCCGCCAAGGCAACACAATATAGTTCCGAGATCAGTTTAATTTTATGAACGTTGATTAAATAAAAGTTGCGTTTTTGAAGTAAATCGTCCATTTATAAGATTCAATGGATTAAATCTTTAAAAGCTTTCTTCTGTTGCTTCGAATACCAAATGCAATGTTCTGTACTGTACTGACAATAACAGTCAATATAATCTGGTCGCTGGAGTCGCAAATGACTTCATTATGTGCATGATGAAAATGATGAACTAACATTGTGCTGCTTTGTGATCGGCAGCATGCTTCAGTGATATAGCACTATAAAAAGAGCAAGACTCCAAGTCTAGAAGACACAACACGAAATACCGCAGTCCCCCAAAACAAACACCCGGAATGCACCACAACGCATACCTGGGAGGCCGTCCTAACATGACTCTGGCTGTTAATAGGACGTTTATGAATTGTATAAAACAAACAAATAAATTGGTATATTTATGCTTGAAAGAAATAAATGTTTGTGATTAAAAATGAAGTAGCCATTGTCTTTGGCTTTGACTCTCCGGGAAACATTTCTTTGATAATGGACCTAACGTTAGACCTAATTAAAACGGTACATACCTTGTCTTTGCTTTTAAGCATATTTTCATGGATGTATCGTTTCTTTATTTCGCATAATATTCATTATCGCTGTTTGATTTCCTTTGGCTCACTGCGAAGTGAACTGCGTTGGATATGATAGCATTGTTTCTTTTAGTCATATCAGTTCTGGCAGAGCATGCTTAATGCTTATCTTTCGTAGTTGTCTGCATAACACGCGCAATTTTATGTGACACTTCCTGAAGCATGTCTGCAAGTATTTCTATGCATACGACAACGATTTATAACATAAACCTACTCATTGAAAATGTAGTCAAAGCTGAAACGACGTAAATGTAGGTTATAAAGGTGAATAAGATAGGTGTGATCCGACATCTTCGTTAAGAAATCAAGTCATAAGAGGTTACTAATTTCATTTAAGTGGCGCGAAGTGGAAATTTAAATATACTGTCTCTGATGTTAAGGAGTTTATTTTAATTCGATATATTATACAAATATAGCATTTTGATGAGGTTGATACATTGTTATATCGACCGTAGAAAAAATATCGACCGAGGACGTAGTCCGAGGTCGATATTTTTTCCGTGGTCGATATAACCATGTATTGACCGAAATCAAAATGCTATAATTGTTTTATTATTTTTCTGGATTTTTTACATTTTGAAATGAGTGTGAAACTTAACGCGCATCGCATTGTAAATTCTGCTTCGTGATGACAGTTACAATCCTATGATTTTGTAACTAGTATAATTCAAAAACAACATATGAAAACAGTATCAGTTGATGAACTTCAAGCTTTTATTACACGAACCCTGTGCATGCGTGTTTGTAAATTGCATGTATGTGCATGTACTCCATGATACATGTAGCTCAATGTCTTAAGGACACAGTCAATTAAATGTATAGTTTGTTCTCCGTTGAACGTCAAACATATATTAATACATGTAGCTTCAGATTGACATTAAGATACATTATCTTATGCTTAGTACTCCATTCCGTAAAATAAAAATCGTATACATACAGTAGAATTAGCCTAGGCCTAATGATGTAAGTAACCTAGGTGGAATTTTAAAATAAATATCAAACGTATTCACTATACAATGGCTCCAGACGCTTAATGAATGTTACTCGATTATTTCCTACACTCCTACCGTGTTTATATTGAAACTTTAAAAGCTTAATCTGTAGCCATCAGCTGGAAGTCATCATCATCTATGTTAGAAACCGAAACAATCAACGTCGTCTGTCACATTTTGTGGTTACGCTTCAACCTCAGGTCATCAAAGCGTTTGTTTCAAAGCGCCAGGAACAGGAAGCGTTTTGGTAACGTTGACGATAACGTTATCTAAAAATAACCGTGCAATATACTTTTTCTATAAACTACTTCCGGAAAAATCTTGTAATATAGTTTTTTGTCGGTGATCACATTGCGTGATTTTGAACAATGAGAAGTGACAAAAAATCCAGAAAAATAATAATGTTTATATGTTATATGTTTATTGTTTTATATGTTAAAGATGCTTCATCGCTGATAAATGCAGAAACAGTAGCAGAACAGATTAGTAGTTTTCTTCAATTAAAAAGTTACTTACATTACACCATTACTACCAATGAATAGTTCGAGTTTCCTTTTATAATTCTAGACAAACATATTCAAAATAATTAATTGCGTCCCGAAGAAAGTCCATTGTACTATGCCCTATATGGAATGAAGTACAGATTGCGCATCCACCAAAAGCAAAACAAGGCGTTTTATATTGTTTTTTTTTTTTGTAAATTAGACATACATTTACATGATAAAACAAACAAACATGATTAAACACCAATTATTGTTCAAATGATGAGTATCGTTTATGCTCTGTCGGAGGTCGAGCATCGTTAAGGGCAAACGCCCCACTATAAGAAGGGAACACAACACAAATATACCACAGCCTCCCAAAACATACAGACATTGGATGCCGTTCTTAAATAAATATGGCCGTTAATCGGACGTTTAACCTTATAAAGTGAACTAAGTCTAAGTTTTTTTTTTCATTTTGTATGGTATTACAACTATCTTATTAATTATCAAAATAAACTTACGATTTCAGTTATGTGTTGCAATTAAGAACAACCAACATGGCCATTCGACATTTCACTATTGGCGAACAAAATGCAGTAAATATGTCAGGCCACGATTTCTAGAAACGAACTTAAGTCATAAACTGACTTAAGTCATAAATTGTCATATAAGTAAGAGGGGATTAAATTTTGACTGAAGTCTACAATTTGTTTCGAGAAAATGAGGCCAGAACTAGATTGGAACTAGATTGTAACCATAGTGACATCATTAGTTGATCTGAACAAATCACAGATCAACAAGGTTACTTTTCTGGTCGATACATCATAAACATCTTGACCTTAGCCGATCGATAAGTTACTGACTAGATAAAAAATACTCCCCTAGGCTTTGGATAAGTTATCGTTTTAATGGTAAGACTCCTACAACACAAAACTCGTTCATTAACCGATCTTATCATGTACACATGATAATGGGGATTAGATCTTCTGACAAGTGTTACACTACAAGCCTACACAGATACGGTTATGTTCGTCGTCAAGGTTTTAAGTTGATTACTGGTGAATAGATTTATGAGATTAGGCTTTCAGAATCAGTGTCGCTGATGTACTTTCCTTTATCAGTTATTTTCGCGATTCCGCGGTATATCTCTATGGTGGTGAAAATATGATCAACAAATATTGAGTAATTTAAGAAATATATGTAACCTTACGTTTAATCCGAGACATACCAAATTTTGTAAAAGTGGTATTTTCTACTCCTGCTTATCGCTCAGCATACAGGGAGTAGGCCGACTGGTGCGCCCGTTATCAGTATAATGTGACCGGGTAGCGTGGGTTGCTTGGTGTTTTCGGCAGCATGCTTCAGTGATATAGCAGTATAAAAAGGGCAACAGTTCCATTATACAAGAAAACAACACAAATACATCAGTTTCCTAAAATACGCACCTCACATTCAACACAGGCTTCACACCGCATACATGGGAGGCCGTCCTTAAATGACACTGGCTGTTAATAGGACGTTAATTAATCAAACAACCAATTTAATAAATACAATCACTGAAATTTAATTTTCTCGTCATAATTCCAAATCCTTATACGAAATGTTCGGAAGCAACATCCAGATGGTAGTGATCCATAAATGCTACAGTAGATGTTTATAGTTTTATAACAATCGATAATCTTATCATATCGTGTGATTACGCCCAACTAGCTATGTAAACAGATACGGCTATCAGCATACCGCAACCTCCCAAAACAGACATTCACACTCGCATTATGACAATTGTAATAAAAGGTCCGTTTATAAGAGAAAAGTATTCTTTGATATGTGAATATGAAGGGTGGTAATATTCTACCCTTGAAATCACAAAATGTTTCAAAATCCTCGGCAAGCTTCGGGTATTACTACATTTTGCGACCATCAGGTAGAATATCCCTATCTTTCATATTCATATGAACAATATGATAATACATTTGTGTATATACCAAAACGTAGAGAAAACACATGCAAAATATGGCTACACGAAGTGGTTTTGGTAAAGTAACGCCACCTAAAACTCCCACAGACTGCATTGGTACATCTTAAAGAATAAGTGTGGGTTTCTCCCTGCTGAAGAGAACAAGCCAATCGTCACCAGCGATATAACTAATAGTGACAGACTCTCTACACTGTTTGGGAAGAGTTCAGGATTCCCATTTCCCTATCGTATATCTTTCATTCCAAGGTAATGAATTAACGTCACTGTATCTGCTGCCAGCGTTGTTTACGAGTCACGTTTAATTTTATATCAAAGCCGTTGTCCTAATGTCACGCTATCTGTATAATTACTTGTCAACGGTTTCCGGGGAAACTGGCATTGTTCCGGGAAATGATTAAGCTTATTTGAATAAGCGTGTGTATTGAATTTTGAAATTTTAAGTCCTTAGGACGAATGTCCCACCACCAATATTCTAATTTTGACCTTGGCTGTTAATAAGACGTTAATTTATCAATCAAACAAACAAAAATCTAATTTTGAAAAGTTCCTTCAGGTTTATATTATTCAATCTTTTGTCATGAATTGCCGTTTCCGGGATATCAATATATAATTAAAGCATTAAATCTTTGAAATTTTTAATAGCTCACTAAACCATGGATTATCTACAGAGACAACAGACACGTTTCAAGAAGAATTTCACTTCCTGCTTTGCTGACTGTGTGCCGCTCTTCTATTATTTGTTTGTGTGTTTTTGTGTTATCTCAAGAGATGTTCTAGGATCTGCTGAGTGTACTTTGTACTGGAGTATCGAACGAATTCAAATTACTTATCAAGGAACTGACGCATTTATTTGAATTTATGATGTTGATCTTTTGAAACGATGTTCAGTCCACATATGTTTAAGACATCATTATCACTGGATCACTGGACAAGAATATTAAAGGAAGAGGTTTCCGAATCCTCCCACGCTCCAATATCTTTCTAAGTTTGCAGTGTTTAAGGTATAGGTGCAATGCTTATTTATGCACACTTTTTAATTTTATTGTCTTAAAGCATATCAGAAAGGATCTTGGATGATGCTTGCTAACATTACTGTGAATACGTGGCAATACTTCAAAACCCAAATGTCACTAATATCTAACAAATATCTAAATTTCAACTGAATCAGAAATTCCCCAGTTTGTTATCTTGGCAAGCAAGAAGCGGAAGTGTTCACATCTTATTCAGTATATTTTCTAGTCAATGAATATTAACTGTCACATGCATATGCCTCATTTCGGCATGTTGCTTGGCTATCGTATTTTTATCATTTACATGGACACCACCAGATGGATTATTTTGAAAGGAGATGCAATTTTTTAATATTTATCAAGATTCATATCACGCCATTTCGTTCTTTCGCTATTTTGTTTATGAATCGGTAGCCTAAAGTGTATAAGTGATCGAGATAAAACAGAACGCATGCTCTCGTGAAACACATGGTTCTACAGTTCTTGAGAACTCGATCCTGAGCTTTGTGCTAAATCATAGTTCACCATTACATCCCTTTATAGATAAGCATTATATTTTAAAACCGTAATCTCCACTTGTTTTATCTAGTCTCAAAATAAACACATACATTGTTGATTGTTTTGTCTATCATAATGAGGAAAAACGGTATAAAGCTAGTATATTAATAATCCGAAATAAAAGGCCAAAATAAATTCATAGTAAAATGAAAATCATTTCTATGGAATATATATTCAGCCACTATAGGGCCTTCTTCAGTCCGAAATAACACTAACACAACGTGTTCGTCTACATGTTTGTTTACATCTATTGTGTGCAGGTACGAAATGTCTTGGCCTGCTTGATGTATACGGCGGGTTATTTCGACCCAACATGCTATGTGCACTTAATCAACCCCAGTGTTTAAACGATGGTTATAACCGTTTTGTCTATGATCTAAGAAAGCAGACACATTTTTTTAAAAAGTGCTTACACATATGCATATGATTATCTTTTATGAAATTGCCCCCATTTCCCTCCGCAATAGTGGGACTTATCACCACTATCACACAAGGAACAAGACGAAAATTATTATGACACCAACTATAATTTTAATTTACTCTGAAGTATCATGTTAGTACTGTCGTCTCGGTGTCACATTTTTATGTAGATTTATCTGCAACCACGGCATCCTGCTGTGTATTTTTTATTGTTTTAAGTTAAACGCAAATATTTATACTGCCTTGTGCTTTAAATTTGCGGGTCCATTTTTTGATAGAAACCGCAACGTATTCTTGGAGGTTTTATTTCGCGGAACATTCATTCCGGATAATACAATATTCACAGGTAAATTTTCAATGGTATCAATACTTGTCAATACTTTTAGTATTGTCTTTGCGATTCAATTTTAGTAAATCGCCCGAGAACTGTACCTCTATACAATGTAAATAACTATACACACGATGAAGGAGAACGTATCATGTTAGGGTCATACCATAGTCATTGAATAGTCATTTAGGTTAGCATTTCCAAATGAACATGTCGGATAGATTATTGCTGAAGCAGAAATGTAAACTACGCGAGTGGATATATTTGGTTACAGCAAAGACAGAGGAAGGCGTGAGGGACCACTCATGTTGGCATTTCTTGTGTTTTGCGTGTGATTAAGGTGAAATACTTCACCAAGTTAATGACCTTACACGGGGCCAGATGTGATACTTCACGCATCACATTACCCCTTCGGCTTTCGTGAGTTTTATCGCAGTTGAAAGGTAACTACTGTATTGTACAGGTTGCTACGAACTATTGATCTAGGACTCGATGCACGGTCGGTCAGACCTTAGCGCCCGGGGACGGTAGGATTACCTAAACGTGACGATGTCATGTCAGATTTTCTCTCCTAATCATATCCGGTTACCTGGTGCTGTACCAGTAAGCATGCGCAATTCTCCCAAGCCGGATATGACAAAAAGGCACTTCATCTTGATCAAACAGTCGATAGATTGGATTGATCCCTATACAGACAATACATTACAGTGCTTTGTGGCGACAATTTAGTGGTGTGGACTGATTTGTCTTGTCGTATTAACTATGGTAGTCTATCCATTGTTTTCCGTAGCATTGCTATAGGATGAAAGTATTTGATAAAGATGAATGGTAATAACATCAATTTCGAATGGTTGACGGTTCATGTCAATATTAAAGTATGCTAAGAAAGCCATACAACAATGATTTGTTACTCCCAATACACACATGAATATGTTTTAAATCGTTAGGTGTTTTTACCGTATTTGATACGATTTGTCCTCAGCATACAAGGAGTGGGACGACTGGTTCGCCCGTTGTCAGTATAATGTGACCGGGTGGAGTGTGTTGCTTGGTGTCTTCGGCGGCATGCTTCAGTGATATAGCACTATAAATGGGCAACAGTTCTACTATACAAGAAGACACAACACGAACATACCACAGTCTCCCAAAACACGTACTTCGCACAACATACACGCACACACAAGATACACGGGAGGCCGTCCTTCCTTGACCATAGCTGTTAATAGGACGCTAATTAATCAAACAAAAATACAAATCAAGGGATTCCGATGCAGTAACATGATATATACATATCAATACACATAATCATTTTTTGAGATTATTTCAGAAACTTTCTTCACTTTGATTTTTAAGCATTCGAAAAGGCTTGGTTTGTGTTTTCCGTAATGGTACTAATGGTCAATGGTTATCTATGTCTCTTCGTGTTCACTATGCAATATACAACACTAGCATCAGTTTGCTAGCATTTTATTTCCCAAATCGGCTATTGAGTCGTCAAGGGTTTGGTTTGAAGTTAAGAGCGAGTAATTAAGCTTTATACTGTCTTCCTATTTAATCTATGGTCTATATAGGTGCCAGAGCTTTGCAGACAATCTTCATAATGCGCGCTAGCAAAACTCTGGCATCTATATACACCATATATTTCATAGGAAGATAGTTTATAACTTATATTTACATTATTAAATTATTTTGGGGTTTCTGCATTAACATTGTTTACGTTAGAGCAGGAAAACAGCTGATGAACGACGATTTAATCCGTAATATTGAACAGCCTTTTTTTACGGTGATCAGTTGACATTACCATGTCAACATTAGTAACTTGGTAATGGTCACGTCTTGGGAGTCAGGTATCCCCCAAAAAGACTTCACTTTGCCTTGGTAAGCTTATATGTAGAAGTGGCAAGTGAATGTAAAAAATGTGAATTATTTGTTACGTTTCGGTTTAGATAAACTTAGATTATTCGCAACACCTGAAGTAGATATCAGTTTAAAAAACCACCATACTGGGAATCAGGAAGGCTTAAAATACTCTATAACTTATAACTGCTTCGTTCTTGCGTTTTCTAGTCTATTTTATGCGAGTTAATGAATATCTATTAGATACCGCATGCGGGCTAATCAAAGATTTATATTGGCTATCCTCACAATTATCTGTAGCTTGGTGTTGCTATTTTTGTACTTCGTCACGAGTACACATCGATCTATCTCCGCCCTATTCGGAAATGTCTCCCATTGTCTAAAGCCTTTGATGCAGCCAAAAATATTCACTGGAGTACCCACGATAGATCTACAGAGCCTCTCAGCCATCGTAGACCAGTGTGTATTGAAACCTCTGTGAACTGTCTGCGTTTGATCTCACCAATCAGGACTTCCGCGGACACAAACTATTAACCTCCATTACTGATGACGATGCTGACCATTATAGACGGCGAAATCCATTTCAAATAAGATGAGTCGTACTTGAATACTCTTCAGACATAGCAACTAGAATTGCTGTTATGAGTGAATGACCTATTTATGATGTTCTGATAACAGGTTTAAATGATACAATTACAACTGCCTCAGATTATTCCTTAAAGATGGCAATAAGTATCTGTATCCTCCCAAAAAGCGATAGTTGCTAAAAATGTCTAATGCAAGGAACATTTTATCATTTTTTGTTGTATTTATCATTATTTAGAGGGGCAAACAACTGCTTATTGAAGAAATGTTTTTTATGCATTTAAGACAATACAATGGTAGGACAACGAAGACGATTATTTTTTCAATAACACAAATACTACCATTAAATCTGTGCACAAGTTAATAACCCTCTCGAAGTTAGAGAGGGTATACTGGAGTCAGCTTGTTTTCCATAGAAACAAATTGTCTAGACAGACAATACAGGATCAATTTCAATGCAACTTGAAAGCAATGTTGGGAAGCGTGTTTAGATGTGCATGCAGTTCTTCGTTCGTCGAAATTATTATTACAGTGGTATATTATGACAAATCCTCTTAAATAATGTACATTGTTATTTTCAATTCTAAAGCAATAGAGACAGTGCGTCGATACGAAGCAGGTGTGCAATTGTAATTAGGTCACTATACACTTTTTGGATCAAATTTGTTCAAACTTATCAATTGGTGTAACATATATATGGATGTCTGTAATGTGAGACATCACGATCTTCAAATAACCGTTATTGTGATAGGTTTAGATAGTGTCACAGACACTGGTTCCTATTTCCAATTTGAATATTGTTTATTGTAGTACGTATTGATTGATCGTAATAAAAGTTTAAACTAAATAACTGTTACCATGGCAACATAATGGAGGAACAATTGGTTGCCATGATATAAAATGGTAGATGGTGGGTTATCAGTTTACCATTTTGTTTCTAATATTTTGAAATAATTTAATCTTTACAATATTGAATTTTTGAATTCGTCTCGATGGATTTGCAATTTTGTTGCACATTTTATTTATGAAAATTGTTTGAGATAATAAAGTGGACAGGATCCGTTGTGTTTTACAAAAATCAAACAAAAATTTTTAAAAAAAACCGTTGACTCCGTATTAAAGAACAAAGCTATATCTCAAAGGTTAAGAAACAATTTACCCCGTACCGTGACCAACGTCAAACAATATATCACTTAGATTAACACTGAGACCGCTTGATAAGATAATAACTAGGAATGATGGCTATTTTTGTGATTACTAGCTGACGGGTTGTCCGGAATCAGAAAGGTCAGTTATGCCCATGCTCTTCTGATCAGATACCACAGTAAGTACTGCCGAGATGTTACTAGTATTGTAGGTTTATGTTCAGGTCAATATTTCTACGTTCAGGTCAATATTTCCTCAGATTGAACCTGTCATGACGCTAAGCAAAAACACCAAGAAATCATAATGATGACGAATCATACAGTATACATCTCCCTACCTCTGAAATATGTTCCACCTTTCTCCAGACAAACTCGTCCGATTTCTTGACAGCTGATACATTATTTTGGGATGCACTACGGCAAACTTCCGGACAGGTCATTATCTAATCCATTTTCATTAACGTTTCTCCTGTATTTTCTCTTATTTTCTTGTAATGTTTTCTATGGCATTGCGTTTTGGTTGCTTGTGTTGCCGATGCCATTGTTCAAGCTGTTATGAACAAAATGAATATAAAAAATGCATATAGTTTACATTTTTAAAATTTCAAAACAAATGTCGATTTTTTTTTTCATTTAACGTATCGAACCTTACTAGTATGCCGTAATATACAGCGTCAAAGAGTACGTTACTCTTTAACAAAAAGATTGATGTCAATGTCAATTAATTTCACTTTAATGTTCATATGGATCAGTGATATAGCACTTTAAAAAGGGCAGCAGTTCCACAGTCTCCCAAAATACACACAACATACGTGGGAGGCCTTCCTTACATGACCTAATCTGTTAACAGAGCGTGAATTAATCAAACAAACAAAAAACAATCCTGTGGGTACTAGGACACGTATACTGTCAGTAACTAATGATTTTAACCGAAAACGGTGACATGTCTAGGGGTTGTAAGCCTCTGAACATTTTTATGAATAGATTATTTCTTGATATTTCCCAGATCAAGGTCTTGCGGTCATAGCAATGTTCCACCAGATCGGGCAAATATCTCCGGCTATACGGTTATTTATGAATTGTACATTTTTACAACAACACCACTCCTTACATAGTTGTTATAATAATCATGCCTTTTTAGAACTGACCTCTGGATGAAATCATATGTTTACCGATCTTATTAAGAACTCGCGTCAACAATGCTTCATTATCATCTGCTTTGTAATCAACCTTTCTCTCACCTGTCCTTATCTAACAAAGGTCAATACCCCGATCTTGGCCTCACCGTAACACCTGACGTCAGTAGTGCTCGCCAGATGGCGTATTATCGCAAGGAACGGTCAGAAGTATTGCACATGCGTGTCCAATTGAAATATATTGATCTTTGAAGTGTAAAACTTAAGTAAAATATTATTTATTACAGAACAACCTCATAGTATAGATTCTTTGTTTAAAATGTGAAAGCTTTTCTTAAAAAATACATGCAAATGATGTAAACATTGTATTTAAATATTCATATATCTGTTTGTTTGGGTCTTTATCATAATACCTTCGATTAGAACCACTACTGAAGGTTGTTCAATGTCATAGCATTTCGTGACCATCACTGAAAGCCAATAATGGCATTATTAGCGAGCTTTGAAGAAACGTAACACACTTCGTGGTAGTACGAAGAGTTTGGAAGTAATTTTGTGAGATGATGTTGCTAGTCTTCCACTGCGCTATAATTATGTATAATTTAAATTAGCGGATTGTTTTTCTCACACAGCATGCAAATATCGCACATTCTTAGACACTTTCGTCACATCATAGTGTGTTGATTGTGAAAGAGTGCCAAGGAACGAAGTCCTGAGATGGGGGGGGATTGTAGTACCACGCGTTCATAACGAACTTCAAGGGATGTGAAAATTTAATTCGTCATACAAGTAGTTCGTTATATGGATAGAACGAATGATAGGAAATATTGTCTTTACTTCCTAATACATGCTTTCGTTTCCAAACAACGACTTTAGAAATATCAAAGTGAATAAACAAGTAAACAGCTGTCAGTATATGTGATGCTGTTTGATTTTTTCGGCAGCATGCTTCAGTGATATCAATCTAATTAAAATACAAATTCTTATTATCACTATGTGTGATAAGAGGATCTGACATTATCCCGTTAGGGGTCACGTCCAGATGACCTTTGGAAATAACCTTTCCAAATGGCACTGCCAGAATTTTGACTGGGGACGAAATAGTTTGAAAAAGCTGTCCGAATTATTTTCGCGTACGTATTCATCTCGCCCAAAGAGCACAACAAAGCTAAATGAATATGTATACTGGGACGAAATGGCGTAGCAATGTATAGAAAATGTATTTGATCTGAAGTACACGTGGTAAAAAGGTCATCCGAACATGACCCTTTATGGGATGTTGTCAGCTCCTCTATTGAACGGAGTGGTTATGACGATTTGTATTTAAATCAGATTGCAGTGATATAGCATTATGAAAAGAGCAACAGTTCCATTATACAAGACAAAATTACACAGTCTTTCAGAACACGCACCTCCCCTTCACAACACGCTACACCACATACATGTGAAGCCGTCCTTAAGTGACCCTGACTGTTAATAGGACGTACATATATGTAAATATAACAAAACAAAACCAACCTATGTTGACCATTGTAGCATGAAATGTTACCGTGTTGCAATAAAAGGGCTTACCAGAACATGAAGACAACGCACGCCAAACATGAGTTCGGTACAGGTAACCCCTTTGTACTGAACGCAAGTGCGCAGCATGACGCCGGTGTGGACAAAACAGGTAATATATACCTTACACAGAGTAATCGGTCATACGGCAGCCTTTAAAAGTCATTAACCCAATTATTACTAATATAATTCACTGTCGGGTAACTTTTGACATGGTGTATAAATACGGTGGCATTGTTTACAACGCACAGTGTTATCAAGCGTTCAAAATGTCGTTAGGTTACAGATCTAGCCATGTTGCATCACTATTTCAAGAATTAATTTTCCAATCAATTACAGGTATGTTTGAAACAATGAGTATGACGTGACAAATCCGGAAGTAAAACCTTAGGATCAGACAGTAAATCATCACGATCGATTAGTTAAGAACACATAAGCTGTTCAGGGACTGGTCTGACATCACAATAACAATGTTTTGATTACTTTATATTGAATTGAATTTCTAGTTGGAAGTGCAGAATGTATTCAATTGATTAAATATTGTTTTTCATCGTCTATGATTGCTTTGTTTGTTTGTTTGTTTGATTTATTAACGTCCTATTAACAGCTATGGTCATGTAAGGACGGCCTCCCATGTATGCGGTGTGTTGCGTGTATGTTGTGCGAGGTGAGTGTACTGGGAGACTGCGGTATGTTCGTGTTGTGTCTTCTTGTATAGTGGAACTGTTGCCCTTTTTATAGTGCTATATCACTGAAGCATGCCGCCGAAGACACCAAGCAACACACAGAGTATTGATATTTGATTAAATACAAATTATTTATGATTATGACGTATTTGCCCCTTTCAGATATACCCCAACGAAACTCATAAAACATGTAAACACTTCTTATATTACCATTAACTTAACATAATATCTAATAGTTTATTTCAAATAAAATTACAATGTATCTATAAAAACTAGTCTGATGGAACAGTTGAGGAATACCAGGGCTAAAAAATAGACAAAATCCACTCGTTTCACAAAATCACATATGAAATGAAGACTCACTTAAGATACCCAAAATAAAATCTAATTTTAATCGTGTGACCTGCACTTTTAATGGTAATTAAACAAGATCCCGCTCACTTTTCATTCAGAGTCACGTGATGAGACAAAGCATCACCGTTTTACAACCTCATATGGCTCCATTTAATGTTTGTCTCAATTTTCTAACTCTAAACAATCTCGGATTACGATCCCAAGAAACGACGACCGAGCATATGCTGGATTTATCGATATTTCAACATGTTTGATATCAAACTTGAACAACAGTAATTTAGTAGCTCATTTAGAAATTCTTTGTTGTTATTATTGAATGTTATTCTATTGAATCAAGATTATTTCCATTTCATATTGTCCAAAACATTTAAGCTCAAACTATATTCCTTCCCTACCATTGTATACTATTTCTGTATTGTACACGGATTGATCTACTACATATGTACAACAGCTACAACATTTAAATAGTGGCAAATTTTAAAAATAATGCAAAACCTGCAAATCTAAGTACAGATGATTGTAGGTACTTAAGAGTAGATTTAGTTGTAACAATTTGAATAAAACCAATGTTTTTGTCAATCAATAAGAATGTTACGATTTCAAAATGCTACATTATCTCCATGTATATTAGAAAAACTAATGTTCTTTCGCAACTACTAAATGTCGCGATTTTCATTTCATAATATATCCATGAACATTTATTTTCGTGGATTTGTTTTAATGCAATGGAAATATCATTGAAGGCTAACATTAAATTGCAAAGATAATTTACGCTAAATATCAAACAACAGAACGTTTATGTTCAGTACATTCCATTTTTTTCAAGACAAATAAGACATCTGTCGGATACATTCAAGCCTGTCTATATAGGCCACCCAAGGGGCAGGGGAAACTATTCATTATAGCCAGGTTGTATTTATACACAGATTACATAATGTTGCAGTTGGTCATTTAGGGCTCTAGAATTATGGTATTATGAAACAGATGGATGGTATTATGAAACAGATGGTCGTTACACAGAGGTGGTCGCTAAGACAGGTTTCACTGTACTTACTGGCAGATGTGTTAGGATGTGCCTACTACTTGATAGTGTTATTGCTAATTTACTGTTGTCTTAATGCTAGTTTGATTAGACCGCGGCTTGGTCTTAATTCCAGAAGTCGATGACAGAATCAATGAATCTACATAGCTGCAATCGAAACATCTCGAATGATTCCTGACACCATCGAGACCTCGGGTTTATGATGTCGGTTGATGAGGGTTCAGATTCAGGCGAGGTGTTCCAATTGCCACAAAACATTAACGAGAAGGGATAAACATATACTGGTATAGAACTATGAGGTATGGTACTAGTATATATAGTCGGATTAGTAATATCGATTTGTAACAGTTGGGTTTAATGTAAAAATTCACAAAATCAAAAGGATAAATCCTCGGTTTGCTCCGGTACTTAGCTTAATGATATCTTCTTAAAAGTCATGGTAACATTTGTATGGCGTACAGAGTCATGTGCTAATTAGATATAAAATGATGTGTTCAATTAAGGTTATACATGTAAAATTTTAATTTCACCTGCAGACAGATTTTGCTATATTTGAATTTCTTTATAAGCTTACTTTAATCAGTTAGCACATACTTCATTTTTAGTAACGTTCAATGACTAGGTTTGGGATAGAAGGCATCAATATGGTTCTGGATAGGAATTTAAAATGACTTCTCTAACCTACAATCATACTAAGCAATTCGTAACGGAATAAAGGCCTTATTTGCAATTTTGCATACCAAGGTTTTGATTGAATTCATTTGTGTTTACGTCCTATTAACAGTCAGGTTCATTTTAGTACAGCCTCCTATGTGAGAACTATGTCGCAGTAAAGATTTCCAGTATTATAAGAGGACACATAATACATATATCGCAGCCTCCAAAAAACATAAAGACATCCCCACACCAAAGTTTGATGTAAGGTTATTAAGTCTGTGTACCAGAGTCTCCTGTTGCACCAACTAATAGCCCACTTTGCTGCATCATTACTTATGAGCATTATGCATGTTATCCGCCTTTGGGGACATAATTGTGACTACGATTAATATTATCTGGAGCTTAAAATAAATCTTAAATCTTATTCATATGATAATAAAATATCCCTCCTGTAATATCTATCCATAACTTTCGTATTTGGTAATTCTCGGTCTGTTAAAACTAAGTCTGGACTGTTGACGGTTGGGGATTCTGGGTTCGTTGTGACTGGGCAGAGGTCACCCTCACGGACAAATACGTAACAAGTTGCTCTCCACCTTTACCCAGTTTACATACCAAATATACATATCCGAAACGTTGATACACGCAGAGTGTTATTTTCGAGCACAATTCTAGAGACAAGGAACGATAACTTTAAGGTATATTTCTAGACTGCTTAGAACGTCGCGTCCATCAAGTAGTAATAGGGGTATTGGAGGAATGTTTCAAGTAGCTACGGATACAACGCATACACTTAAACATTACTGATGATTCATTGATTAGCAACACTTCGTGTAAATATATCCCATAAAAACAGAGTTCGCTGTTCGAAAGCAAACTTGCTCTTAAAGAATTATTGTCTAATCATTCCGCGTTCTATATACCAGTGATAGAACGTCGGATGTTAATCTCGTAGTGCGTGCAAACAAAATTTGAAAATCAATATCTTTATAGCTTGTCATTTAGTAGATGTGTATTGTTCTATTTAAAAATCCTACATAAACTATCAGTATGTTCCATTTAGCGGGATCCGGAACTCTCCCGACGTTCCGTAACTGTTTCCACCGGCTCAACTGACACGCATCGTTTAAGGGTTCATAATTGTATTAGGCTAATTACCCTATTAGCAACAAGGATCATCTAAGGACGTTTTAGGCAATGTGTTACGTGTGTTTTGGGAGGCTGCGGTATATTAATGGTGGGTCTCCTATGCCTGTTTATACATATGTAAGTGTATCCATTCATCAATGGCAACGTTATGCATTGCTATGAGGTGCATATTGCATAACCATAACTGTACAGTACACCTTAGCTAAATTGTTTCTAACCTGACATACGCGGATCACGATAGAATATGGTATATAGGCTAAGTGACATGTAGTTTCATAGCTCAGAACAGAATTTATAAATTTGAAATCAAATATTGGTATCATCCTCTATAATTTGTATCCATCCCTTGTATTTCGTTTTCATCCTGTGAATTCCATATTCATCCTCTTTATTTCGTATCCATCCTCTGTATTCCTTATCCATCCTATATTTTTTGGTATCCATCCCCTGTATTTCGTTTCCATCCTTTGTATTTCGTATCCATCCTCTTAATTTCATATCCATCCTCTGTATTCCAAATCCATCTTCTGTATTCCATATCCATCGTCTGTATTTCGTATCCGTCTTCTGTATTTCGTATCCATCCTCTGTACTGGCTGCCTGTTTAACCCAGGTCTGCAGTTCACTGGCGTGGTCTAGGGGGATTTACAGAAACTGATTGCAATAATATGAGAATAATTGAACCCTGGTGAAATATGCATGACAATGAGACACATATTCAGAATATAAAGTCGGTTTCGTGACTTAACAATATAACTTTGAATCGAATGTCTTCCCAAGCATGCATCTAATCAAATTTCATATTCTTCACGACAACAGAACGACGCGTCATCTTGTCGGAAGGGTTTAAAAATGCAAAACATGGAAAACAATTAACCGCAATGCATCCGGACCTATACCGTTGTAAAACGCACAATCCTAATCGAATTATAAAATTTTATCTCTATAAGCTGCATATAAATTGGAAACAGATATTTGTTTTCCATATGCATGGCTTAATAAAAACATATTGTAGTCTTTATAGATCCGGGGTTGTGATTGAATAGTGTATGTAATATGAACATTTGTGCGTCTATTACAGAAATATGTGTTTAAATGGACAGTTCTGGCCAAATATTGCGTACTATAGTTGGGTTTATTGAGCAATACGTCAGATAGAAGTTTCGAAGAGAATTAAACTACTCGTTATCGAGACGAGACTAATGTCAGACTGTACCACAATGTCTTCGACGCATTCTTTATCGATTTTACCTTCGATCTTTTCTAGACCCCCGACGGAATGGCAGGAAACATAAATAATGAAAGCGATGACAACGCATATATCACCTTTTAATGAGCATTTTAATATATGACGTCATACGGTGATGAGTTTTCGCGTGACGATAGGTCAAGTGCGATTCTTAATGGAACAAGGCTTCCGTTCTTGTGTTCAAAATAACAGTCCATCACGAACAAACACAGTTACATGATTTGTACCGACGCTTTTTATTTTCTCTTCGAAATGTCTCATCACAAACCTTATAAGTAAAGAGATTTTTGGCTTTAGTTACAGTTACCTGCTGCTTTTAATTACATGGTATTTAAAAAGCAATACCTGATTACAAACGTTAATTAGAAAAAACAAATATCGAGGCTTTCGTGAAAGCACGTGATTCATGGTCGTAAGGCATCTAAATTGGGATTCTTTCTTTCGTTTTTTTTCAAAATATGTGTCTACCTTATGTCTGCATTCTTCCTAAACCGTTTGTTTACAATTACCTTTGCGTTGAATCCTTGACGAGACATGCAAATATTAACAGAAATGTGTATTTTCTTTTTCAAATAATGCTCATCTTAAGATGTTTGATTACTGATTTGCTTGTTGTCATTCAGATGTAGTCGAACATGTTATAAAAGTTTATAAAATAGACAGAAGTTCCTGGCTTTTCATGCGGACATGAACACACAGCTGCAGCCTCACGAAGCGCACCACATCATATACAAGGAACTTCTTTCAATTATCGTAGGACATTAAACTGAAACCAATTGTAAGGGGTAGTGATTAAGAAATTGCAATAGTTTTCGGATGGGTGTTATGGGAATGATTGATTGGTTCCTTACAGATGTCTTCCACAGCCTTGATATATCTGCACTTTGATAGACTTTGGTATGACCGTTCTGGTAGCGCTGTTTAATGATGAATAATGACATATTTTGTAGGAGAGCTCACCAGGCCATATTACATTGTAATTTGACCTCGGTGGGGCAGGTCAGACCAGGAACTAAAGCATTCCTTATTACATATATTAAATATAGAAATATAGAATATCATGTTCTCAGAACATATTTACCGACTTCATTGTTTTCCTTCTTAATGATCTAATAAAAGGCGACAAAAGTAAATTTGGATGTTTTTATTTTTTATTTTTCTACCTCCTTTACAATCTGATTAAAATACAGATCCTTATTACCACTCCGTTTGATAAGAGGATCTGACAACATCCCGTTAGGGGTCACGTCCAGATGACCTTTGGAAATGGCCAATCAAATTGGCACTACCAGAATCTTGACTGGGGACGAAAACGTTTGAAAAAGCTTTCCGAATTATTTTCCTGTACGTAGTCATCTCGCCCAAAGAGCACAACAAATCTAAATGAATATGTATACTGGGACGAAATGGCGTAGCATTGTATAGAAAATGTATTTGACGGAGTGGTTATGATGACCAGTATTTTAATCAGATTGATTTAGTCCCCTGGCTGAAAAGGTCATTCGAAATGCCCTTTATGGGATGTTGTCAGCTCCTCTATTGAACGGAGTGGTTATGATGATCAGTATTTTAATCAGATTGGTTCTGTCCCCTGGCTGAGACATACCAAGGTCTTTAAAAGTGGTAGTTTTTGCTCCTGTTAAGCGCTCAGTATGTAAGGCGCTCAGTATTAAGGGAGTCAGTGTAATGTGACCGGATCGTGTGGGTTGTTATGTTTCTTTGGGAGCATGTTTCAGTGATATAACACTATCAAAAGGCAAGAATTCCACTATACAAGAAGTCATACCACGAATGAATATACCGTAGTCTCACAAAACACCCACCTCGCACTGCAAACACGCAAAACATCGCATTCACGGGAGGCCGACATTACAAGACCCTGGCTGTTAATAGGACGTTTATAATCATTTAATCAAACAAACAAACTAAAGAAACTGTATTTCGTCGAAAGTGTAGTAAGTCGATATATAATATTGTATATGATAATTTTTTCAAGTTTAAATTAATTTAGACAGCGCATAGATAATATACACGCACGTGTAAATTAATATTTAAATTGTAACATCGTTTACATTTAGGGAAGATGCTTAAACAATGACATTTATTGATGTATAAGATATCAAGACTATATTCTGGTACAGATCTGTGTGTTGATAGTAACAGAAGGCTTAGTCTGTGTTGCCATGTGCACAGAGACATACAAGTTCCCTCCCCTAGTCCGTATAGTGGATGTAACCATCCTCGAATGTTAAATTTATGTGTGCCGTAACTGGGCGAAAAATTTGGCATGTTAATTTTTCATAATTATTGAATTGAAAATCATAAGGTTTGGTGAATTAAGCCGTGAAAATCATTTTAATGGCTTCAGATGCCTTATGAACGTTAGTTAAAACACAGACATTATGTATTGCAAAAATGTTGTTTTTTATGCCTTATGTATGGTTAGATGGAAACTTTCCTGCTGTAATCATTTAACAATAACTACTAACACTGTACAAATGTAAAATACAATTGTAGAGCACAATTTGCCTTCATGGGGTGACCATAGGTACTCATTTCGCTCACTATAGATGTAAATATAATAATTTTTGGCTGTGCTGCTGAAAATCATTTTGTGCTCTTATTTGATTTTGTAAAAATTAAAACCAATGTATTGAAAGTACATTAATTTTCAAAATGTTAGTAACTTTTGGTGATTAAAAACATAATGAAAGCTTATCTTGATTCGTGAGTATTATATGAAAAACACGGCACATTTAACTCTTAAGAGTCTTATCACGCATGTTTCGTGATGAAATTGTTTACAGGTAGAAGTAGGCATCAAGCATTTTGTACAGTTGACCCCGATATTCCGGAAACTCTCAGTCCGTACGGAAATATCGAGGATCGGATAACCGTAGGGTAACAAATTGACTAAGAACACGGAATTTCTTAATCCGAAAATATAGTAACCCGGAAGATTCAGATGTATCGGATTATCCAGGATTCACTGCATATAAAGTAATGGTCTATCTGGTTGTTTCCAGAGACTTATTATATATTACATCATTCCATACGATTATAATTCACATTTGCTGGTAACGACAATGTTTATTGGTTTACAAAATTACTTAAAAGGAAAAAAAGGCGTTGCTATTTATGACGAAGCTTCTGATTGGCTGATATAACGGCGTATTGATTTCATAGAGGGAAAAGGAGTCTCAAATAATTTGTAATTTGAAGAAGTTAGAAGATCTGTAGTAGAATGAATTTTAAACGGACTATTTGAATGTGTTTATGTTATGGATCTCTCATCATTACTAGCTTCGAGGTTTATTTAGCGTGCAAACACACAATGGTCGGAATCCACTGTATGAATGCAGAAATAATGGTTGAAGAAGGTGACCTAGTTGTGATCTAACATATTTATGGCAGTTTGTAATTATTACTAAGATGGATGTAAATAATTCATAATCCATGTATCATGAAATCAACCTGTGATAAAAACTTATTATTTATTAATTTTCCAGCAACAGCGCTTATTAACACAGGGAAATGGATCGAATCAGCGCAGTTAGCATACATCGAGTTATGTTATCCCGTTAGTTATATAATATATACAATAATGTGCCCGTATATCGTAATTCTTAGAAAATCTATGTACTTTCCTTCATTCTATTCAACTATATTTTTTTTCAAAACGACATTCAAAGATAACAATGGTAATTTATAAGGTTAGCCGTAATTTAAATAGCACGATAGGACATGCTACTGCATGGTATATATCAACTTCACCGTATGCAAAAAGCGATTCAATGAAGTATGATGGTAGTGAATTAGTCATGCAGTTAGATCAGTAGAATTGTACCTGCTGTCCCTATTGCATGATCGTAAAAGGTGACTAGGTTTAGGATCTTTTCCCTTCTTCTTATCTAACTTTCTTCTTCCTAACGTCTAACTTGGCTGCTCGCACAACATACACGCAACACACCGCATACATGGGAGGCCGTCCTTACATGACCATAGCTGTTAATAGGACCTTAATTAATCAATCAAACAAACAAACAAACAAAGACACCACCTCACTTTTTGGTCTTCGGTTGAGCGCACGCCCGTGTGAGGTAGGCCCTGGGTTATGTGTCCTAGCCGTGACATACCAAAGTCTTTAAAAGTAGCAGTTTCTGCTCCTGCTTAGCGCTCAGCAAACAGGGAGTGGGAGGACTGGTTCGCCCGTTGTCAGTATAATGTGACCGGGTGGGGTATGATGCTTGGTGTCTTAGGCGGCCTGCTTCAGTGTTTTAAAACTATAAAAAGGGCAAGAGTTCCACTATAAAGAAGACACAACACAAATATATCGCAGTCTCTGAAAACACGCATCAAGCACTTCCTACACTTAACGCACTATTGACTACTGCTCATAAACAGGAAATACTGACAACCGGGAAAACTGAAAGCTTATCCTAAAATACAGAGAGGCCAAAATACGAGAGATATCTGATCATATATAAGTTTATAAGCTCAACTGACTTTTGGTCAGGAAAAGTACGGGCATTTGATGATTGGGGAGACACAACCGTCAATTGAACACAGATACGAAATGGTGACATGTGATACAAACCTCAAGTGGACACAGATACGAAATGCTGACATTTGATACGAACCTCAAGTTGACACAGATACGAAATGCTGACATTTGATACAAACCTCAAGTGGACACAGATACGAAATGCTGACATTTGATGCGACCCGTAGTAGTAGAACACAGTCCCAAAGAGAATAAAAAGTGTCCTGTTATTGATTACCGATTGGGAATGGGGATTCCGCTGGCAGATAGAATTTCCATCCTCAGCATAACGACACCTTACTCCGCTCTCAATTACTCTTTCATGAGTTTTTGTCTTTAAGTCGACGAGACCGTTTATTAAGAAGTTCCATTTTAGTCGGAAAAAATGTATGTCCTACAGAGAGTTTAAAGAGCATCGCCAGCATCATTAGACTAAAAAAGCCGGTCTAATGCTGGCATCGTAATTACTATGTCTTTTGCAAAATTAATTTGTTTTCTTTTTTAAATAATGTTTGTTTGGAAGGTGAGCGAGACAACGTCGTGTTTGAAATGCCAAATCAAAACCCTATCATTTGTCGTCATTAGATATCGATAGAATAACATGGTTACAGATTTGTGTTTTCAAAAATAATTTCGAAATGCAGAAGAAACTCTTGAAATAGCTGAATTTACATATTTTACGAAATGTTTAATGACAAACGAAAACAACGTTGCAGGACATCCCGGTATGACCTCGGTATATCAGGATATTTCAAGATTATACATACATTTGGTTGAAATGTTTTATTAAAGGGAAGACTTTATGAAGCATATGTATCGGGAAAGGATATTTATCAAATGTGCAATGCCTAGGCAATCAGCGTGTCCTTGGCATTTATAACAAAATATCACCGAGGAAAGAAAAATCGTAGCAATGACAACATTATTAACTCAAACCAAAAAGTGTACTGTTGTTTCACCAACAGTGAAGCGAAGACTGACTATTAGTTTGTCATGTACATGTACACACTGTAAACTAACTTGTATTCGCCGCAACTCAAAATTCGCGTTTTTAAACGTAACGAGTCTTTTAAATATGTATTTCGTTATCAAGATTTGTTAAGCTCTACACAGGTAATACTTCTGAATCAAAAACAATGAATTTCACATGAATTTCATGTGAAAAACAAATCACGTGAAGAAATATTCCCTGTGTATTTTACCTGTAATTGTAACCTTTTCGCGGAAATTTATCTTTGCGACTTCTCATTGTCTGCGACATTTGGTTTACATTAATAGGAGGGCCGGAAATAAAATGAACGTTGTAAAACTCATGGACTACAGAAAATGAAAAGAACATGCTAGATATCAATTCTGGTTGACGCGTCTTTTTCATGGATATTCATATAAAAGATCTATCTTTGGCTCGCACATTGTCAATAGGTGTTGTAATAACTGCTCATTTCAGACTTCCATGCCAATGTAATTCCATGAAACACAGCTAGACAAAAATAATTTTAGATTTACCTTTACGTATTTATTTTTATCATGTCTTCCTATATTTGAAGTGAGCATAACTGAAGAAAATAGGATAAACCTTTAACTTGTCCATGTACATTCAATATGGTAATATTAGTCTTAAGGGTCAATGACACATTTCGCTGTTTCTAAAAATAGATACATTTTTATCGATAACTGTAGCAATTATCTAAGAAACATAGTAATGTTAACGATATTTAATATTAATTTAGCTGTTATACAAACAAAATTATCTAGATTTACCAGGAAAAAGCGAGGGCCAACAAAGTATTGGTATCTTGCATTAGAGTCCAAATAATTCTTTTTGCATTTATTGGTTTTAAACTTGAGATGTCATAAGATGGCATTTTGATCCCCTGAACAAATACAAACATAAAAAGGTGGTAATGGTGGATTTTCTTACCGTATTTTGTTTGTTTGTTTGATTAATTAACGTCCTATGAACAGTCAGGGTTACGTAAGGACGGCCTCCGTGTATGCGATTTGTTGTGTGTATGAAGTGCGGATGTGTATTCTGTATTTTGTTTGTTTGATTAATTAACGTCCTATGAACAGTCAGGGTTACGTAAGGACGGCCTCCGTGTATGCGAATTGTTGTGTGTATGAAGTGCGGATGTGTGTTCCATGATTTTTTTTATCATGATATGCTATTTTGCTAAAAGGACGTATCCATGGCGAAATGTGAGAGGTTTTAACATGTATTTATTATCCTTATGTGTTCAGATTACAATGGGTACATATTGATAGTAACATTGGCGATATTGGTGTATCTCACCTACCGATACTATGGAATGTCTGAATGTTTAGATATTTTTTGAATAAACATCATCTTCTATTATCTCTGTTTGGTACATATATTAAATGTAACAAACGATACAGACGGACTTGACGCACAATCAAAAAATAATTCCAGTGGTTCTAAGAGGTAATGAGTTGTGAAGTCGGTTCCATTGTTCTAAGTTAAGGCTTGCTGACCTATATTTTAATTGGCGGCCTTCAGGTTTGATATACTCTCCAGTTAGGCACCCGTATAAAATACATGTGCAATTTTAAAGAAGGCTCTACGATCACTTGAAATTCCAGAAAAAGATTCAATGTTACACAATTTTCATTTATTCGACACAATGCCGACATTATTATGATTTAATGAGCTCAGAACGAACAAAGGGTGCAAACTATCGCCTGGAGCCTGGGAATAGTAAACAGTAAACTTTTTTAATATTGTCAATATTTCATTATTTACTAAAGCCTGTATCCTTGGCACCGTTCCTGTAGTGGCTTTTAACATGCTGCACGCAGCGGCAAGAATGTGGATGAAAACAAAAGTAGAAAAGCGTGCATTACGCTCTCTAAGGATTTGATGGATCTAGTCAAACAATGTTTTGATTGTTTGACCAATTCGTTGTGACAATGCGATGTTTGTCTGATGTCTTCTGGATATTCAGAAATCAATCAGTTTATTTCAATAGTGCATAAAAAATTGGCTTTACTAGAACTTGTTGATGTAATGCTACTTGCTGATGTATTTGTTGGGGTTGTACGTCTATTTATATGCATAGATTTATGTATTTATTGTGTGTTTTATTCCAATATGCAGTCAATATCAAGATAAAAAAAGCTTGAACATTCGTGCAAAATAAATGAATAAAATAAAATAAAAGTAAAAAACGCGTCGATACAAGGATTTCCCACAACGACTATTCCTCGATATTTTTTGTACCATTGAAAATCGCGATTACTCACTAATTGATACCGCAGCCTACCGAAACATTCACACACATTATATACGGGAGAGGCCGCCCGTAAGTGACCTTAGCTGTTAAAATGACTCTCAGTTCAAACAACTCAAGAGTTTCACTGAACAAAAAAACAACACGTATATACCACAATCTCCCAAAACGCACACCTGCACTTCATACACGCAACATATCGCATACAGGAGAGGCCGTTCTTACATGACCCTGACTGTTAATAGGACGTTAATTAATCAAACAAACAAATAAAGAAAGAACTTACAACTCTTGCTTGAGTCTATTAAGAAAAAATGACGTTAATTTACGTGGAGAGAAAAACTAATCCAACTGCTTTTATGTGTTACGCATTTCCAAGAAAATAATGTTTCAAAGACAAATTATACAGTTATTGGATTAAGAAAATCTCAATAAATCGTACCAAGGCCACCGGGGCTCTTTGTCTCGGGATCGATACAAAGCGGACGTTTAATTGTTTTATTCACGGCTGGCTATAGAACTGCTATACTGGTGCGCCAGAAATGTTTACATAGATCCCTCACCAGATAGAGCAAGGAAATGAAGAAAAAAAGAAATTAAACGCACGATTAAGACTATCGATTTCCGTGGTTTACTTTGATTGCGTTGATTGCGTTCACATAGAGTGTGTGGTTACTTTATACGCTAGTCAAGCTTGCGGTCCAAACTGTTCTACTTTCATTTGTATGTAGATTCATCTGGTCGTAACCAAGTCCGGGCAATGTTTATGGGGGATACTTCATTGAGTAGGAGGCTGTGTACTCTATCACCTGTAGTAAACAGACAATAGTCTATTACGATCAGTGTACAATCAGCATTCGTCTCTAATATTCTCATGCGGGCTCCTCTATTCTCAGTCCGCATATTTTTGTTTTTGTTTGTTTTGTAAAAGATAAGGGTATTTTTTTCGAAACTGCAACCTAAATCGCAGAAAATTTTAACGTTACGAATGACTATTAGTATCAGTCATTTAAGTGAACGAATTGCAGACATGTTGTTGATTGCACGCAATTCTGAAACACAAACAAACAAAAGCCAACTATTGAACGATTATGTTTTCATGGTGAGTATTATGTATTACAGTAAAACACGGTTATAACGCATCTATTGAGAAAGACGAAATTTCTTTTATATAAGTATAGTTCTATTAAATAGTATAAATATCCCTTCCACAAATTTTCGGCCTTTTGGCCATCTTCAGGTACATAGAAACACAAGAAAAGCTAGGTGAAATCCATCTTGAACGTTTTGATATGATGCCGTAGTGTGTGGATGTTGCTACGGCATCATATCAAAACGTTCAAGATGGATTTCACCTAGCTTTTCTTGTGTTTCTATGTACCTGAAGTTGGCCAAGAGGCCGTATATTTGTGGAAGGGATATTTATGCTATTTGATATTTATATATATTCTCCCTCTGGAGAACTAGTATTTGAAAGTTTAAGTATATTTCGTTATATACATATGACAAGTATATCATATTTTAACATGAATTAGGTAATAAGAGTTTGAGTATGAAAATATTAATGTGATTCGGGATGGTTGGATCGCTACTCACAGTTCCTCATACTTGGGAACCTAAGGTGATAAATATGCTAAACGGTTTAGTTTACTGTTGGAACTATTATACATCATATTTATATTTATATTAAAACAGACCATGCATTATGTACGTTTATTCAATATGTACAGAATGACTGGGTGGAGGAATCTAAACGCTGTATTTGATTAAGTGCAAGGGCACGAGCAGGAAAGACGCTAAAATTGGAATACCGATGAAATAAGTATAAATTAGTTCAAGCTTTGTTGAAAATCTCGTCTTAATTTTTTGAGTTTTAAAGATAACGAATTGATGTTACACAAGAAGTGACGTATACATTGTCGTTGGGTAAAATAACGCCTCTGATATCGGTACTATATGTAACATATGTTTGGTATACTGTACCATGACCCTCTTTCTTGCTGTCACTTGTGAGGGCTACACAGTAGTATACGAGAGGGAAGAGGAGAATATCACACCGATTGATGTGTCTCTCTGTACATCAAAGCATCCGTACATACAGTAGAGTGATATACACCTGGCCGGACGCGCGTGCAATGCACGTGTATGTTTCGCGTGCTGGGTGGTGATTACATTCGTCCAACAGCTTATCTACATGGTGTATATTTATCGAGCAATTCCAAAGAAATTGCGTTATAATCAGAATTTATTGGACCTCGAAAGTGGGAATCGATACAGTGTAAGAGGTGTTGATTAATGTGTAACAACAGAAAGAGGGCTGATTGTACACAGCCTACCAATCTAATGACAAATCGGTGGAGTGTGGGGCGGACCAGCATCGTCCTCACAGTATAATCACCTGACAATGAGGACGTCCTTCGTTAGAGGATAACATTTGACCTGTCCTAGTATTTGAAATACGCATTATATTTCTTATATAATAATAATAAAGACTTGTACATCAATTTGCTCTTAGGCAGGGATACTCAGAATATATAGTGAAAACGTGTAATTGATTTTTAAACCAAGCTAAAGGTTTGTTCTCATTACAGTTCGTTACCAATCAGGATAATTGAGTTACAGACTTCATGATTAGTTCTCTTCAGCAGCCTTAAAGATGCAACATTGCACGGATAGAATGTAGTTAAGTTGTAATGGAAATGAGCGAACATTGCTATTTGATAGTAATGTTAAAGCACATTGGGATATTGTTGGCGCTTTCGAACAATAGCTTTTCGTATTCGTATAAGAGTTTTAGAAGAATTAACATTTTAAAAAATCACTTCGAAAACTAAATAGTTTAATTTAAACTCGACCTTAGAATTTTGTCTGAATCAGCAAAACAATCTGTTGTCGGACATACTTTAAATATATTAGTTACAGTAGTCACGTTATCACTTTATGATATATATCGAATAGTAATAGGTTTTCGTGACCAAGGCGATATTAAAGTCCCTATCAGAATCTGTCATATTTTTCCATGATTTAAAAGAATTTTGAAAACAACAGAAATCCTGTTGTTAATCATGCAGAGACAGGACTAAATCGAAGTCATGATAATGATTCGAAAACTTTTGATAAAAAAAAATAAAATAAATATTGAACATCGCTAGATGGGTCCAATTCAGTCAAACAAGCCGACATTGTAACGCCGTTGCCGAGAACGTCATGTGACTACCGTAACTACGTAACGTCTGTCCCAACTCTTCCGAGAACGGGTCATGAAATTTCCGACTTCCGTTTGGCAATAAACTAATCGTAACTTCTATGGCGACCAGTTTAAAACGAAGGCATGTGTACAAGTATCGACTTTAAAAAACTGCTGTAACAAAGTTATTAAGAAATCATTATAAATATTCTTTGAATTAACTTAATTTCAACTACATCTACAAATACTAACAATATCGGGGTCGAATCTAACTTGACTTTTTGTTGATGGTTACGTATAGTGTTACTTTAAGATTAACTTATGTTTAGAGTTTTAGGGTAAAAAGCTGGATGGTACGTCCTTTTATTATTTGTTTATTTTCATATTGATGTCTTACTAAGACCGTGTAACTTTTTGGTATTTTGATATCGTGTCTTCCATAGAAATGTAAAGATAATTCTGATACACCATGCTACCGGTATTAGACAAGATGTCCCCGTGGTTCACAACCTGTTGACCAGGAATTGAGTGTTAAACACAAGCTACAGTACTTCTACCGTTTTCCAATGGTTATAATGCTATAGTCTATTATGTAATATCTGCAACTGTAAAGTCCCTTTTTGAATCTGTGCCCCAATATGCCCATCCATACAGGTGAATATTTCACATATTTAAAGTTTTTAACTGTTTTCAGGAAACAGTAAAAGAACAATATAATAATAATGCCAACTTGACAAAGGTTTGGTTTGCATGGATTATCATGTTAACATTCTATTAACAGCCAGTATCATCTAAGGATGGTCACCTATGTGTGCAATGCGTTGCTGTGTGTGGATGATTGTGTGTTTTTAGAGGCTGTGGTATAAAAACAATCATAAGTGTTTGGCAGACTTCAAAACAAAATACTTATGGTGAGCGGTTTTATGGCAAAATAACGGCAAAATTTTAATATTCAAACAAGTACAATACATGTACAAATAATGAATAGTTGCTTGTTATGTGCGCAAAAACTGTTAGTATGCCATAGCAAAGTAACTATCATAGATAAATATCCATGTTATACAAAACCAAACTTACATCGAATGTTATGCCACGTACGTGAAAAACGTTTCAAAGGCGGTATGTGAATTCTATATAACATTCTTATAGACTTTGTTTGAAAAAAAATTGTGACGCCTAGTGTACGGAAAACATGTCACAAGTTGATTTCTAAGTAACTAGTGAGAAAGTAACGAAGAAGTTTATATTTAGTATAGAAAACGTCAAATGACTAAATGAATGTCAAATAGTCACATGCTCGTGGCATCGTCTGCACGTGATGTTGAGCTGCACGTGATGTTGAGCTGCACCACATGTCTTTGCATGTCATAATTTACGTTTTGAGTGAAAAGGGCCAGGACCTTATGCTAGGTACAATGTATAGCGGTAAAGGCAGAAATAATGCTTTGCCATGTAGTTATTTGAGCAGTTCAATTAAATTTCAGCACAACGAAATACCATTGACGACAGAATAAAAAAGACGAATTTTTCAATAAGACTTAAAGATGCTCCACCGCCGACAGAGGATAACCGATACCCATCATTTGAACAGTAACTGGTGTTTATTCATGTAAATATATGTCTAATCAACACAAAAAATGATATATAATCACACTAGTTTTTTTTTTTTTTTTTTTTTTTTTTTTTTGTGCATTCGTAATCAGTACTCCACTCCGTATAAGGTATACTGTTATTGGTTTTGTCGGGACGCAATTAATTTTTCGAATATTTATATTTTGAAGTAAAGTAAAAAGCTCTAATTCTTTAATGGTGGTAATGATTTAAATAATTTTTGTAAGTGAATAAAAGTACTAATTCGCCTGTTACTATTTTTTGAAGAAAAAATCGTCAGCGGTGAAGCATCTTTAAGTTTATATCAATTTAATATGTGTCAACACTGGACAAATTGTTGTCTTCTCGGAAACATTGAACCTTGTGATCTCGATAGTATTGTTAAATTTCAGAGTTTCGATTAATTTGAAATGTATTTAATTTCACTATTGTCACAAAAAAGTTTTAACTTACATTATAACTTTTAACATACATGCATACCCATTACAACAAATACGTTTTATTTAGGTGTTTTAGATTTGTCAAACGACAACATTGGAGTCTAGTAAAGAAACTTTAACATTTTAAATGGCAAATACAAATCTTAAATTATTGATACATGTAAGTTTTAAAATCTCCTGTTTGTTGTAAACAAAAACTAGAAAAAAAAATCGTATTCTTCATTGAGACAATACTTATTGTAAACTTTCATTTCATTATATGATTATAATGCTTAAAATCTCACTTTGAAAATAATTTCAAGCTATATCAATCAGAAGAAATGATTCTTTTCTCGTTTTCATTTGTGATTGAAATCCGGAATTTCACGAGCTTAAAATTACTTTTCATGATAAACATAATTTGTATTAATTATTGCATTTGGTTTACAAAGGGCACAAAATGACAAGATGTACTGTACTCGATTAAAGTGCTTCGCGTTTTTTTAAGAGTAGACTCCCAGTTTTGTGTTATACATTGTATATCTATAGCATATGATATTATTCAAGGTCATTCGTCAATAAAAATCTGTTCCGTTTTCACAAGAATATCGGCAGCAACGTTGAAGGGTGTATAAGAACACACCGAGTCAATAAATGTATAATATTCAGAGCTTTTTTCGGTTTTAAAAGCGTATCAGCATCCAAACTAAGATTTAGAGCGACAACGTTTGTTAAACTTTGGAGGTTTTTCTACGATGTCGGAGCCATGTTGCGTGTGAAGTGTCGGCGCAGTGTCATTATTTGGTACAGATGATATATCATACGATTCTAAAACCTTATAACCGCTCTCTCTATTCACGCGCCTGGTTTCAATTCAATATCACAGAAATCTAAATCGATTATCATTCCCTACGAACATTGGGACTTGAGATTGAGAAAACAAGTAAAATGAACGATAGGGACCTCACTAAGAGAGACAGCTTTATCCATCCTGATTGGAGGCCGCTGACACAGATCTCGGATATCTATCTCGTACTGGACCAGGGTATCAAAAGGCTAAGGCATAAGCCGCAAAATCGTATATATAACGATTTCCATCAGCTGACTGTATAACGCGTTGTCCCGGACAATCGAATTTTTTAATACAATTAAATAATGGCTTGGGACCACTGTCTATAAGGCTATTGGCCAAGATGGTTGTAACATATAAATATAGGACCCACTGTGTGTATTCTCAGGAATCTAGGATTTAGAGTTATCAGTATACAACACTCGGCAATGCACATGTTACGTGGTAAGGAAGCGTCAGATTCCATATCTATGTACACAGTGTAAAAATGTTATGGTGAAGCCATTGCAAGTCTTGATTACGAACATTTGTGATTCTTATACAAGTTTACGGTAGGTTCGTCCCGAGGGATATGCTTTGATATAGTTCCAAAACAACTACATAGGGAACACATTTTTCCGACAGTGCACAGATAAAAATACGACGGCTTACTTTTTTTCTATCACAAAAATAGAATGCACCAATAAAAAAAATTTCGAGAGCGTGAGAGAGGGACTGTGTAATGAGATAGCGATATGCAAGTATGTTGGCTGAACAATAGACGTGAGGAATGCTGCTTGTGATCGAAGGCTGCTTGTCAGGACACTGAGAATCGGTGTTGATATTTAACATAAGTCAGTCAATCGGACAGCGTAATCATCGACTCGAGTTCTCATGGGAACTGGTGATGTAAAACCTCGCCGTATCTTCATTTACAATTCTACCAAATAATGGTAGGGGCAGTGATAGAGGGATTGGTCTGTATTGTGTCCTAATCTACAGTAAGACATGCCGAGGAAACAAGCAACCTTCCCATCTATTACAAGTCGGATATAAGCTTTCCTGTAATTACTTGTGGACGGTGTACCGGCCTGGTGTGGTCCTGTCATCCCCGCTTAATGTTTCATACTCTGGATCAAGCGTGTGCACTCTTAAACAACAGCCTCTGCTGGATCTGGCTAGTTTTATTTACGTTTGTTAATGACCCGTTTTCTGAAGAGTAACTGTGAGAATTAATTAATTCGTATACCCAATCTCGGCTGTAAATCATCTCTTCCAGTAACGGAAACTCATCATGTTTGTTTAGTGCGGGCATCAACTGTCAAATAATATCGATCCACATTTTCCTGGAGAAAAAGAAACTTATTTTCATTTTACTTTTAATGCAATGTATTCAATTACCAACGGCGATGGTAATTGTTTGATAAGCGGCTATAATCATATGACTGGAATTGTCTTCAGCGATTGTTCAACGCCAGAAAAGTGTGAGCGATTCCAAGGATTTTTGTTTTTGGAAGTTGTCTGCGTTTCGAAGACATTATGCTTAACAACATACTATGTTGAGGACTTTTTCGAGTGAGTTAGAGATGTCTTCCAAGGTGCTGCGACTACCATTGTGTGTCACGCTGCGACTGTATTACTGTTCAATTCATTATTGGTAACGTTTATGATGTATGTGAACAAGACATCGGCAACCAGTAAACATCACATGCTTGTGTTGTTGAGATGTTATCATTTTTATTTCAAATGGTAATTCTCTAGATTGCTGATATTGTCAATTGAAATCGTCAGATTTTGTCCTGGCAGAAATTTCGAATACTCGTCAGATTATTTTCCTCGCATAATTCTCGGATACTATTCTTATTCCTGGTATATTCCCGGACTATCATCAATGTGCTCATTGCTTCCCGCCGTGTAAACATGCTGGATTGGATAGTTAATACCAAGCTGAAGGCTCGAGTGTGGCGTTCTATAACAAAGAGTAAGTATGAATAAATCTTACAGACTAGATATATCACAAGTTTTATAGTACAGATGTTGTAACAATGCGGTGTTGTATCCTACCAATTGTTATAAAAAACCATGGTAGAAGTATCGTATCACTTGTATTTGTTTTGGTTTTTTTTTATCATATCCTGTTTATTTTAAAGTTACAAATCCGGCGCTGATAGGGAAAAAACCATTAATTTATAGCCTGCGTTATTAAACAAGCTCGTTTAATACTTATGATATATTTTAATGATTGATATCACGGATTACACGGTACAGTTCAACCTGTCTATAAAGACCACCTAGGGTACAAGTGGAAAGTGGTTTCTATAGCCAAGTGGTCTTTACACATTATTTAAATGTTGTTATTAATGCTATTTGGGACCTTCAGGAAATGGTCTTAATAATGAGCAAGTGGTATTTTCACTGTTTAATGTATACACACGTAGTATTACAAAAAATATACTATTTTTGTAACGATGGTAAACAAGATTTTAATAATCTTCGGTGAAGTACAGTTCATTTAAGTTCATTTCATTTATTTAGTTCTAACATTACGGTTCATCGGTGTATATACAGTGCATGTTACAAATAAATACGTAAAGAACAACGTAGCTACAGAATATATCACATATCTTGTAACATAGTTATACCATGAACAGATTTACTTTTCTAATATCTGATGTCGATGTGATATTAGTATCAATTTCACATAATGAGGTCTCTATATTCAGAGTGCCTATAAATAGTTATGAATGTGAACATTGAGTGTACTTCTAAGTTTTTATCTATTTTGAGAAAAGAAAATATTTAGTTTTGATAACAGCATTTAGGAGGGGTAACGAAGTACGGCAACTCATGCAATATAGATAACAGATAACCTTAAAGACCCATAACCTTTCCGGAGCAAAATATAAAGGTTTCTTAAAGAACATTAATAACATCAGAAAATGCATACCGATGACCTAAAATAAGGTTACGACACCAAACATATGCAAGATTTCCTGCGTAATATATGAAAACAGTGGAGAGTCCATTCGCTGTTTTGCCGTCCTGCTTAGCGCTCAGCAAAAAGGGAGTGGGACGACTGGTTCGCCCGTTGTCAGTATAATGTGACCGGGTGGGGTGTGTTGCTTGGTGTCTTCGGCGGCATGCTTCAGTGATATAGCACTATAAAAAGGGCAAAAGTTCCACTATACAAGAAGACACAACATGAATATACCACAGTCTCCCGAAACACGCACCTCGCACAACATACACGCAACACACCGCATACATGGGAGGCCGTCCTTACATGACCATAGCTGTTCATAGGACGTTAATTAATCAAACAAACAAACAAAAGCCGTCTGGTGCAGTGATAGTCAACTACCGCGCGGTATTTAGGACGACGGTGGGAAACATAATACGACCCGCGGTTTGGAGAAGTGAACCGAATACCGATCATCACGATCCGGATTTAATCGATCGGAAGTCGTTTTTTACACTAGTGCACCGCATGTATGCCTAGTGTTCGTTAAAACCGACCGATATTGATTGTTAATGTGAATGTTATCACAAAAGAGAGAATCATACGTTTTAAAAGGAATGGATTACAGCAAACTTGACTTTGTTACCACTTAAAAAACGTAGTTTAGTTAGTTAGTTGCGTGAATGTTCTTGGGGATGTTCTCGTCTGCAACCTACATACGACCGATCGCTTCCGGTTACGTCAAGAATCAAATTATATGGGTCTAATTACACGATGATCAGTCGATGCCGGTCATTATATGACATAGTCATTTTCTAAAAACAATACATGGCTTCGGGCTTCTTCATACAGATAATTTACGTTATCCGGACAACTACATATATAAATAAAAAAAACGTGTGATTTGAATACGAAACTGTACATGTTTGAAAAAAAGAGTAGGAAAAACTGCTAAATTTCCTGCTTGTGTCTAGTTTATAATAGACTTTAATTAAAATGGTAAACTTATTTACGAGTGGCATTATGTCATTATGATGCTTTGCGTTCATAATGACGCTAATATCTAGCCATGCAACACATCAACGATGAACACGAATCCCTTGATTTGTTGCTGATAAATTTTGGTTGTATTTTTAATTTTAAAAGTAATGACTATTTAGTTAATAAGGACAGAATCCTGATTCCCTGTTTCTACAATCTTCCTGTAATCGAAACAACCTTTAATTTTGTTTTAGCTAATTCCATGGCTTTAGTATTTTCATTAGTTTATTTTTATCTAAGTTTTCTTTTTGAGGTATATATGTCTTTATATTATCATTGAGGATATGCTTGTATGTTAACATGCGTCATATTAGTCTTTTAACAACCAATTTGTGTACAAATATTGTAAAGGTGAAAAGACCTTAGCTCCTTTTAACATTCTGACTGTTGATGTTGAAATCCAAACAGAAAGTTCATTAACAAAACAGCATCATTTCGACATTTAGGAATCAATTATTGAGGTTCTAAACATTAAAAGAAGCAATGTGTTTTGAAAATAATTACACAGCACATTCGTAGCAGAACAGTATGTAAGCTGCCAATGAAAACATTAAAACGTTGCCTATGGCTGATTTCCACATCAAAACCAAAATGAATTATACAGGAGTATATAGCTGAATAATAAATGGCAATCTGGGAGTCAGGATTGTTTTCTTCACAAAGGTTCCCCTCTAAGACCAAATGTCAAATTACTTTTTAATCGGTGGGATTACATTTTGATCTATTCGCGGTCAAGTTAGTCTCTGCGAACTTAAATACCAAGTAACGAAAATAGAAGCAATGACAAGATAACCTGTATAGCTTATTACTGTTAGAAATTTTGAAAATATCGTACCACGAATAAGTTTCAAAGAGGAGATCTTGAATATCTACTTGCTAAATTTAACTACACATATATAGAGCAAGAAAAATACTGTAAATATCGATGTTTCAGTGGTAGCCTTATTCTAGAGCCGAAGTGTTTACGATAAATTGATTATTTCGTTGATTAATTAACGTCCTACTAACAGCCAGGGTTAAGTAAGGACAGTCTCCAACCATGTATGTGGTGTGGTGCATGTATGAAGTGAGAGTGTGTTGCGGGAGACTGTGGTATATTCGTGTTGTGTCTTCTTGTATAGTGGAACTCTTGCCCATTTTATAGTGATATGCTTAAGTGAGGCAGCACAAAGAAAAAAAAAACACCCGCCAGAGTTTAAATATAAACTTCATTTATTTTAGGTAGGATTGAGAAACAAGTTAAACAACTTATATATGTATCACTCGCGATGACCCGGATGTCAGCGCGCGAGTGGTCTTAGTGTGAGGAGATCTGAGTGCCCGGAGAAAACCCACGTAATCGGGCAGGTGAACCCTAACCTTTTCAAGTCCGTGTCGGGGATCAAACCCCGGTCAGCTAGTTGAAAGGCGAGCGGCTTAACCACCACACCAACCGATCACCGCTTGAGTTTAACAATTATAAGAAGACATATCACGAATATACCACAACCTCCCAATACATGCAGACATTCATAAACCGCAATAAATTGCATACAGTAGAAGCCATCTTTGGATCCCACGGGCTGTCGTCGAACTGTGTAAAATGTACTTTGGATACATCGAACTAATGATTTTTTAATGGTGCCGAAATATTTAAATTCATTATAACGAAGAATAGCATACAATGCTCTGTTAAGTGTAGCAATAGGTGAACTAAAAACAGCATTCTTCAATACGGACTCCTAAGCTGGTCTATAGTACATGTGGTATTGTATAGGACTGGATTTCTTTGAGCTTGCTCATTGTCTTTTTGCTGAGAAGATTTTCTCTACTCATTGGATAAGTACCAGCACTGCTGACGAAGCTGTATAGATTACGGAATGTTAGAAGCCCTGTCTAGCGCCATACATCAATACAAATCTACAAAGTACGATTCATTCTCCCAGACATACGAAAACCCATATCATCCCAACACGCTAACACTATCGCGGACTGTCCTAGACGGTGCTAAGCATTTAAACAGGTTTTATTATAAAATACTTACTGGTATCGTCCAAACATGCAGACATTCATAAACCGCAATAAATTGCATACAGTAGAAGCCATCTTTGGATCCCACGGGCTGTCGTCGAAAAGCTGTGTAAAATGTACTTTGGATACATCGAACTAATGATTTTTTAATGGTGCCGAAATATTTAAATTCATTATATGCATAAGAAGAATAGCATACAATGCTCTGTTAAGTGTAGCAATAGGTGAACTAAAAACAGCATTCTTCAATAAGCGGACTCCTAAGCTGGTCTATAGTACATGTGGTATTGTATAGGACTGGATTTCTTTGAGCTTGCTCATTGTCTTTTTGCTGAGAAGATTTTCTCTACTCATTGGATAAGTACCAGCACTGCTGACGAAGCTGTATAGATTACGGAATGTTAGAAGCCCTGTCTAGCGCCATACATCAATACAAATCTACAAAGTACGATTCATTCTCCCAGACATACGAAAACCCATATCATCCCAACACGCTAACACTATCGCGGACTGTCCTAGACGGTGCTAAGCATTTAAACAGGTTTTATTATAAAATACTTACTGGTATCGTCCAAAAGGCTTTCCAATATAAATACAACATGTATTGTTCTACGATATACGACATATTATGTTTTAGAGATAAAGCAAAGTCATTATAACCGTCATGCTGGACACAGTTTACGAATAACCGATTAGAGCTTAAAGTATGCATAAGGGAATACGCAACACATAATCGGATGTGTTGTTATTTCATGCATCATGCTCATATATGTTGTTATTTCATGCAACATACTCGTATATGTCGTAAGATCATGCATCATGCTCGTATATGATTGATAAATCATACAACATGTATATGTTGTTAGGTCATGATTTTTGGTCATGCAAGAAACATTCCTTTCCTAAATCAACACAAGTGTTTCCCTATAACCTTGTTAAACTCCGCGGTTGTTTGTTTGTTTGTTTGATTAACTAACGTCCTATAAACAGCTATGGTCATGTAAGGACGGCCTGCGATGTGTTGAGTGTATGTTGTGCGAGGTGCGTGTTTTAGAAGACTGTGGTATATTCATGTTGTGTCTTCTTGTATAGTGGAACTGTTGCCCTTTTTATAGTGCTATATTCCTGAAACATGCTGCCGAAGACACCAAGCAACACACCCCACCCGCGGTTGTAAATCGCCGATAACACGCCAGGAAGGACAACACGTAGTATCACATCATGCACGTGGAGGCTGTCTATAAATATCCTCACCTGTAATCAGATGTTAAGCAAATTCAACAATTCTACCGAAATTATTTTGGATCTAAAATTATCTTTGTTTGTTGCTGTTGCTGTTTCTATGAACGCCGTTTGGAGCTAGTTCTCTTCCTATAATCTGTTCAGCAAAGTAACAAAGTTAGTGTTTTCACCAGAAATATACTGTTGTTTGCATTATCTGTTACGAAATTGTACGGCATATTTTATTGCTGCAATAAAAGCGTCCACTGTGGTATTATAATAAACCATTCCTGATATTCCATTGGCAATCGAGTTAGCAGCTGGATATCCATACGTCAGTCAGACTACTGGTGATCAAATCTGTAATGTAAAAAATATAGTTCTGTACTTGAATCCTCTAGCAACGTATGACGGGATTACGGAAATGTCGGACCATTGTAATGTTTTAACAGATATGAGGATGCATCCAAAGTGTGTCTAGTATGTAGAATATCATCTGATGATTTGATTTCCTTATCTATGATGTCATAACAGTGTGCTGCACCTATGATGACCTTATTTTCGGATAAATAATGATTCATGTTTGAAACACTCGCCTGTATTCGTCTTTTTACATTAAAATAACATCAAATCGAAATTATACTGTTAACCACTTTATTTCGCGCACACAATACTTCGCGTGTTTGTTAATTCTAACGTATTGGCGAGCACATCAATTCGCGATTTAGGTCTATTCCGTCATTGCATATACAGAGCTAGCTCCCTTGTGGATAGGTATCAATTGTTACGTCATTATTTTGTGAGCACATTTCACGTCGTTTTCTCTTAAACGAATGACGTTACGCTCACAAACACATTAAGTCACGATCGAAACCTACCCGCAAGGGCAGGTAACTCTATAATATGCAAATATTGAATTACTGACAATCCTGCATTGATTCATATCTTCATTCTATAAATATTTGGATTTTGCGATCGAGCCTTCTAGCGATATAACGCGAAAATTAAGTATCCCGTGAAAACAAAGCGGTTTACAGTAACCCAAATAGAAATGCTGTTGCTATTTCATTTAATGTGTTTATAAAAACGTCAAAACATTTCGTTTAATGTTCATGAATTGATTGTTTTTATTTGATACTGGTAGAAATGCGGCATGTACAAAAACATTTGATTTTTTGTTTGGTACATAAACAAATACAGCTTACCAAAAACTTATTTCGATTGATAATAGTTTACATGTTGCTTGCTTGACCACAGACAACGTTCGATTTTCTTTACCACTTGAATAAATACAGTATTTCCGGAGACGTTCGGGTTTGGTACTGGTCTCGACATCCAAACATGTAGAACTTCCTTGTCTGCCACTCTCGGTTGCTTTCTAACGTTGTAACGGGCATTAACAGGGATTAGACGATAGGTCTTGCAATCTATAAAGACGGACAGGTCTAAGCTTCTTACAGCTTTCCCTAATGATATTACACTAAACAACATTGTCACACACTAACCTAGATAGTCTACCTTTCGTCTGGATGACAAGTCTGTTCAACGAAAGAGTTTACCCAACCTCCCTCCCTTTTCTTTGTCTGTGTTAGTATACCCAACCTCCCTCCCTTTGTCTGTGTTAGTATACCCAACCTCCCTCCCTTTGTCTGTGTTAGTATACCCAACCTCCCTCCCTTTGTCTGTGTTAGTATACCCAACCTCCCTCCCTTTGTCTGTGTTAGTATACCCAACCTCCCTCCCTTTGTCTGTGTTAGTATACCCAACCTCCCTCCCTTTGTCTGTGTTAGTATACCCAACCTCCCTCCCTTTGTCTGTGTTAGTATACCCAACCTCCCTCCCTTTGTCTGTGTAAGTATAACCTTTGTCTGTGTTAGTATACCTAACCTCCCTCCCTTTGTCTGTGTTAGTATACCCAACCTCCCTCCCTTTGTCTGTGTTAGTATACCCAACCTCCCTCCCTTTGTCTGTGTTAGTATACCCAACCTCCCTCCCTTTGTCTGTGTTAGTATATCCAACCTCCCTCCCTTTGTCTGTGTTAGTATACCCAACCTCCCTCCCTTTGTCTATGTTAGTATAACCAACCTCGCTCTCCCTTTGCCCGTGCTATTGTAGACAATTAGCGTTTTCTTCGCCTAAACTTTTGCAAATGATATTGTCGCAACATTTTAGGTGATTCTCGTTACCTATCATATTGCATCTTAACTGCAAATAATGTAAACCAACTTCGTTTGCATCATTGAATTAACGTCATATCCCATGGTTAGTTGCGTGTATGAAGTGCGTAGTTTATGTTTTGGGAGACTGATGTATTCGTGTTAGAATCTTGTATAGTGGAACTCTTTTTTATAGTGCTATATCACTGCAGCATGCAGCCGAAGACGCCAAGCAACACATTCCACTTTGTCACATTTAATCAGCTAATATTTTATATGATTATATTCCGTCTTTGTATATTAGAGTTATCTCCCTTGTGGGTATGTATCGTTTGTTACGTACTTAGTTTGTGAGCGCAATTCACGTCGTTTTCTCCGAAAAAGTATGACCTAGGGGAAGATAAATTTGTAATATGAGATTACAGAATATCACGTAATTTGCGGGCTGTTAAAATCCGCGAAAATTTTATGTACACGTACAGTAGAACCATCGCAATCTAAATCGCGACATTAAGCAGCTGCGAAAATTAGCTAGTCTACAGTATGACAACGGAACACATGGCATGAGCGATAGCGAGGGGATGATAAAAAACATTTGCTTCATGTTGTAAATAAGTGCTTGAATATTCAGATTGACCAAGTCGACCAGTAACTGTCAGTTATATGTTCGGAGATTTGTGACTAACCTAGTAAAGAAAAAAAAATCAAATAGGTTTCCCGATTTCTTAGTATTAGATTCGGCTGATAACATTACACTAACATTTTAGATTTATTTGCTTAAGATCCCCATCCATTTGCTGAGTAAACGTTGCAGAAGTTCCGGTAGTTTTACAAGGATCGATACTGGGGGTATTCACCATGTAAAAGGTCCGAGCTTGTAGTGTAGATACTATTGATATTCAGCTTATAGTCAAGAGTTCGCTCTCATACATCAGAGAAACGTCACTCCAGCGGGCCAAGCCGATCTCACAGTAGATATAGGAGATGAGAAATCAATGTATTATGGTAGAGATAATATCGCATACCCCACAAGAGTTATCGTTCTTCGTATATCGAAATTCACGGAATTGGGCCAAACAATACTGGAAACAGTCGGTAATGTGATAATAGGGTAGCGTGCTGACTGCATAAGGAAAATTATTCTAATTAGAACGCGCTTCAAAACATTTAATGACGTCACAAAAATAATCTCCGCCCCCAAACCCCCATTTTATATTCAGTTTTCGTCTGTTTACCGTAAATATTGTGAACGGTGACTTAATTATGCGATGCCCTATTGACAAAACTGACTTAATTATACTGTAAACACAAGTAAGTCGTTTAGTAAGCTATCGATCAAAATGCACACGTCTGCTTTACTAGATAAACTACTACCAATAATCCTCGATAATATAAATTACTTTAACAGAATTTACTAAATGATTCATCACACCAGTCTGTTTCAGGTAACCAATACAACAAACATCTTAGCTAGCTATTGTTCATTTAAGGTAGCCAAATCCATAGTCTTAGTCTATGAAAGTGGTAGTTTATAGTCCTGTTTAGCGCTCTGTATAAAATGAACTAGATTTGTGTCTGTTGCCTTATTGCATGATGTAATTGGCGGCTAAATTTGCATAAATGTTATCTTGTCTTTTCGTAGTGTCCGTCTTTACACCGAAGCATTCGCATCCGTGTGAAGAGTACTGGTTTGCCCGTTGTCTAGTATTATGTGACTGGGTGAAGTGTGACATCAGTCTTTGGCGACATGCTTCAGTGAGATACATGTGATATAGCACTATAAAAAGAACAAGACTTTATTACAAGGTGACACATCACGAATATGACAAAGCCTCCAAAAACATATAGACATCCACACACATCACAACGATTCGGCAACAGTCAGGGTAATTTAGGGCCAAATTGAACTAGTGCTGTCGCCAGACAGGACAATACCCCAACTGCACAAATTTAGTAATAACTCCATTCATAGGTAATATTGCAGATCCCTTTATGGTTTAAACAACTCCCAATGACATAAATATAGGATTACAGGTACATTCTTTTTCGTTCGCTTTGTTTGATTTAGCAAGTTGTCTGTCTTTTAAATTAGCGGATCTATGTCTCGTTTTATTTTGCTTCAACTGCAACTGTTGTATTATAGATTAAAATACGATTCTAACCCTCTAATCCCGACTAAGAAAATATATATGTTCGTACATGTAACATTGTAGTTATATAAAGAAAATAGAAAAAAAGCAAATAAATAGGATTGTGTATAGGTTAAAGGGAGATTAAGCTTGGGTAACGTTACGTAATCTTAATAAAGCTTTTTGTATTTAGATTGTGTAGATTGTTTCTACAAGGTTAAAACCCCGGCGTGTATAGTGCGGTCTGAAGTACCGTTACGATGACATGTCGGCTGATTGAGTGGCGATATATCTGACACTAAATACCCCACGTGCTGTTTTAACTTTTTTATGTGTCATCATCGTAACGAAGATAGACAAACGCATGCCCGGAATGTGAGGGCTGATGCCACTTCCTCTTCCCGGAAACCTCCTGCGTTCAAGTCGAACTCGCCTTTCTATAATAGCCGCCCCCAGTCGGGACCACCATTACTTTGTGGAGGTGTTAATGACTGTGTGGTACTGAATCCTGATATCCCCTATGGCTACCAGCCTTACGACTGTAAATATTGTACTTTTTGTCGTAAACGCTCACCTGATGTAGCAATGTTTGTAATACAACAGACGTGTCCATTGTTACAGTTATTTAACGACTGCACTCTCTCCTCCCGCGGACTTAGATTTGTCCGCTGTACACACTAACAACATATATATATACGTATCAGTATACAAAATTCGCAAATGAAGAAATGTAAGATGAACGTTTTACATCGATGACATACCACTTGTTGTTGTAACACCAGACATATAATTAGTGCCATTGTTTTTTATGCTGACGTGACCTCTGTGTAACAGGAAGGCACTAATTTCATTAGGTGCTTCGTAAAAATGTGTTGTCATCACTTCTAGTACACCCAACGGGTCGTGTTTATAGTAATTCTAAACACAAACAATCAAATGTTTGTCTGTTGGGGATAACGTGGTTTTAACAAAACGAGATTTACGGTTCTAATAACCCACAAAAAGATTTATGCCACATTAGGTATTAGTTTTTGTATTCATTAAGCATTAACGGTAATCGGACCTCTGGAGTGTGGTTACATCTCCTATGTTACTAAGATGGCGATACCGCAGAATAGAACACGCAAGTATGGATGATACAGATTGGTTATCAGGACGAATCGAATCTCAAACTAAAGTTGATAACAATACTCTTGGGATGAATAAAAATAATCATTAAGCGATGATGAAGATTTTAAATTAGGACGGGGCCCTAGGGCGTTACAATGTAATGATTTGCCCGTTGTCATTATGTGATCGTGTGGGTGTACTTGTTGCGTATCTTTTCAGTGAGATAGCACTATAAAAAACAAGATTTCCCCCATCATAAAAACTCTTAACACATATGCATATCACCTAAAACACGCGTGTACTTCACGCACCTCGTTGTTGATGGGACGTTAATTTTAACGAATCAATCAACTGTACCTTCAGTCATTGTAAAGGGCGACTAAATATGAGATATTTTCTTTTCTCTTTCTCCTAATGTCTCCCTTGACACCGCCTCACTTATTGCCTTGATTTGAACGTCTCAACGTCAAATACACTGTCCAAGACGTTTCTATTTCTGTTTAACGCTCGGCATAAATTTTGAAAGGCTCTAAGTGGGTTCGCCTGTACATGTGGCAAAAGCCTGATAATCCTGATAATAAGTTTTGATATTCGATCTGATTTACATTCTACTGTGCATACAATCATATATATGTACATTGTATATGTAAATAAATATTGCTGAAATGTAAAGAAACAGTGTCTAATTCATATGCTACTAACGGCAAAACGTTTGATGATTGATTTTAAGATTTTTAAGAAACATTGATGGGGATTGTTATATTTCTTTAGCCGAATGTGATGCGTGCTTATTGCATTTGGCCAACTGATGCACTTAACTGTGTACTTGTTTCGTCGTATTGTCTGTTTAAGTTTGCGAGAATTCTGTAGGCATTGTCATGAAATATTGGACACCCAATGTACGTTACAAACACAGAACAGTAATTAGAACAAGTGGATATACTTTAGTATGTCTAGCGACTTGTGTTTTCTGTCAAAGATTGACAGTAATACGGTCATTCGTGCTGTCGTTTTCGTACACATGCGACGTTAAGTTATAAACTACCAAAAAACATTACCGAATTTGTAACCGAATTGATTCTACAGATAACTTGATCATTTATACATAACTCGGAGTCTATGAATATGCATGAGAAGTGATATGCTTACGAATGGGTACCGAATCGCCTACGTTGTCCGTAGTGTATTACGTAGCACGCTTTCGGACGAGTTGTTTGTTTTTATTGTCCTTGCTATACATAATGTAAATATTAATGGTTCTGTCGCTACTCCAGACAGAAATCAGCCTTATAGGATTGTGTCTGTCTAAACCATGTAGTAATACCGGCTCTGAGCCTCTTATCAGTAATTAACTTCAAAACGAGTACTACCGGGGTTTTCAAATCGGATTACAAAGTACAGTAGGTCATATACGCGCTGCTGGACAAGTCAGAATTTTTGTTCTTAATGTTCTTTTTCAAATTTAACTAAAGCGTTAATGTGTTTGATTAATTCGCGGGGCAGCAGAGAAATAATCCATTTCTTCATTTTGCCAAGTTATGTTTTAGAAGTGCCTCCGTGGTCAGTGACATTATCGTAAAAGTGTTTGGTGGGAATACCCACCTATAAGAGAAGTCACAGCTATAATGGATGAATCAAGACGCCCAAAACACAAAAAGTTTGTAAGATTTAATAGTGCTCCTGAGTTTTTCCTGAACGATTTATTACCACCCGCTGCTGGTGGTTCAGCAGTTTCGGACATGGGAGGTTGTGATTCCGGAGTGTCGGATGTAGGAATTTCCGATTCTGGAAGTCCGAATACGGGAAGTCTGAGCACTGACAAAGTCAGACAGATACTCCGGCGCTGGTATTGTCATGATTATCGAAGGAGGAAATCATTTATCTCTGAAAAATGCTACACGATTCACGGTAAGCCATTATTGATCAAATGACATTTTTAACTACTGAAGATCTTAGCTTGCTTTCTCCTTCTACTCCCTTCTCTTCTTTCTTCCTGGTCCACATCGTCAACGTAAAATAGCTTTAAGGTAAAGTGCGTTTATGTTTAAAAACCTGAACATTTCGTGTGCAACTGTTGTAAAATATTGGGTGGATTGTTATAATATCTGTGATATTTAATTATTAGATTTTGGCTAAATATGTGTCTAGAGTAACTGTACCTGCTGCCTTCACTATAAAGGCGACTAAATTTGGACTCCTATATTTCCCCTTCTTCCTCAACGTTGCGTCCGATACCAACTCACTTGTTCAGATTTCGCCCCTTTGAGAAATCTTATGGTTTCTGCCCATTGGTTGAGAGTTGTCTTTCAGCTTCCATTCTGCTTAACATACAGCTTACATTTGGTGTCTCTGACAATGGCAAGAGTCACAATTTTACAAGGGGAAGCAACACGAACATACCGCAGCCTCCCAAGACAACAGACCTTCACACGCACAACACAGTTCATACCGCAAGAAAGACCGTCCTTAAATGGTACATTAGCTGTTTAATAGGCACCTCCATCAATAGATGTCGATTCCAGTTCTGCTGTAGCAATAGAATTGAAACTCAATGACGCTATATACTAGGCCAATATATTAAGTTTCCATTATACAGTGTGCATTTACACTTTGATTAATTGCAATGATGGTATGAAAATGATGTTTATCAGATATAAACAACATATTGTTTGTACATGTATTTCTCCGGTGTAGAAATCATCCAATCAATTATCACAATTGTTTGCGTATCCTGCTTGTTATTGGAATAATGACGTGGAGATATGATATCTCTATCAAATTGATTGCATTATATTTATTATTCATAACCATTCTGGTTTTGGTCATATCTTTCGATTTATTGTGTCCGGTTCAATAACGTTTCAACAGCCCTGACGAATCGTTAAGACCAACTTGTACGATAATTAAACTTCTGTGCCACGCCATTGTAATTAATACTGGGTATCTGCAAAGTTTCGGAAGTGATATCTTTATGTCATTTTTTATTATCATTGGTATATATCATCGTATTTATGCTCTGTTCCTGTGGAGAGCGGAGTATCAACCGCACGCGATGCATCTCTTTTCTTTGTGTAAAACACCACGTTAATGCTACTGATTCAGTACATCATATGTTTGACGTTAGTAGGATATTTCTGAACCAGCTCAGTATATGTAGTCATACGTTTGGACTTTGTGGGAAGGATGTATACTATATCGTCTCTAGTTCTGAGTTTACACACAGAAAAAGGTAGGTACATGATTATATAGATGGTATCTGTAAAATGTTGTAGTGACAAAAATCATTTGTTCATGTTTTATAAATATGTAGTTACACTGCTTAAAAATTAGCGATAAGGATACTTTTTTCATAACCAAGCATTTGCGTTGATTCCATTCCAAAAAGTATGCTTAAAAATGAATTATACATTATATGTACGTTTCTACAATGTATGTTGTAAAACCGCTCAAATGGTTATAGACCGTTTATTACGTTTTATAAAACATTAAATTTGAAACGTTACACATTATCTGTAAAGTAATACGCTGATCATTGATGTGAACCGTTTTTGTTTCTGCAAACGTTAGTGCGTCCTCCGTGACTGTATTCCGTCTTTGCATATTAAAGATTTAGCTCCCTTGCGGATAGGTATCGATTGTTACGCCATTATTTTGTGAGCGCAGTTCACGTCGTTTTCTCCGTATGACGTTACGCTCGAAAACACATGACGTCACAATTAATAAGGGCAGATGACTATGTGATATGCGAATACAGAATAGTTTACATACGTTGTATTTAGGGATCAGAAATGAAAACCGAAACAATGCTATCTTACATTATGTAATTCAACCATATTTTAACCCACTCCCGACCTCTGAATGCAATATATTTTCTGTAGAAATTATCATCTAGTTAATCAATACAAAGCATAATTTATGACTATATTATCCATACTGGATATTTCAACTATACTGCAAATATTCTACTTTACAAAACTGACTCTCTACTGGAAAATAATGAAATGTATTAAAAGAGAAATGAATTGTGGTTTCAAAATATAACGTGTGGTATTACATGTAATTTCACTAAATTGGCATGTTTGTTAAATAGTAGTCTTGTCTGCTGAGTATGATTCCAGGTCCCTGTGTGGTATAGTCAGTTGAGGAAATATTTGTACTTGATTTACATATCACCGATATACACTGCCTCAGTGTGTTGGCAATATGTCATGTGCATGTTAAAGAGAGTCGCGACCTCGGGCAAATTAACCTGGTGCACACCGCAGAGACTTGGTAATTCACTAACAGTATGTCTGTACAAATGTACACATGTATTTAGATCCAAGACGTATGAATAATTATACTCTTAAGTACCTGGATTGTCACAAATTATTGTGCTAGTATCTTATGAATTGAATCACTCACCCCTTTTCTACATCATGCTAGATTTATCAATTGCTATCGTGATATAATAAAATTGTATTTCAAACAATTTTACAAAGTGTATATCGGTTTCAAATTTGCGAATTCCATTATTCTAATGCTTTATAACCTGATTGGTAAATTAAATGTTCTGTATATTCAAATTCCCTACATTTGCGACTGAGAATATTACTCAATATTGCAATTTTATTTCTAATTTCTTTCATAGAACATTTAATTTTCATAATACATACTCCAAAAGAAATTTTCAAAAGGATGAAATTGTAGCATAATTGAAATAGGAAGCTATTATCTTTTATCGGTTTGTGTTATAGCACAAAAATACCCTAGACACTAGGAATGCGATATGACTGACAAGTTAATTTCATTTAGTAAAAATCTAAATGTAAAAAATGAGTCCGTTAGCATGATATTTAAAATTGCACTCTAGTATAAATCTTAAATTACACAGATACACTAGCACACTAAACTCTGCGTACTTACCCGAAAGTATTGTTATGTTTTTTTTTTTAATTATTACGTTTCATTTTTGTGGTTAAGTTTTGACATAAGCGATAGAATTTCAACATTCAGTAAGTGGGCTATGATATACCGGATATGCCGAAAATGTCCTTGATTCGATGCAACTGGGGATGCAATTTAAGTTTCGGAAATTAACAAAGATTCCTAATAGATAACAGGTCCTCCCATTCAGAATATTTAATGAAAACTAGAATTTTCTGACTATCTTTGGAAATCGTATCGCTGATGAAGATTGCCGACAATGCCCGCGATACGATGCAATATATTGGCGATGACGTAATTTGAGTTTTGGATATTACTAATGATGCCTAATGAATGACAGGTTCTCTCATGCAGAACATTTACAGTTGTGGGACCGCACACAGTTACACATTAAAGCGTTATGTTATAGCAATCTCTCCCATACAGGGTGTATTGCTGTCAAATCTCTACCAGAGTTCATTATGAGCCTCTGAATGAGGGAACCGCAATGAACCCTGGGAGAAATTGGAACGTAAAGTTGGTGACAGAACACATGTTGATGAAGAATGGCGTTATTGTAAGACCGGCGTTACGTCATCATGCACGGTGCATACTGCATAATAACATTAACTTGCATGATCCATTCCACTAATACCTTCCCTGTTGAGGAACATGTAGTTATATTTAGCGACTAATGCCAGTAATACTGGTTAATAAAACATTGTATTACAACGTTCACGTTACGTGTGCGGAATAGAGCGGTCGTGGCGACACGATCAGTGAACGTGGCTTGCGTGTGAAACAAGAACCCTTAAATTGTATTGATTTACATTACGTCTACAGAAGACACTGGGCGAAATTGAATCTAATGCAAATATCTACACGATGTATTTCGTGGTTAGATTGGAAAAGAAGAAGGCTAATTCAACTGTAATTATGTTTCTAGCTTGATGGGCTAGTGTCGTAGGGAGTCGTACCTAAATTACACAACGGAAAACGATTTCACGATGTAAGCCTATTTCTTAGCAAAAGAAAATTAAACGTTTTCTATTCACTAGCGTAAAAAGAACAAATTTACAAAATGAAAAGAGTAACATTACGCCGAAGGAACAGAGACCTAGATGTTCATTATCGTTTGTAGTTCGCCCGTATTGTTTCAGGCCATATCATTTGAACAGATGAATTAACAACTAGTGTTTATTCATTATTGCAAGTTCAATAGATACATTAAAATACCCATAAAATAAGATAATAATACTTAAATTATTTATTATTATTATTTCAAATGTTAAATAGATTCCTAAAATTGATTGTGTTACAAAACACACGTTTCGGTGTTTAAAAGTTCTAAAATTGGCAATACGATTTTCAAGTTTTGCTGTCAAAGTCCAGTTTTGGACACCAGCATATTGTGGGGCATTTCGATTCATACACGATCGAAACACATATCAAATTAGCATAGTATAGATAATCTTATGTTAATTAATTGCACTTAAATGCTTTATATGTTATATTGATTTAGAAAGGAAATTTAAAAGGTAGTTAAGGTAATGACATGCAGTTTATGATTGACATTTGGATGATTTGTGTTCTAAAGATACAGGAATGTAGAACGATAGGAGAAAGTGATAAATCTCTTTACCTGTCACATTACCTGCCCATAACGAGTTTACGTCATTCAAATGGTGTATGGCATGCACAGCGTACGTATTAAACTAGAATTGTTAAGGAGTCATTTCATAGGGGATATTAAAAACGGCACACACATTTAACTGCTGGGGGCAGTACATCAATATGAAATGATCAATTTATAGGTTTGGCATGTAGGGGAGAGGTACATTGACTGTTGAAATTCACATGCGTTGATTTATAAATTTATAGGGGAAATTCTCAGTTAGTTAGAGTATAATAGGAAATCTGGAAATCACATGAGTATGATTTTATCCCATTATCATACTAACCTATATTTTTGATCCCGATTGTTAACTTGATATATATATATGTGTGTATAAAAAACGCCATCCGTTAACAAAGCAATTCTAAACAGACATGCAACCTTTATAAAAAATCTACCTTTGTCGTGTTACTAACTAGATTCCAATGATAAACATATCGAAATATCAAGCTTGTTTTTTGTTTGTTTAGGTGAAGTTAAAAGCTAAACGTTTGTAATTATATATAATGTGTTTCCAATTGATAAAAGTAAGTTGTTTATGATATTAAATACAAATGTGACCTTTGATTGTTTCTGTAATCATGATTATCAATACACATTAGTTGTACTTGAATGAATGCTTATTGATAAACCTAACAACACACGCCACAACCATTCACCTGATCATTAAACTGATAAGACATGAGTTAATAATCATATCTCGGAAAGGAGTCGGATCTGGGTATATAGTCGGTGACTTTCGGGAGTGCAAGTGTTTGTTCGGAGTTCGTGGGTCGTGGCGCCGACGATTTGAATCACGACAATTTAAACTGTTTTACACATTGACAAATCACGTTCGTGTTCCCTTGTATACAAACCAATGGCCACCCATCTCATACATACAGCAAAGAAAACAAATTTTACATTCCTGTATCTACTGATGAATTGGCATGTTATTGGACCTGTAACGGTGCCGGCGATTTGCATAAGGCGGCTCGATCCGTCACTGCCGTATAACCTCCCCCGAAAGACGAGATGCACGCGAGACAGTTAAGCTGTACTGTCAACCGAGTCGTCTTCCATCAGACCGGGATCATAGAATTGCGGACCGGAACTTAAGCGAAATCGAGTTGTGGACGTTGACCCTTACCAAAAATTGATTACACGCATGGTCAAATTATAACTACCAGCAATATGGATTCAGAGTATCCAAAATCGAACAGTTACTGCGGAGCATATTGATTTATGTGTGATTCCAATATGTTGTGGGAGTGTGACTTTACTTGAGTAAGCACACAGCTCTCGCGGTAGATTTACAACTGATTTCTTACTTACTACAACCTCTTTTGAAAAGGATACTTACCAAAGTTCAGATACTTTACGAACTTTACTGTACAGTATAAGAACAAATCAGCGTTCTAATTGAGAATCTGTATCTATCTGATAACTACGTATACGCTCATTTTGTTATGTTTCCAACAGAAGTAAGGTTAACTTACAAAATGTTGCGGGAGAAAAAACAAGATTGTGAAGCAATGCTGAACTTTGGTTCTTTTGACATTGACTTTCGTCTGCAAAATGTAGATTGAGGACTTCTTACCAGAAAACAAAACAAACGTAATTATTTATTATCTAAGACTTGTAATTACATTGGATTTTATATGTCTGATTGGAACATTTAAGTATACTGTGATCAATTGATTAACTGGATCGGGGCCATTGTATGTCTTCTTAGGAGACAATCTGATTTGCTATAGGGGCTACAATGTAACCCATGTTTACTAGAGAAAATGTGTTGGACAATCCAGTATTCCTCTATGACGTTGATGAAATTAAGACACACGGTTCAATAGGAGACGATTCAAGAGGCTTTTATTTATTTAACCATAAAATCGACGTCTCAACCTGATTTAATTGACGGAACGTGAAGGAGTTTGACCAGAACAGAGAAGCCATTTAACATATATGTACTGACGTCACTAACTGCTTAAGAAACCCGAGAAGTCCTTCCACCGTTAGGACCATTTGATGTCTATAGCTTCCGCGGAATCCTATTGTCCTTGCATTATAATTGGTCAGTTTTATCGTTGTGTTGTCACACTCCACGTGAACACCTAAGGCGTGCTACCGGATCGTAAGCTGTTGACTGTTGTGTGTTCGCGGATGTTTCCGACATGGTTCAGTGCAATCAACACCCAAAGTATCTATGGATGAGTTGGCATATTTATAAAGAACTTCATGCTGTTCAGTAGAACATTCCTATTGTTGCGATAGAGAGAAATATGTCTTTGTCGATACAGCGCCACTGTGAGCGACATATGCGGTGATATACGTTGTAGATTCATTGTTGATATTGCAATTCCGAGTGATGAATTGAATTCGCTGATGTAGCGGCAGTGTCTAAGATGTATTCGGAAATATATACTGGTAACTGGAGTTACAAATATCAGCAGACTTCCAGGGATTCCGTTCCGGAACAAGGCCTCTCCGGGAATTCCATGGACAGATCCCGGCTTCATTTGCATCAGAAACAGGCGGTCCGGGAATGGGTGGCAAGGAAAAGTAGGTATCACTATAGCGTTTTCAGGCTATTTGAGACATCCAAATCAAGGTTGATTTCATGTTATTTAAACATGTGCTGTTGTACATAATGCTCATTACATTATTTATTACATAACCTTGTCATAAAGGTGTCTTGACGCCTTGAAACTAATATGAACATAACGATCTAATGAATGGGATTGTGGCGATATTAATTACAAGTGTAAAATGACATGTAAAAGACAAATTATTAAGTGGGTGATATCAAGTCATCGAATGTACGTATCTAAAGTCACGTTATATACATTTACATGTACAATGATAAATAAAGGTGGATTGTTACCTTATAACTAGTTTAATGTCAGAGATGGTCGGGCGGGGACAAAAATCACTAGATTATTATCAGAGATGGTCGGGCGGGGACAGGAATCACTATTGCCAGAGATTGTCGGGCGGGGACAGGAATCACTATATTATTGTCAGAGATGGTCGGGCGGGGACAGGAATCACTATATTATTGTCAGAGATGGTCGGGCGGGGACAGGAATCACTATTGCCAGAGATTGTCGGGCGGGGGACAGGAATCACTATTGCCAGAGATGGTCCGGGCGGGGACAGGAATCACTATATTATTGTCAGAGATGGTCGGGCGGGGACAGGAATCACTATATTATTGTCAGAGATGGTCGGGCGGGGACAGGAATCACTATATTATTGTCAGAGATGGTCGGGCGGGGACAGGAATCACTATATTATTGTCAGAGATGGTCGGGCGGGGACAGGAATCACTATATTATTGTCAGAGATGGTCGGGCGGGGACAGGAATCACTATATTATTGTCAGAGATGGTCGGGCGGGGACAGGAATCACTATATTATTGTCAGAGATGGTCGGGCGGGGACAGGAATCACTATATTATTGTCAGAGATGGTCGGGCGGGGACAGGAATCACTATATTATTGTCAGAGATGGTCGGGCGGGGACAGGAATCACTATATTATTGTCAGAGATGGTCGGGCGGGGACAGGAATCACTATAGATGGCCCAACGGGGACAGGAATCACTATATTATTGTTAGAGATGGCCCAACGGGGACAGGAATCACTATTGCCAGAGATGGCCCAACGGGGACAGGAATCACTATTGCAGAGATGGTCGGGCGGGACAACTATTTATGGGGACAAGGAAATCACTAATTATTGTCAGAGATGGCCAACGGGGACAGGAATCACTAGATTATTGTCAGAGATGGTCGGGCGGGGACAGGAATCACTATATTATTGTCAGAGATGGTCGGGCGGGGACAGGAATCACTAGATTATTGTCAGAGATGGTCGGGGGGGACAGGAATCACTATTGCCAGAGATGGTCGGCGGGGACAGGAATCACTAATTATTGTCAGAGATGGTCGGGGGGACAGGATCACTATTTATTGTCAGAGGCCACGGAGGAAGGCCTTTTTTTTTTTTTTTCAGGGGACAGGAATCACTCACTAGATTATTGTCAGAGATGGTCGGGCGGGGACAGGAATCACTATATTATTGTCAGAGATGGTCGGGCGGGACAGGAATCACTATATTATTGTCAGAGATGGTCGGGCGGGGACAGGAATCACTATATTATTGTCAGAGATGGTCGGGCGGGGACAGGAATCACTAGATTATTGTCAGAGATGGTCCCAACGGGGACGGGGAAGATGGCCCAACGGGACAAATCACTAGATTATTGTCAGAGCTGGGTCGGGTTTCGGGGACAGGAATCACTATATTATTGTCAGAGATGGTCGGGCGGGGACAGGAATCACTAGATTATTGTCAGAGATGGTCGGGCGGGGACAGGAATCACTAGATTATTGTCAGAGATGCTCGTGTGTCAATTCTATATATTTCGAGGCTGTGGCAACTTGGAGTTGCTCTGGAGGAAGGGCGTTGGATTTGTGCCTGCTGTCCCTATTAGATGATCGTAAAAGGCGACTAAATTCAGGATCTTTTCTTCCGAACTCTCTGCTTTCTAATGTCTCTCTTAGCAACGCCTCAATTTTAGCTTTCAGTTGAGCGCTCGCCCCTGTGAAGTAGATTCTGAGATCCGTCCTCCGGTCGAGACACACCAAAGTTTACAAAAGTGGTAGTTTCTGCTCCTGCTTAGCGCACAGCATACAGGGAGTGGGACGACTAGTTCGCCCGTTGGCAGTATAGTGAGGTGTGTTGCTTGATACCTTCAGGTAGGGGTTAGAATTGTACCTGCTGACCCTATTGCATGATCGTATAACGCGACTAAATTTAGGCTCTTATCTTTTCTCTTCTTCCTAACTAACTTATCTTTCCTAATGCCTCCCTTGGCACGCCGCTCACTTTTGGCCTTGAGTTGAGCGTTCGCCCCTGTGAGGAAGGATCTGGGTTCTGTCCCCTGGCCGAGACACATCAAAGTCTATAAAAGTGATAGTTTCTGCTCCTGCTTAGCGTTCAGCATACAGGGAGTGGGACGACTGGTTCGCCCGTTGTCAGTATAATGTGACCGGTTGGGGTGTGTTGCTTGGTGTCTTTGGCGGCATGCTCCAGTGATATAGGACTATAAAAAGGGCAACAGTTCCACTATACAAGAAGACACAACATGAATATACCGCAGCCTCCCAAAAACTCGCACCTCGCACAACATACACGCAAAACACCGCATACATGGGAGGCCGTCCTTACATGACCATAGCTGTTAATAGGACGTTAATTAATCAAACAAACAAATTTGATACCTTAGGTAACTTCCTTCAGTGATATAGCGCAATATGGCCTTGCAGGTAGGACGTTAGAATTGTACCTGCTGTCCCTATTGCATGATCGTAAAAGGCGACTAAATTTAGGATCTTATCTTTTCTCTTCTTCCTAACTGACTTCATCTTTCCTAATGCCTCCCTTGGCACCGCCTCACTTTTGGCCTGAGTTGAGCGTTCGCCCCTGTGAGGAAGGCTCCGGGTTCTGTCCCCTGGCCGAGACACACCAAAGTCTATAAAAGTGATAGTTTCTGCTCCTGCTTAGCGCTCAGCATACAGGGAGTGGGACGACTGGTTTGCCCGTTGTCAGTATAATGTGACCAGGTGGAGTGTGTTGTTTGGTGTCTTCTGCGGCATGCTTCAGTGATATAGCACTATAAAAAGGGGCAATAGTTCCACTATACAAGAAGACACAACATGAATATACCGCAGTCTCCCAAAATACGCACAACATACACACATCACATCGCATAAATGGGAGGCCGTTCTTACATGACCATAGCTGTTAATAGGATGTTAAAATAATCAAACAAATATAGCGCTATAAAAAGAACAAGTCCCACTATACAAGAAGAGACAACACGAATACGGAATATACCGCAGTCTCCCAAAACACACACCGCATACTGCATTCATTGAAGGCTGTCATTACATTATCCTGACTGTTAATTGGACGTTAATTAATCAAACAAACTCCAATAAACTGTCTTGTCAGTAAGATATACAAAGATTGCTGTGGTCACAAGCTCAGTCGGAATTTTTTGCATCTTGGGAATGACAATCTCGTCGTCAGCTCCGAAGTCTGGGAATCATTTAAATTCGGTGAACTGTCCATTATATAACGAACGTGTCTGCTGTTGTCCTGTACATGCATGGATTACTCTTTGTCGGAGCCCTGGGGCGGGGCCGCTTAATAGGCCATTGTCACCGTGTAATGACTCGCGTTAAGTACTTTATGTGTAATTTCATACCTAAGTTGTTTCTCTGAATGTAAAGATTCAATATTTACATTCATTAGCTTGATATGTAAGTAGTAATATCCCAGCGGCGGTTCTTTGTCGAGCTTGCACGTGGTCGTTAATTGTTAACGAACATTAAAGTGCTTGAGACACAAATAAATGTTGGATTTCCATAATCTTAATCTTAGAAATATCAAACTCGTAGTAAAATGTTCATTTAACAGCAGCGACATATTATAGGGATGGGAGAGAGCGGCGATGGTGGTGGTGGTGGTTGCAATTGGAAGATAGTGAGTGAGAGGTGATTCTTATTGTCCATTGTTTTATTTAAATAAATGAATAGCATGTGAATCAATGTACTTGCATGGTCCTGGAGGTAGGGCATAAGAATTGTACTTGCTGCCATTATTGCATAATTGTAAAAGGCAACTAAATTTAGAATTTGATCTGTTTGCGTCTTCATAACGTTTCCTTTGACACCGCCTCAATTTTGGCCTTCTGTTGAGCCTCGTGAATTTAATAAAAAAAACCATACTTGCAAATATATAGGATGCATATGTGTACATATCGCTGTCGTATTTATAACTGTATCATTGGCAGCATGGTTCAGTGTGATAACACTATAAAAAGGACAGGAGTTCCTCTATTACATGGAGGCAAAACATGAACTGTAATCTCCAAATATGTAGAGACATCTACGCACACAACACATTTAAAGGTAGGTTTCGCCCAATGAAATATAAAGACTACGAAATTGAAATGTATCCTGTACATAGATATAATCTTCAGATCAATTTCAATGCATACAGCGAACAATATGGATGGTCAGTTGCCTAGCTTGACCAGGAAAATACTCCTCTAAATACAGAGCGAAGTCAAGCTTTACATGGAACATGACGTATTTTTTTCGAAAACGAGGCCGCAGCAACAAACGGAAACGTCCAACAAAAAGTCAGATGGCAGTGACAGTTTGCCACGGTATGTTTAGTTAAAAAAACAACAACAACAAATCGAAGTACGATGGACTGTTTATACATATCATATAATCTAAAACACTTCATGTTACTTACATACGCTCGCTAGCTTAGTACACCAAACATAAATGTAGTTAGTCTGCGACTGTAAATGCGCTGGCATATATATGTGTTTTAAATTTAACTCACCACGTGCAACGCCGTTACACGAGTCCCAAAACAACAACAAATTCATCCACTTTGTTGCCGATTCAGATTTTTTTTATCTCACACACTTTCGTAACAATGCGCATGCGCGAAACTTCGACAACACAATCCATCGCAGCTTCATTCGCATACTATTTTGTCTTACGGACAGCGTAATAAATCAAGGATTTCCTTCAATTTTGTATTTAAGATACATTTGTTCAATCTCAAACGCAAAAAGAAATTAAATTGAGATATTTTCAATATGTTTTTTCATCTTTTCTTCCGTTTATCGGATTTTACAAAAAATATTTATTTGGTTGGGCGAAACCTACCTTTAACACATGGGGATCAAATCATACCATTTGTTCATGATTCATGATATTTTTTGCCGTTTCACATTTTAAAAAGATTTTTAAAGTACAACAAATCTTTTAAGCAGAGCAATTAAATTGCTTGAATAAAGACGACCTCAGACATTGATCTATTGCTCGAACTGCAGGGACGCGAAAGGCGACTAAATTTAGGATATTATCTTTTCTCTTCTTCCATGCCGACTTTCATCTTCCTAACGTCTCCCTCGATGCCGCCTCATTTTGGCCTTCGATTAAGCGCTCACCCATGTGAGGTAGGCTTTGAGTTCTGTACCATTGCCGAGACACGCCAAAGTCTTTTATTAATGTAGCAGTCTCTGCTCCTGCTTAGCGCTCAGCGTTAAGGAAGTGGGACGACTATAAAAAGTGCACTATTTCCACTATACAAGACATAACTTGAATATACCGTAGTCTCCCAAAACACACCCGCACTTTATACACGCAAAAATTAAACGGCATATATGGGAGGCCGTACCTATATTACTCTGGCTGTTAATTTAACTTTAATTATTCAAACAAACTAACAAATAAATGAACTTGGGTGCTAAGTAAACCTTACACCATTAAAACAATAATATAAGGGGATGTTAATTAATCAAACAAACAAAAGCATCCATTTCGTACCACTTTCCATATACATGTATTAGTATCATAAGTGGTTCAAATCGATCACATCGCCTGTAAGGAAAAGAAGATTATTAATTGTTAAAGAAGTAATTAACTTCAGCCTGAGAGGGCTAGAACATATAAAGCTATATAATCGGTGATTAGTACATATACAATTAGATCGTAAGTCTGTTTGTGATGGTGTATCACGAGAGAGTAGGCTCAGGTGACTGACACTGGGTAGCACAATTGATAAGTTAGTTTATAATTAAATATTTATACACATTAAGAGCTTTAAGCGTCATTTAAAACGTTAAGCGATCCTTCATTTGCCTAGTACAATGGGCTAATACTGCCAAGTATTTACAGTGTTAAGTAGTGTATAATGTCCATACCTACTGGTTTGATTCACGACTGACCATAGACCCCTAATCTCTACTACGGCACCAGCAGGCGATGGTCAATTGACCAAGTCTTTTTATCGCTGTGGTCATCTTAGGTCAGACAACATGGCACTTCGTCCCCCACGTGCCAACTAGTATGTTTTTGTTAGCCAATATGAACATTAATGTTATAGTGGATACAGCTAGTGTTTTGGTAGTATCGTTGAAAGCTCTAGACTGAACGTACACAGCCCGTCCCTCGGAGACATGATCTCCCGGGTGGGTAGGGATGTAATGCCCTGCGAAAGTACTCCATCCCTATCGAGGAGGCATAGTGCCCCAGTAACGGGGATTTTGAAGAAAGCCGATGATCAGAACAGTTCCCGTAAACGGCGTTCCACCACAAGGATCCGATGGGAACTACTACCGGGGAATAGTCGGGATAATTCAGGTATGTTTGATACCGTGTACATGTTTCCGTAAATAACCAGAAGATCCCGTAAATCAGTATTTCCAGAGAGTTTGTTTGTTTGTTTGATTAATTAACGTCCTATTAACAGCTATGGTCATGTAAGGACGGCATCCCATGTATGCGGTGTGTTGCGTGTATGTTGTGCGAGGTGCGTGTTTTGGGAGACTGCGGTATATTCATGTTGTGTCTTCTTGTATAGTGGAACTATTGCCCTTTTTATGGTGCTATATCACTGAAGCATGCCGCAGAAGACACCAAGCAACACATCCCAACCGGTCACATTATACTGACAACGGGCCAACCAGTCGTCCCACTCCCTGTATGCTGAGCGCCAAGCAGGAGCAGAAACTACCACTTTTATAGACTTTGGTGTGTCTCGACCAGGGGACAGAAACCAGAGCCTTCCTCACAGGGGCGAACGCTCAACTCAAGGCCAAAAGTGAGGCGGTGTCAAGGGAGGCATAAAATATACTGTGAATAGGTGATTTTGGAAATGACTCTTTTTATTAATAATGCATTATTAATACTATAACTGGCGTTTCCTAACTGGAATTGGTTGTACACATACATTAAATCGGTGGTTTGAAAGTTAAATAAAACCGTTGCCTGATGTTTCCGGAAATAACATTTAAATGCCGTAAACTGGAATTTCCGGCAATAACCTCCGTAAACTGATGTTTCCGTTAATAACCTGTTTGTACCGTAATCTGGTGTTTCTGGAAATAACTTAAGTATACCGTACATTTAAAATGGTGTTACCGGAAATGATCTTTTTTATACCGTAAACTCATGTTTTCGGAAATAATCTGTTTATACCGGAAATAACCTGCTTATACCGTGAACTGGTGTTTCCTGAAATAACTTGAATATACCGTAAGTGGTGTGTCCGGAAATAGCATTTTTATACCGTAAACTGGTATTTCCGGAAATAGCCTTTTTGTACCGTAAACTGCTGTTTCCGGAAATAAGCTGAATAAACTGTATTGCAAACAGATGTTACCGGAAATAACCTTGATATACCGTAAACTGGTGTTTCCAGAAATAACCTGAATATACCGTAAACTAATGTTTCAGGAAACAACCTGTTTATACAATAAACTAATGTTTCAGGAAAAAACCCTTAAATATAACGTACATTTTTAATTGGTGCTTCCGGAAATAACCCGAATATGTTGCAGACTAACGTTTCCGGAAATAACCTGTTTATACCGTTTACTGTTATTTATGGGAGGCCGTCATACCATACCGTTACTGATGTTTCCGGAAATAAGCTGAATATACTGTATCATAAACCGATGTTTCCAGAATTATGCAACCTGAATATACTGAATCGTAAAACCGCTAATTCCGGAAATACCTTGTCTGATTAAACTGTAAATTAGTGTTTCCGAAAATCATTTTATTAATCTGTAGAATCTGGAAATAACCTGAACTTGTGGAAGTCGTATACTGGGACTAATCCTTTTTTCAGTTTTAACGGAATTTGTACAATCATTTCGGGATAAAAAAAAACCAACTTAATATGTAAATCTGTATTTCTAGCTTTTTTCGTAACAGAATTTTCGATAATAACTGATGATTCGAGAAAAAAATCCGATAAATCTGTACTATTCAGAGCACTTAACAATTTAACAGTACATTCTGTATGAAATCTTTTTATCGTTTCTATTTCCCAGTGCTTAGAAAGGTAATCATACTTAATAACGACGTTTTCAGGTGTTGCGTAATCATAATTTTACAGTACACATTATAGAGCTTATCAGATAAGACTCGTTTACAATAGCGAAAATTAGCATTTCTGCAGTATACACGGGTAGTATTGCACTGCATTTATAATACTATATAATAATCTTAAAAATCTAAATCAGAAATGAGTTAAATATCCTTGAAATAACTTTGAATAAATGTTCGACCATCCAAAGATCATGATTTAATTTTTTTCTGAATCATGTGCATGTTTTTGAAGAAAGGAAGGGATGAAACTCCGATATAGCTTCGAGGATGATATATGGCTGCAGGAGTTGCGCCCCCTCTTACGTAATCCACATAGCCCATGTAAAATATAATATCGCGTGTTTTGGTTACGTTAAACGTTTAATTACTTGACAAATGCTTCAGACCCGGGGCTAGTGTGTATTTTAATTTATCGCTGGCAGTTTACTCGCCATGGTAAATAAAGTGTATTGAATATAAACAACAATAAAGCCCGTTCTGCTTTGGGGGATAAATAACGTTGTTACATGTCGAGAACGCACATTTCATCTGGAGCAATTATATATTCCGGTCATTCCTCGGTGTGGTGTGAAATACAAATAATTTCAAGTTAAAGAAATTAAAAGCAAACAACATTTAATTATGAAGAATGATAAAAACTTGACACGTCGGGAATTCTATTTTGTTGATGTGGTATATATATAGTGTGCTCTCATGGGACAGGTTACACCATCGAAACATATTGGACGAAAATTAAAGACTCATTGAATGGAGTAAAGTTACATCATAAGAGTATACAGCGTAATTTTAAATAAAAATTCTGTATTAGATAGAAGAAGAAAGATTGGTTTTATTGTTGTGTGCAGTCGATCACATGCATACACAAGGACGGGGCTTTTAATATCTGTTTATTTCACACATCATTCTTTTGGAATATGTTCAGGACATTCGTATTCACAAGTATTAGTTCTACATATTACGTCCGTGTATTTGTAACGGCAACAGTTAAACAGATTGTCGATGTATTGTGTCAGGTGTGGAATACCAATAGAAGTCCACACAGTTTAACCGCTGTGCTACCGACTTATTATCCTGTATACACCCAACGCTTATTTTTATTGTGAATAGTGACCCATGTGTCGATACATCTCGATATTCTAATGTATATTTACTTTACTAAATTAGGAATGGCTACCGGGCAAAACGGTCAATTATTTATATGTTCGACCGTCGGGAGACTGTCTGGAGCTGTAGGTGCGTAGACCGTGTGATTTCCGTAATTGTCGGAAATGGACGACCCTGCAATCTCCTGTCAATTTGTGCTTTGTAACGATATCTTACCTGCTAATTACACCTGCTGATACCTGGACAGGGCAGACAGTTTGATGTCCGTGTGATAATCGCAGAGCTTATCATCCACTTGTCATTTTTCCAAGGTCAAACGTCTTAAGACGATGTATATTAACAAAGCGCACGAGATAGCAGTACACTTGTACGTGTACAGTGCTGCTGTTGATAAGTCTGTCGGTTTTTTTCCTTCTGAGATGTAAAACTCTTCTGTGATTTGTGATGGATTTTAAGTTTGATTGACAGTAACTATGTGGGAACTTATAAAATCTGCATTGTGTAAAGGTAAGTTAAGGTAAAACTTTAGATGTAAGATTCGGGCTATACACATACACCTGGACATAGAGATCTTCACTCAATATGTAATGGAATCGTTAGTCGAAACATCTTTCAGCGCTGCTGACAAACTAATACAGTGTATAAAGAGTACTTATACATACAAACACAAGACATATACTAGTATAATTATCTGTCGAAATGTTTCACTTTTTGGTAACTCTGTCACCACACCAAGTTCGGTGCATTAACCATGCGTCTATCTCTGTCATAATGTCTAAGTACGGTGAGAGGTTCAGAGGAAACTCGGACTAAGGTTGATATAATCTATAACACGCGCTACGCACGTGGATATTACGTAAATACATGGACTATCAGATTTCGACCAGATGAGAAAAATATCTTTGAACTTGGCCCTAAAAGCCCTGACTTCTATGTCTTGTACCGATAATGACGAGTCAGGATTTATATACAATATGATTATGTTATCTTGTTACGTACAATGATAACGTCAACCGAAGGTATTTACTTATGTATTGTATACTAAATAGATCCGAAGGGCAACATCCCTCGGGATAGTGTATCTCTTACTGTGTTATTGTAATGTCTTTGAAAGGTTTAGTCTAATGCATGCTGCATACATAGTTGTTATCGGGCAATCTAAGATACAATACATGCATATACAATTCAATTACATATGTACTTGTCATAACAAAATGCAAATTATGTACTGTATATAGGTAATGGATATACGTGTATCGATACGTTCTTATTTATTTTAATTAATTTCAATTTCAACGAGATTTTATTGATATTTTATACCAATGGATTGGAAATCAGGTTAGCCCTATCTAAATCCTTTCCAAATTAGTTAAGATACTGTATAATTGTTCATATTTGCGAGTGTTACAATTTCGCTTACTTCGCGGATCTATCCAATTTCGCAAAATTTATTTCCTCACAAAATTATCAAAACCATGATTTCACTTATAATTGTCAGTCGTAAGAATGACGCTAAAACGGTTAAAAAGATAATTTGCGACAATAAATCCCCGCAAATCAGTTCAAAACAGTACATCGCGAAAATCTACACCCGCGAAATTTAACAACTATACATCATAAACATCCTATATTTATTACATTATCACATATAATGTATATATACAAATAAGATTATTTACAATAAAGTAATTAATTTTATCAAACAATACACGTGTTATTTCTGATTCAAAAGTCTAGAAAGTACATGTAATTATATCATTATATACCATATTAAAGGAAATATTATTAATATTTCCTTTAATATGGTATATACATTACATGTAACAGCTGTGGGATTTTTCATACATGGCACATTATTGTACATGTACTATACAGTTTGTGGCATCAATGGCTTACTGATCTACTGCTGACAGCTACATATATGTACTGTTTTAGTGTATTTAAATTGGACTGGGTCATATTCAGAGAGATTTTGGTATATACACTGAAAGCTTAAATACTCAGGGATTTGACCTATATCCTATCAATCAATCGCTTGATCAGTGATAATAAAAATGCAGAATGTTATATTGTTATCTACACTTAGCCTATTTACTTATTTATTGATATGTCGAAATCTGGTAGAAGGGTAAGAGGAAAATCAGAATGCATACGCATGTAGTCTTTTATGATTTCAAAAGAAAAAAAACCTACACTTATAGATTTATAAGGTGTTAAAGTGAATAGTTGGGCAAAGAAAATCAGTCTAAATGCGTTCATTGGCCTTCCAAAAGTTCTCACATATTAATACGACGGTCAAGTTCTGCTTACGTTTCCCAGTTCTGACCATTGAAATAAAGAAAAGTTGAAATCATTGAAAGCGAGGCTGTGTGTAAATGTAACCACGGACATAGTCAGTCGGGAGGACGATTTAGGATTCCTATACTTTAAATTAATTTCTTCGTACGCCGACAGATTTTGACGAGAGAATTTATTTTTCTATTTCATATGAAATTATACTGGATACATTCACACCATTTTTACCGACTTTAGCCATCCTTGCCCGACTGTTCACTTTAAATTGTATACACCGTTGTTATAAGTTCAGATATGATTTTTTTCTGGACAGAAATGTGTCAATATCGGGAATCGTCATAAGATAACAAACAACGTTCCTATACAAATTTTCTTGAAAATATGGTGTATTTGTGTATTTCTTAAATCTACCAAATTATCTAGATATTTTCTTGCCAACACTGTAATTAGTGTGAAGAAATTCTACATGTAAAACGTACATAAAAGTGTTGTGTTTTCTGACAATATTGTGTGTTTGGGGACCAGTAAAGCTACAATACACATAATATATATATATATATATATAACTATTTTCCTGACAATAGTCAACATAAACAACAATACATCGCTGACAGACTTGATGGCGAGAGATAAACAAACAATACACACGAACAAGACAACCACTCAAACTACATTCTCCGGCAGATTTTTAACCGGAATCCATTATCATGTTTGTCAATATTGGTTTGTCAGTTTTCCATTTGTCTTAACTACGTACGTAGTCAGTCAGTTTTCTATGTGGCCTTAAAGGCCCACTACCTTTCCGGAGCAAATTTTATAGGTTTCTTAAAAACATTAATTACATAAGAAAATACATATCGATGGCCTAAGATGAGGTTACAACACCAAGCATATGCAAGATTTCCTGCGTAATATATGAAAACTGTGGTGAGATTCGTTTCGACGTTTTGCCGTCTGGCGCAGCAGTATTCAACTACCGCGCGGTAATTAGGACGACGGCGAGAAACATAAGACGACCCGCTTTATGAAAATTAACATTTTATTTATTTTAATTATTTTGTTCAGGAGATGATGATGGGTGTAGTATTAACGGTAAGTTAATAATTTTTGCGACTCTACACAATTATCGATTTCGTTTTACATTCCCATTTTAAAAATTAAAAGTCGTTTCGGAAAGGTAGTGGGCCTTTAACTACAAATATACCCATCTCTATACCCTAAATGCAATGAGAACACTATACCCAAGGTAAAATGTAATATATACAGGTAGATACGTGTGTTTATTGCATATACTTCACAGAATTCTAAAGCAGGTGCGCTGTAAGGTTCGAGACGATTTTCCTACAATTTGAATACAAATGTAATGAAAAGACATAAACTCGATATACCTGATATAAATCTATACAAATAGCATTTATGGCGAAACCTTTTGTAACTATAGCCCAGAAGTTTAGTACTTAATGTTTAATTGAAAACGTGTTTTGATGTAATAAATTATTTTTCCTTCGCTTTCTTAAATTGCCTGTATTTTTATCCATTTTGTTCGCGTGAATTACCTCATGTATAGCTATGTATTACTAATAAATGTATATTTACAGTTTGTTTTCACGTAAACACGTGTATACGTATCAATCACTGTTGTATACTCAATGTTAATTGTGTGTATACAGCTATAAACACGATATTATTACTTATATGTACATGTGTATGTATTAGACATTGACAGGTGCGCGTGGTCCACATGGATTACCGTAAAGTGGACATTTAACGGACTTCCAGCTTACGTACAGTGATGTTTATTTTCCTAGACATATACTTTGCAGCACGGATGCACGTGTATGTTGTATATCTTACGTATACTAATGTATATACAGGTCATAGACAACTGACCATTTGTCATTCAGAATGACCATATAATCCCACTGACCATTAATGTCCAGATGTATAATGACCGACCTATAAGGTATAACATATATTACTATTTAATGTTTTGACACTATTCATGTTTTACGATGTACGAGCTTAGACTCGAACACACTGCCTGTAGGACATACAACAAAACGAATTGTCTCTCATCCAACGATAGCTGGTTTGGACTGATTTTAATTTCAAATATATAAAGAGATATAAATAAATAAATAAATAAAACAAGTAAATAAATAAATGTAACGAAACAGATGTGGAGTCTTACACGTGTTACGTTCAAATTATGTATAATAAAATGTTTTCCTAAAGTCCATAGTGTGATAGAACACCTGTTTTTTTTTTTTTAATTAATACAATTCCATGTTACAACGATGTGTATTGCATGGCTGTTCGGTATTGGTTTTACCATATAGTATTGAGGATGCAAACAATGAAAATATTAGTGACCGTTGGTTAGCATGCCAGGTAGATTTAATCAAAGTTGTATCACAGGGATTTGAGAATGGGCTACATATTATGATGATTGGACCTTCCATAGTGTCCATAGACAATTTTAGAAGTTTGAGTGGCCTAGATAAATCACTGAAATGCAAGAGACGGGAGCAATTCCCCACTTTATACTTGCGTGGTGTACATATGTGCAATGAAGTCAGGAACCTCCCTTCGCGGTGCCCTGTCGAGTGAAAAGTCTTGTTTGACTTTTGACTTATCATTGTTATGTAAAATACAAATTGTTTTATAACAAATATGGCTTAAACTTTATTTATCAACCATCGTAAATTAGAAAATAATCTTAAAATGTGGAAAACTAATATTCCTTGTCATGTCAGCAAGTTTGTTGTTTATTATAACCTCGCTTTCGGCCAGCTTTCGTTTTGTGTTCCAAAAATAGAATAAGGCGTTCTATTTTTATAATTTTTGAGGTAGGTATTCCCCACGTTTTCCTGTCGTTTTAGATAACTAAATCATTGTTATAAAATATTCAATAAACATCTGAAAACCATATCTAAGCATACAGAACAAATTATTTAAGGTTTATGTCCCTTTAAGGAGATAGCACCCACTTTTACAACGAAACTAACTCAAAACTGGTTTGGTACAGCCGAACGCCATATCAATATTGATGTTAAAAGACACTGCTATATCAGAGTTACTTTCCTTCGAATATAGTAACTCCGTCACGAAGGGAAGCAACTCTGATAGGTCAATAATCAATCGCGACATATCGGTGTTATTTCCGAAGATTGCCGGAAATTTCTCCGAGGTGATCCGATTAAGAATGTTCCATTTGTGTACCGATGTTTACGTTGTTCCAAAAGTAGAATCGATCTTATTCACACTTTGAAATTTAGCTAGCGGAAAGAGTATAATTAGAAGTAATTCAGACCATAAAAAATTCGATATTCATTTTAATGTTGAGGCCAATTTGGTATTTTGTAATTCATTTGCATATGGTCATTGTTTGACCCACATACTGTAGGTATTTCTTCATATGTATATTGAATAGTTTTTGACACATTGCTACATGTATAACTCTCTTTAACAAATACACGTAAGTTCTGTTAATGTATAAATGACACCGTTCACAGTAATATCAACCTGTTTACGGATGCTAGAATATACGTGAATTAGTTCTACTATTTCGTTTCATTACGTTATCCAGTGAATTTACCTTTGTGATTACAATGTACGTGTATTGTTGTATTTATCGTTAAATTAAAGCTGAAAATATTTTATTGGTTGTAACAGTGAGAAATCGATTGTGACTTTATTATCATAGGATTTGTACTCTTCCCATGATCCTTTGGTTAACGTTACCTTAAATCGCGAATTCTTTTCATATTGAAATTAAAGAAAACAAGGTTGACAATTAAGTTGATTGTTTAAAGATGCTCCACCGCTGAAAAAATGGTATTTTTTCACTATCAAAAACAGGAGCAGACGATTTAGTATTTTTCTTCAGTTACAAAAGTTACTTACTTTACACCATTACCACCATTGAAAAGCTTTTGATTTTACTTCAAGTTAAAGATATGAAAAATAATTAATTGCATCCCGAAAAAATTCTGTGACACTATATATCTTAAATGAAATGAAAAATGATTGCGCATGCACCAAAGGCTAAATAAATTAGTTTGTGTTATTTTTTATGTTAATAAGGCATATATGTACACGATTAAACACCAATTATTGTTCAAATGATGAATGTCATTTATGCTCTATCGGCGGTGGAGCATCTTTAAGTCATATTTGGCGAGTAAAAAAAGTATTTCTAAATGTACTAAAAATGCACTTGCACACTATTATAAATATTATATATCAATATGACAGCTGGACGACAGTTTAAATCGGTCATGCGTGTATTGCCTCACATTTAATCAACACATTGTACCAATTAATCAATATATTTCTGTACAATATGGTAATTAGGACATACATGCACTGACATACGTTGACATTCTTTAATCATTTACGTATGATCAAGATTGCTGTTATGTGGCATGTAAGAATAGAGTCTTTATCATAGCAGCGTCTTATGAATTTTTTTCTTCGCACAAAATAGATTACTTATTTACTCTTATGCCAATTTCTATTTTTGATTCTTCGTTTTTTTCAGAACGCAGCAAATCTACTGAGAATGGCACAAATGATACGAAAGACACCCAGGTAGACCAGAGGGAAGGGGAGGTAACTGATGAAACAGATCGACCTCCCCCGCTACCTCCCCGGAAGCCGAGCAAGGAGGGGCAACGATGCACACAGCAGTCGTGTTCAGGTCCCGCGCGACAACTTCGTCGTGACGTCACTAGGGATCACGACGGGCCCTCTCAAAGGGAACATCTCGGACACAGTTGGCCGAGACACGGTAAGGGAATGGCGGATTATAAAACAAAATATTCTTCAGAGACAGATATCATGTCAACACACTCACTACATGCCAGAAGAAAAAGACATAATTTCACCAAGAAAAAACATGACCCTTGTATCATCCTGTCGCGCTCATCCAGTACGTCCTCATCTAACGGTTCACTTGACGAGCATGCGTCAACAAACGGAAATGACATCACACCTAGTCCCGACATCAACATGAACCATTTCAACGCGCGTGGATTCGAACTTAATGGGAATTATGTGCAAAAATCAAAAAGTTGTGAAACAAGAAATCAAAATGTTGAATATTTACGCCAACACAGTAACGAAGAAGTGAGGCGTGGTGGTCTTGAGGTGCCCAGTATCCGACACTCTCACAGTGACGCGTCCCTTCAATCACTCCGCTCCTGTCCCGAGATGAGCAGAGGTTCGAGTTATGAGTTCGACATTAACAGTGACATACAAAGTCCGTGTTACGGCAGGGATTACAATGCTCTTATCAAACACATGCAAAAATCACCGTTTAGGAGAAAGGAACAAACGCCTCCATCAAAACCCTTCTCTAGTTTTGACGTTAACGAGGTCGACTCTGTGGCCCGGCGCGAGCGAGCCTCGCGCAGGATGCCCCAGCGGCCGCATTCCATTGGATATTTTGAGAACAATAGATATAACAAAGTGACCAATGTCCGGAGACAGTTGACCGTAGGTGGCCGGATTTCGGACCCGAATCAATGTCATTCCTCACCAGCTTCTCCCCTACAGAAGCGCATGCCCCTGGTGTTGCAGGACGATCCCGGATCTGTGTCCGACCTCGAGTACATCATGGAAAGTCCGCACGAGATGCGGTAAGTCAATATAATTCAATACTACGATGCAATACGATACCATTTAATGCATTACAATATTTATATTGCAATTCAATATACTTGTACATAAACAACACAAATAATATTACAATACAATACAAACACAACAACTATTGTTTAACTTGATTACGTATCTACACCAAGTAAATACTTGATTCAATAATTAAATAAGGAACTAATTTTGACCAAAAAAAATGATGAGTTGAATCTGTACTGCATTCGAAATATCAAAAATTCGGTACAGGTACTCTTTTTTTGTTTGTTGGTAAGTTTTAAGTAAGTGTGAATGCATAGCATAATGTCCAGCAGGAGGCATATGTGTAACGTCGACATATAAGAGTAATTTGTTATTCACATAATAAAGCTGACAATGCAAGTTAAATCATCATATTGTCAGTTACTGTTTGTTCTTTCAAACGGTTTGCAAATGTCCACTGTATATTGAGCTTTTTGGCCATCGTTTCTAAGGAGGTTGGCGGTATTTTTTCATACGCAAACTATTTGAAAGATTTTTTTTCTATCTCAACATGAATGACTTTAATTTGCACTGTCAGCTTAGTACTGTTTATACTAACGAAACACCTTCACTTACAATAATGACAATTGCTAGGCTGTCGTTTTGTATAATGTGATTGTTGAAATTGGATTATGATTTTTCGACTTTGAGAGCAATGTAGTCTCTACCTGTCGGAAAATAAGCCAGTTTATGGGAAAAGTATTAGCTGTGTCTCCAATGATAAGCTCCCTATAAATAATGAGCTTAAGACATTTGTTTTGTCGTCATTGAATAATCGGTAAAGACGAAAAACATTTTGAATCGAATGTTTCCTCCCTTATGCAAAACCCCCTGCTTGAGACATTTGTATCTTTAGAAATTAGGTTACGATCACGGTCAAACCCGTTGTCGATCCCTTTAATACATCGTAAATGTAAGTACATTTGTACATTCACGTACATTGACAATTTGGATATAGAATTTATTTCATATACTCGTAAGTTACGATGACGGCTAATCCCGTTGTCGATCTATTTAAGACATTTGTAATATTAGTGAAATGTATGATTCATCGGGATTACACTATAAAATTAAACTGTTTAAATACGCAGTAAACAAACCAATAAACTGAACAGTAAGTAGACATAGTCTTTATCGAGAACGCCAAGTTGAAATATAGATAAAATGCTAAATTTGAGATCGCTGTATTTATAAGTGTATAATATCTGTATTTGATTTACATAATTCGATGCATCCTCGATTCGCTAGGGGTTACTATCATTGTCGTTACATGTATATATGTGGAATAACGAACGTGAATGTAATCCCTTGAGTATCGAGGATGAATTCGATGACGTAATGCACAAAAGAGCCAACAGGATATGCGACAAAAAGAGCCCATCTAGAGAAAAGCGAACGCAGGATGTTCGTTCTTATGTAGATTTACCATTCGTTTAACAAGCATTAACGCTTCTTAAATGTACCATGCTGATATTCAAGGCGAGTTTTCTATTCTCCATTGAATTTTATTTCAGTTCCGGTCCTTTAAAACTCTGACTGTATACTGTTTAATGGGCGTGATTGAAAATCCTTTCATACGTGCTTTAAAAGTGCAGCATACATAACAGTTCTACTAAGTACAGTTATATTTGATAAACATAGATTTACAGTGTGTGTCCTGCTTTGTTACGTTTTGGTAAAGTGGCATTGTGATGTAATACATGTACGTTTTACTTTTAAAGTATTATCTCTGGCTTGAATTTGTAATAATTTGCACACAGACCTATAAATTACTTCTGATGTGGACTTGAACATGCATCATGGCTAGTCTTAGTTATTATCGTTGATTTGTAGTTTATTGTGTAGCTTGTAACTTTTGATAAATATACGGCAAAATGTACACTCCAGGTAAACACATTTATGCTTTACTTTTCCAGTAGTATCCCTCTTTTAATATTTTCCATACAGGCCTATAAATCATCAAGTGGACTTAAAAATGCATCATGGCTAACGTTAACTATTATTATTGAATCATAGTTGGCTATGTAGCTCGTAAATTTAGATAAAAACGCCAAACACCATTTCAAGGAAAAAAAGTCTACCAAGTTTGGAACGTATTTCTGTCACCAAATATCCATGTTATTTTATGATGCCGTGTTTATATTTTTGTTTTGTCTACATGATATTTCCATGAAATCGAATGTGACATTGGTCTCTTCACATGACCATAAAATGTTTAATGTTTTGAGACTGAGATATAAATTGATGGAATGAAACATGGATTACGCCACACTTTTCCTCAAATATCTCTCAATATTGCCAAGAACCGTGACAGATGTTGGGTACTAAGAAAAGTAACTCTCGTTACAAATGTATGTCCTCATAATTATGTACTGATTACCTCCCTTACTACAGAAACAAGTTGTGATTAACATATACATGTAAATATGGATTGACTACATTGTATATCGATTGAAAACGAAATGAAAAATAAATGTTTTATACAGCTAATTTAGGTATAAAAATGCAATCAAAATACCAAAGCTACTCAATTACTTGCAAAGAAAATTTTTTAGTTTAAACATTATTTTTACTACATAAATGACAATTCTACAGTTTGTTTTTTCTCTTTTTTTTTTCTTTTATTGCTTTAAAGTAAATGTCCAATTACCAGACATAATACATTAAATTACCAATAAGTTATGAATAAAAGAGAGGAGATTTTTAATTATAAAATGTTCATGAATTTGTTATGCCAGGATATACTAAGCATATTAGGCGACATTAGTCTTTCACTAGAGTTTTCTACTTTTTTTTTCTGTTCAGTTTTAAATTACTGTATAGGCAACATTGCAGGTTTCCAAACCGATTGAAAAACGTAGACAATATATATATATATATATACCGTATAATGTATTTTTATAATGATTTTTTCTTCTCATTTTTCCACTGTTTACAGATATGTCTACAAATCTAAATGAAGCCGGTGGTGTGCTCTATTTACGAGAATACAGGATACAAGCTTTGTTTATCAAAAAGTCATGCATGTGTATGTGTAGGTTGACAAAAAGTTATAAAATTAGTTACGTATACTCTAAACTGCAATGTGAAAAAACGTTTTGTAGAAAAAAAATCTTCAGGTAGGAGAGTACGGAATATGTAGCCCTAATGATATTGCTACAACTCAGTGGATATTTATTTATGTGCCAAGTTTCAATGACTAGTACGATGTGTACACTTTGAGGTAACTTCTTATTACAGTGTAACGGTTTTTTTTAATTAGAAGATACCTTATTTATTTAAAACAGGAAATAATATATCTCATTTAGGGAAAAAAACAGCTTGAATTCTCATTAAAATGGATACAAAGAAGAATAAACTTGTATTGAAGATGATTGTAGGAAGAATTGAAGATGATTGTAGGAAGAATTGAAGATGATTGTAGTAACAATGATGGTCATTATCCCCTGTTATTTCAAAATGAACCATTCCAACCTTTGATGTAGAAGGGTTCAATATGTCTTAAAGGGAGAATCAGTAATAAACATTTGTACGTGTTCAGCTCATCCATCTTACAGAACAAACGTCATCTCGGGTGCGAATACTAAATTTGACATCAAAAGTCTGTCAAGATGCTCGTCTTCTTGAGAAGACCGGACTCAACTGATATAAACAATTATGACAGATGTTGCGGTAAAAAAATCATCGCCCACATTGTAATCAAGTAACACAATATTAAAATGATCTCGATATTTCAGAACTCCAACCCACACAGAGCAATCGTCTCGGTTATTTTTAGCAATCTACTGAACATAAATGTCTTCCATATTTCGCACTGGTGATATACCGCGATACCAATTATAGTTTTGAAACGGAAATACAATACCGTTTAAAAACCTCAGGTGTTGCGTCTTTTATTTTTATTCTATACGTGGGAAGAGAAACACCTTACTGATGGAATCTTATCTTCAGTTTCGTATACAGAACAGTAGATTTTTCCCCGAATTACATATATAGAAACACGGCAGATTGGAGCGCGTGACGTGTGACGTCATCCTCATGGTATAGCCAAGGTACCAGACTCTATATTAGAACCCGCATTAATTCAATTATAAAGATTGGTAGTGTGATTATTTTCGAAATCAGGAAAGTGACTTAAGTGTATTTCAGATCGATATTAGAAAATGAACCCTCCCGCTGATACTCTATGAATTATTTTGAGTACATTCTGCTGTCAAATATTGTTCGCCGCATGCATAACTGATCACAAGGTACCATAGGTACTTCTGTACTTCGGTAAAAGTGTAACCTTTCTGTCGTGTTTGACTATTTCTTACACGGCATAAAAAATATATTTCATTGTACGTTCTGGTCAATGTTACTCCTTTAGGAAATATTTCTAAAATAAAAAAAATAAAAAACGCGTAAAGTTCATCTTTGGCTGTACACAGAGCCCCGTTCTTACATAATATTGTAATTAAGAGAGAGAAAACAACTTGTTTGTCAGTCGGAAGGGATTTATTCTCCTAAAGAATTTCTTTGTCTTCAGCATATCACGAGAAAACTCACCAATTAACGTTTTAACGAGTTACCGAATTTGCATTTGTAAATAGAAATAAAAATCGATAAGAAGACTGCAAGGAATGTGAATTAATTCCACTAGTGCACTTAAGCTTGGTTCCACACCAACAACTGATGATGGGAAAATTGCATCGGGTTTAAAAGGGCGGTACACCATTGTTTTGTTTAAGATCTTGAATGATAGAGACAGCGGATATTGTTTGTCATCCATTTACCAGGCATATAATAAAGGAACGACTTTTATTTTTTAAAATCAAACTGTAAAGCGAGTCCTCCAAGCTTACCGATAACATTACACCGATCGTCATTGTTGTAGAGTACTTAATGATATTAGATCACCATTAATACATGTACTACGTTTATCGTCACTTAATGAACAGTTGAATTAAACGATAATTCTAATAAAGCAAGAGGAAAAAACACAGAAATCATGCATTGTATGTATCTTTTGGTCGATTCCTACGAACATAACCAATTATTCTTTTAGCCTACTGGGGTGGGGAGGTAACCAGGTCAATTTTGACTAAAAACAAAAAAGAAAAACGATTTGTCAGAATATGATGGAGCTTGACGTGAAAAGGAATTTTATCAAATATCCTGTCCCATTTCTGTTTCCCAAATGGTGATAAGTTATTTTTTATCAATCTACTGGGAAAACAAATCTTGGGGCCTTTCATTTTTGTATGCTCAAAAAAGGAATTAGATTCAATGTTATAAATGGAACTGCAATGTTATCTATTCTTTAATTTACACATGTGATTACCTTTCTGATTGCATAGGTGAAACCAAGATATTGAAAAAAATGAAGTTGTCCCGTGTTTCTGTGAGAAAAGAAGGAACATGTTGAAATATTTTTCATAACATCACATATGTGAACAACACCTTTATTATACCAATTTTCATTAAAAATTTTTATTTCCCTCCTACACATATCTGTTTATTATACCAAGGAGTTAATTTCAAGACAGATTAATATTTCCCAACTTTTCTTGATTCAAATCATATTTAAACCAAGATCTGAAAACATCCTTCCAGAACTGATTTTTACATTTATTCATACATACATGTATATATTCACTACTACATGTAAATCAATGTTAATGTAAGATGGCTTGCCGTTTCTCTGTAGTTTGGAGTTACCTTCTTATCCAGTTTAGCTTTAAAGAGGAAATAAAAGCATCAATATTAATCATCTTCAAGCCTCCATTCAGATAATCTTGAACTACAATATCTCTCTTAATTTTGTCAGATCCGCCATTCCATAAACATTGAAATAGTATAAGACTCTTTCATATGTGGATATGAAGGATAGGGATATTCTACCCGAGGGTCACAAAATGTAGTAAAACCCGAGGCTTGCCGAGGGTTTTGCAACATTTTGTGATCCCGAGGGTAGAATATTCCTATCCTTCATATCCACATATGAAAGAGTATTTTTCTTTCATACTTCGACGTTTTATTGCAATTTTACAAATATGATATCCCGCCATCTTGAAAAAAATTCGAAGAAATCCACGACTGGAAGTCAATTTTCCATACACGAAAAATTACGTGACATTTTAAACGCAAATTCCGTTGCTTGCATCTTTTATAGTAAAACCAGTAAATTTTGTGAAAAAAAATACTAAAATTTTACCGAGGAAATAGAGATATTGTTGACGCCGTGACGTCACGAGGCTTTATTGCATGGGTAGACATGCAATACAGCCTCAGGCGACATGAGTGTATTGCCCTAGACCAGCCCGTATTACACGTGTAGGTATGAAAAAAAATTGTGTTCAGTTTCTTAATAACATTTTAATTTGTATTGGGAAGAGCAATTAAAACATGATTAAACTGTGATACCAGTAATGGTTTAATAATATGAATCCTACCAATAGGAGTCAAAGACCTCCTACTCCAAGTTTTTATCAGAGATTTCAGCTTAATTAATTTCTTGTCAAAATTCAGTTTTGGAATTTCCTGAAGATTTACGCTGAACTCATTTCTTAAAGCTTGAATCTGCTTCTTCCCCACTGTAAGCTTAGATGTGGTAGAAAAGAATCCTGACTAAACTTTTTATGACCTATCCAAATTACTTCTGTTTTGTCCACATTTATTTTTAACCCAGATTTTTTTTAAATCACCCTGATTCTCTAATTGTCTCTGTTACAGAGTTATTTCTTCAGATCCCGAACTATATATAATGATGTATCATTTGCGTACTGAGATATTATAAAAATTGGAAATCATTGACATCTAATCTTTAACTTATATACATTATGTCTAATTTAAATAGCTAAAATTTCTACACAAAGTAGTGAACAAATATGGAGGCAATTGGGTCACCTTGACGGCAACCTCGTTTAATATAAATAGAAGAAGATAAATTACTACCCTGATTATCCAAAGAATAAACATTTCTATGCAGAGTTTTCACCCAAGATAAAATACTTCTACCAAAACCGAAAACATAGAACACTTCATTAATAAAATACCATGATACGGAGTCGAACGCTTTTTCAAAAACTATCATCAATAACATCCCAGATATATCTTTTTCCTCTGCAATATATCATATACTAACCTTGTATTTACCCCAATATACCTCCCTGAAATAAAACCTGTTTGATCCCTATCTATAAACTTATTCAAAACAGTTCTCATTCTATATGCTATAGTTCCTGATGCAATTTTGTAAACAATATTTAAAGATGCTCCACCGCCGACAAACGGTATTTTTTCACTATCAAAAACAGGAGCAGACAATTTAGTATTTTTCTTCAGTTACAAAAGTTACTTACTTTACACCATTACCGTCGTTGAAAAGTTTAAGCTTCTAATTTTACTTCAAGTTAAAAATATGAAAAATAATTAATTGCATCCCGAAAAAATTCCGTGGCACTATATCCTATATGGAATGAAGTACTGATTGCGCATGCACCAAAGGCAAAACGAATTATTTCATATTATTTTTTGTGTTAATTAGACATATATATACACGATTAAACACCAATTATCGTTCAAATGATGAATAGCATTTATGCTCTGTTGGCGGTGGAGCATCTTTAACAATGATATAGGCCTCCAATTTTCAATAAAATGCTTCGCTTTGTCAGCTTTTAAAATACATGTAATAATACCTTGTCTTTGAGTTACAGATAATTCACCATTTCGATAACCATAACAAATTGATCTAACAACAAAATGACCCATTTGCTTCCGGAAACATTAATCAGTAGTGAAACCATCAGATCCTAGATTTTTTTGGGATGCAATCAATTATTTTTCATATTTTTAACTTTAAGTAAAAAGCTCGAACTTTTTAATGGTGGTAATAGTGTAAAATAAGAAACTTTTGTAACTGAATAAAAATACTTTATCGTCTACTCCTGTTTATGATAGTGAAAAAATACCATTTGTCAGCGGTGGAGCATATTTAAGGTTTCTGTAAAATTACTTATTTCTTCCAAAACATCTTCTTGTTTAGTCAAAACACCATGATCAGTATAATACAATCGATACCGACCCGCAAGGGAGCTAACTCTATAATATGCAAAGACGGAATACGATACTAGAGTGACAAGGAACGAAGCTACTTAAATATACATATGTACGACAATACAATATGAACATGTGCGAGGCCGGGGCGCGGTGTGTATGTCGAGATGATGGAGAAAATACCGACATCTTAACTTGTTGATACATTACCTGTGTATGTTGATGTACCGGAACCGGAAATAGGTAATCTAGCTATTAGACTGATATGACGAGTTTTGCTTTTGTTGTATCAATTTTATTGCCGTGTTTGTACATTTATCATGTTTAGGTAGAACTTTGACGATCCTACACATGCAATGCATTATTTCTTAAAATATTGATCGACAGCGAGGTCGGGAACCAATGGCTAGATCGGCCAGATGATATGCTTTGCTGCATATAGACCGGTCGTATATCGTCTTTTATTAATTACATTATTGTAAAGATAATGTCTTACATACTTGAGAGAGACCAAAGCTTTCGTCCTCTTTGTAACTTTATAGTTGTACCCGAGGCAACATTATCGAGCCTACAAATTGGAGAAAACTAAAAGAAACAACAGAGGGTTTACGTCAAATATATCAAACATCACTAAGATTCCATTACAAACCCACGAGTTAATTACTTAGAAGCACATGGTGTAGTGTTACTACTATTTAATCAATGTTAGAACTTGTAGGGTTTGATTTCATCAGGAGACTTGACCGATGTGATCAGACACATCCTCAGTCATTAACAAGAAACTAAATAAAGATGGAGTTTATTGTTTTCTTTTCTCCGCAACATGTCACGGCATTTAGAGCAGTTTACACTGTGAAATCGATAGGAATTAGAGAAGTGTTTATTTGACCCCGTCCGATGACAGATCGACTCTCTATCAAACAGGAGAGTCGTGTCCCGGCGACGATGGAGCAGACGATTGGCATTGCTGTCAACGTTCAGACGTTGCGATTAATTCGGTAAACTTCGGTTATTTCCGGTCTGTCAACGTACATACGACACAAGTACATGACGACCTAATTAGGTAAACTTCGATTATTTCGGATACTCCGAGCCGGCGACAGGGACGAAATGAGTACATGCCGACCTAATTCGGGAAACTTCGGTTATTTCCGGTCTGTCAACGTGTAGTGACGGCACAAGTAAATGACGACCTAATTCGGTAAACTTCGGTTATTTCCGGAACTCGGAGTCAACGAAAGGCAACCGATGAAGCTGTAATATTCAGACGACGCGAGTATGTGCCGATTTTTTCGGTAAACTTCGATCGTTTCCGGCACTCGGTGTCGACGATGTTGCCAGTTTATAATCTCTCCATTCGGAAGTCCTAAGTTCTTTCAGTATTCATCGAGGTTCGTCCAATGATACTGTATGACTCACATGATGGTCAAAATGTTCTGAAGTAGAAAAGTGACATAAATTTTATCAGAAAATCATTTAACCCAGGGCACAGTTTCACGAACATTCCTTAAATCAATGAAATCCTGTACTTAAAATTCACCATAGGTATTAGACAGGCTGAAGATTTTCCCCTAACTTTTGTAATGCTTTTCTGTGCGGAAATTTGATTTAAGGAATTCCATAAAGTTAAGGAATGTTTATATAACTGGGGCAAGATACTCTTAAAATAGGTTTATTTGATCCAATTTGTATGTGAGGTTTATGAAGAAGACGTACGAAGAATTTGTTTCTCGCAATTACGTGATAATAACTATAGGGACATTTGAAATCAACATTACATACACTTATGTGGTATCTTCATTGATTTATCTACTATTTTCAGCATTCACGTGTATATTTATGATTCTCATGAAATATAGTTGGTGACAGGGTGTTATTAAAAATAACACTAAATTTTATGCACCTGTGTGACTTTTTTGCACCAGTTCGTTGTCGCCATGAAAAATCGAGATAACCTCATTCATTGGGCAAGCAGGTGTTTCTGTTTTCTTGTAACTTTTAAATATCTGAGATTTACATTTAATTCTCATAAGAACAAATACATTGTGTCGTTTGGCAATCAACTAAGTAAGCACTATCTTCTTTGTGTTATGCAAATTTACTTTTACAGTGAAACATTGTTATATCGAATCTCTAGGGACCATCAAAATTTCTTCATTATAAGCATATTTCCCTGCACATATATTACAAACAATTTACAGGAATCTATAATCATAAATTCGTTGTTAGTAGCGTGTTGTTTATAAACTTTTTTTACTGTATTCCATTCGTATTTCGTTAGACATGATTTACACTTATTGATGGTAGTGTTCGTTGTAATAATATTCTTGAGTGAAGGCGATTTTCGTGTTATACATTATGAACACGTAGTTTCTTTTTCATCTTTCTAGGAGTCGAGGACAAATTATATATGTAGATACCATTAATGCGAGCTTCAGGTAACATTGTCGTCTTTTTAATGCTGATACTTACCGCTAGGTGTGTGATTAGCGGCAGTGTAATTACGATTTGATTCAAACATATACTCCGAATCGCGTCTGTATCTATAAATAGCTGCCTCTAGACTTCTCAGACACCCGAGAGTGCCGGAGCTGCTGAGATATTTGGAGCTTCATCGCTAAGCATTTCTCGAAGTCACTTGTACATGTATGTATACAAGGATTGAAGATGTAAGATAAAACAATGGTATCAAACATATTGCATATGTATATACCCATATCAACAATGGGATCCACGTTTATTTACTTTTAGCTGACACCAAATAGTTCTCATAATTCACAATTCTTCATTCACATAACTGCCAATCAGTGTTTACAACATTTGGCAAAGAATATCCAACAATATCAAGAATGGGCGTACTAATATATCACATCATATTGTTCTTTTTTATTTCCATCAACAGTATATTTGCCCAACATTTGGTGTTCTACTCAAATTTAATAACTTTAACTACAGATGGCATGTGTCAGAGATAGGATATATTTCTGCCTGAAATAAATTGTACACAAGACAAACGCAGACTTACAAATAAGATTTAATAACCACGAAATAGCAGATTGACATATAAGGTTGCTATGCAACAGATGGAAACATATCCAATACTAAGGAACGGAGTATAGCAAAGCAGTAAGTTTGCGCCATATTAAAATAAACTAAGCATTGTCTGGAAACTGGATTTCTGTCTCAGTCGAATGTCACCTTTGAACGCAAATAATGCAACTCTTAGATACGATTAAGAACGTCTACATGACAACAAGGATAGATTAATCAACACATTTATGGCTTCGTATTTGTAAACACTGCACTAAGATGGTTTAAGTTTACAGTCAGATTGACCTCTGACCTAGGGACAACTGTACACAACGTAATAACACTGTATGATATAGACACCAATAAGCTTAATGATTTTTCATATAAACATTGTTAAAGTTTGAGAATCGTAGTAGTACTGATGAAGTGATGAATCCAATTTAGTAATCAGTTTCTATAACTAAGTGTAATTTATCATTAAACACTAGATAGAAAACAAACGTTAGGGCATTCAGCTCGAATTTCCATCAGAGAAGCCATTTCAAAATAGGGTACAATTTTAATTTAAAAGCTTGTGCCTGGTCATTATCACAAATGACGTTTTGAACCTTAATTTCAATCTGATCAATCATTGTAACATTGACTTTAGTTTGAAAATTTCTGATCAACCAGCCATTCTGTCGCCCAGACAAAATTGGGCTCAATCTTTGAAACAGATTTCAATTGCGGAGATGTTCCTCTATTTCGTCTTTGCATATTATAGAGTTAGCTCCCTTGCTGGTAGGTATCGATTGTTACGTCATTATTTTGTGAGCGCAATTCACGTCGTTTTCTCCGAAAACTATGGCTTGACGCAGGCAAACATATGACATCACAATCAATACCTCCCCTCAAGGGCAGATAACTCTGTAATATGCAAATACATAATAGAACACGGAACACTTTCTTCTCCGGAACGCTTTGTTTTGATCGTCATGCGCACTTGTAGAAGTCTGCGCAAAAGTACCTTGATATCGTAATGTGTATAACGGTTGTATTGTTATGTTGGTGGTCATTAAAGCATTCAGTTGGCTATTATGTGGATATGGATGCCAACTGGGCAACGACAAATTTAATGAAGTGCTTATATTTAATAGCAATTTTATAAAAGACAATATCTCGAGAAATTTTGCCTTTATGACAAATAAACAATTCATAATCATCAAGGAATAAAATTCGATCTAGTGCAATTCCAACAGGCAAACCATTATTGATAATATATATAATGCATTCTGAAGTCGGATACCTTTTTAGATAGTCGTTCTGAGTTTTTTGACATTTTCCTGTAACATTAATTCATTCAATAATGAAAACGTTCAAAGGGGACATCGTTAAGCAACACGATACCAATACTGTAAAATTTTGACTTGGTGTTGCATCGCGTGTTATTTACTAAGAAACATGCTGTAAGTATCCTAGTAAAATGCGTACACTCGAGTTGATTAAAAAGTCTTATTTGATCTCAAAGCTTACACAGTTATACAAACACACGACAACAAGATTGCTCCCAAACAATGCTTAATTCTGAAATTCGATCATTTCTACTTGTGCCGCCTGTCGGGTCGAGTAGTCGTGCGGAAGCTGGCGACACATCTCCCCGGCATCGCGATATCAGATCTCAGAGCTTTGTGGTAGTGGTGTTGGAGTGGCGGAGTCTCGCAGTGTGGACATGCAGTCCAATCGTGCATTACACGTGTCGCGATTAGAGTAACACCGACTCCTGGCGGGACAACATGATCGTGTGCTTTCATCCGGAGTCAGGTGGTTCCGAACTCAAGTCGCATCAGGAAAATCTTTTATTTTGTGGGAACTACATGAGAGAGTATTCATGACCGAGGCATACTTATGCAGAAATTGGGTACATGCTGTGTTTCTATAAGGTATGTAATGTGTTTGATAATATGGACTTAAACCGTAAAGAACATCGGACCTTCCTCTTCTTTGGTCAGTGATCAATGGCCTTTACATGAACTTACTCGATATACTATGAATACATCAAACGTGTGTACCAATTGGGGTGAAATTTCCTGCATATTCATTGCTTTATTACAAGGTTGGTCATCATCTAGTCATCACAAGCAGTACTGTGAAAACCAGTAATGGTTAACACTATTCCCTTGTATAAATTCTCTATGTATACTAATACAGACATTTCACAATAATGACAATAGTATAAACCCTAAAGGGAAAAACTGAAATGAATTTATCTACAAATTGAATTATAGTTGATGAAGTACTTACAATTAAATCTGCTGTGGTGGAACTAGGTCAATACAGTGTTCATACTTAACTTACCTTTATCGTGTATGGAATATTCTAGTCATACAAAATATGATAAAATTCCTTAATGTACCTTACAACGATAACGACCATTTTGAAACTTGATCTTTCTTCTATTACTGCTCTCCTTAAAAATAATATGCTTTTATATCTATCCTGAAAGAATTATATGTTTTTATCACTAATTTTCGAAACATAATATAATAAAGAGACACACTACTCAGATAGAATATACTTTCATCTCTTACTTTAGAAATATGATACAAAACCTGCCTTGGCGATCACCTCTGTATATAGACCTCCTGCATGTTTGACAAAACCGTTTTTAAGGTTCAAATTAGTCCAATTTAACCTGTGTAGTAAGACAATTGGGCTATATAGACTATTTGTTCTGTATACCTTGGGTGGTCTTTGGCTTGGCTCTATGTTTGAAACGCCTACGTTTACGATGTGTTTTAATTGTTACTAAACTCTGAAACAAAGTAATGCTAGAAACATATTTTTGTAGCTTACCTTAGAAATATATTTTTAAACGTGAATTTAAGATGTGCTTTATTCTACCATGCACACCGGAACGAAAATATACAAGAAAATATGATACATTTATATATAAGTTATTATGTATTTACTTATTATTATAAGTACAATATATAATAATGTTACATTTAGCCATTACCTATAGAAAATATTATACTAAAAGAGTATGGTTTACTTAAGTACTTACTTACCTTTGAAAAATTACCTGTTAGCAGCACAAGCCTTGGTAGGATACCTTTGTCACTTAGCTTTGGAATATGATACACTAGAAACACTACTCTCTAAATACGATACGATTTATTGCAAATCATGAGCAAGCTGCTGATATATGGTTTTCTGTTCACATATGAAAAAACCTCTATTTGTTCAATTTATCATTAAATCTTTAAAACAGGATTTGACTGTAATTGAAATCCTTATGAATCTATATTCTAGTCAGATTGTGAAATCCTAATTTCTACTATATACTATTATCATCGATAAGGGAAGCCAGTATGACATGTTGCGCATTAATTTCAATCATTTTTCTGCTATTAAACACAACAATGCCTAACGCCGCGTTTTATATATGTAGTATTGATTATGTTCCTCAATATTTGTTTGTCTAACAGCCTTCATATTTAAACAATTGTTCCGAATGTTCTATAAGCCCACGTGTGCTGTGCATTGAAGCTTGCGATGATATAGGTGACGTTTCATTAGAAGACGTTGTTATGGCAACCCACATTTCTATAGAAATTTCATAGAGACGAGAATTACTGAATTACTATCAGCAGCTGTACGTAATTGCTTTTAAAAAGAACCTTAATGCTTTCGTTTAATTTTCGAGTGTTATAATTGAAAGTTTAAGTAGCAAAACTGAATCAGAAACGCGTTGCACAATAAGAAGACAATTAATTATAATTTCTTTGTCAGGCCTATTGGCTTGTATATGCTATGATTGTAATTGTGAGCGTAATGATATCATTAAGAATCGAATATTTACGCCACAATGTAACTTTGTATGTATGGGAACAGACAAACAAATGTACAAATGAAGTTGACTACGCATGGTATAAAGGTAGCATCTATCTGTGGTAACACAGATATTATGTCAAGGACGTAAGGCGTGTTTCTAGTGTACTGTGGTTATGTAAACATTTCATGATATACACTGTGATTATCCAACTGCTAACTTTATTTGAATATATTACCTTAAACCATTTAATTTTTGTGGTATATAAATTTTCGCGTTATATTGCTAAAAAAGATTGAATGCGAATTCAAATATTTCAAGAACAAATGTTATAAGTGTATATAGATGTATTATTGTTAGTAAGCGCCATCGACCGCGATTGTGTGTATTCGCAAAAATATTGAAATTACGCGAAATATTCAATACACAAATATAAAGTGGGTTGCAGAATTAAGTACATTTTTATTGAAACAAATCTATTAAAAAATTATTGATGGCTACCTGAATCTTCTCGCCAGTGCAAGTTGTAATATAAATATCATTGTGATCAAAATGAAATGATAATACAAAAAATGTAGACTGTATCAGGTGGCATGTCTGTTAGCTTATTTAAAAAGGAATTACCTTACCCTTTAGAATTAATAATTGTCTGTCTGTCTGTCGTTGGTATTTCTTGTCTTGCCTACCCTTTAGTTTAAGCATATTTCATTAATGCCTACCTGTTATGGCTATACCTTTCTGCCTACTCTACCAATCAGCTAAACCTATGAAGCATGCCTGATGTACTCATTATCGTGTAAGAATATGCAGGAATATATTGTTTATGGAGAGGCAATTTAAATTGACCGCCCAGCATCATGGTTTTTTCAGGATTGTTCTGAAAACTCCTCCGATATACCAACAGTCAATGACTATGGAATTTCATAAACCTCTTTATCGGGGTAGATACTGACATATATGAATACGTTTTTAGACTGGAAATGAAACATGTCCAGAAGGGCTGCCAATTGCCTAAAACTCAAGACGTCTGATTTCAATGACAATCGTGTCCTGATTTACGATGGGAAGTTTCGGATTACAATGAAAATATTAAAAAGCTTCACTTGCCATGATAATGACATAATCAACTACATATTGTTTTCTGATTTTAAAATTAATTTGTACACATGGTGTGCAGTAGCATTGGCTTCCATAGTACGTGTACGATGTAAACACGCGTATAATGCACTTCTGGGAACCACCAAATCTCTTCTTTCTAATCGTATTCCGTCTTTGCATATTACAGAGTTAGCCCCCTTGTGGGTAGGTATCGATTGTTACGTCATTATTTTGTGAGCGCAATTCTCCGAAAAGTATGACGTTACGCTCGAAAACACATCACGTCACAATTAATACCTATCCACAAGGGCAGATAACTCTGTAATATGCAAATACGGAATACACACATTGTAGATACCTTATAAGAACGTTGACGGGGGAATAGACTCACTTATTTATAACATATTGCGTTTAATTAAGCGAGTTCGTTATAAACGTATTTTTCTGTAAAATACTTTATATATAAAGCATAATAGAGATACACAATAAAAGGAACAGGGATTACAATTATTTTTTGTCCTAAACTAAAACAAGAACTTACCGATCGTTTTTCTTGTAATAAGATATTTCAGGAACATATAACGTTTTCACTGAAAAAATAGCTACATTTTGTATAACAGAAACAGCGAAAGCCTATAGTTCCATAATACCCCTATATTTCCTTTATAATGTTTTGTTATTCTTATCATATATTGTTAATCATACGTAAAATACCATTATCATGGTCATATAGGATATGTTGCCGTTCTATCCCTACTTCAGTAGATTTGTATATACATTGTAAGACCAACTGGAAGATCAGATAAACCACAAAATGACCAGATCTATAGTATTATCCACTTGTAGAATACCTTCATTCCGGATTGCCGGCAGCAAGTGCATACTGTAGCCTTATCAATCTATCTTACGGAGGGATGGGTGAAAGAGTGACCCAGGGGTCACACTGGTCCATGCTGAGGTATAGCTCTATCGATCTACCATTGTATTTTCGCCCTTTTCCCTGATATACGATACACCATGTTAAGTACATGCTATCCGTAGGAGATCTCAAGTCACTGACGTGCATAGTCCCGCGGCATGATCCGAAATCTTGTACAACCGGCGTGTTTAGCTGGATAACGATGACTATCTATAATAACCGATACATTTCTCCACTCCGTGGAGGATGGGGATGGGTTGTATCATTTGATCATTACAAGCTCATTCACATACTCTCTCGTGTGTTCATCAGCGTAATGATACAGGGATTGTTCGTCGTGGTGATGACACAACTTATCGCTAAACAATGGCGAACTCTTTCCGATTATAATAAACTTGAGCATTATGCAAATTGCATGGCCAATATCAGTTCGAATATTTTTTAATACGAGTTAAATATCCTGATCTTTTATACCTGATTGTTTTTTAGAAACACGGACAAGGATTAGACCCCACGGCAGAAATGTATTAATTATGATTTGTTTTTCTCGAAATAATATTTCCCATTCTTAATCAATACTTGTACGTAGCTCATACTGTCTATCTAACTATCTGTCTAAGTGAATTAATGTTTTCTCGTTTGCATTATCTCTGAAGCTCTAGTGCAACGTCATTAGCTTAAAACAATGCTACCTACTAAAGATAAAAGGTGTGCCACTTGTTGCAGCTGACATGAAATCATATGAATCATAAACATTTATCCCAATAGATTATGAAGATGTGCTTTGAATTACTTATCGCAAATACTAACATTCAATGGCCTTTTTACGTCACTGATTGTCCAAACCCGTCAGAGTTTATAAACAATGCATCTAAGTCTGTGGCTTTTGACAGTGTCCTACTTGATCTTGACCCAACTGTTTGCTTCTGCTGTGAGGATTAATTCTCAGATAACGGATGATTCTAATTTGAGATATTGCTTTGTGTAAAGCTCTTAGGTGGGCGTTTAATAGTCTCTATCTGCAAAATGACCAGGAGAACACTCATCTGTGTCCGTTGATGCTTTCTGACCATATGTCCTGCTGACCACTGTCCGAATGTCCCGCTGACCAGTGTAGGTTGTACAGGCCTGTTATAGGATTAGTTGTTAGTTGGATTTTATTTCTAAGCAACGTTTACCAAGAACTTTGTAAGATTGTTTTCGCTAATTACATTATGACAAAAATATAAAAGTATCTTTTAAAACAGCTGTTTTATTGTAAACCAAATTTGTTTGCTACTACATTTCACGATTTTCATTTTCCTTCGCAGATTTACTTAAATCACGAAATTCGCAAAATATAAATCGTAGGTGAAAGAAAGTTGGTTCACAGTAGTTAATTACTGATGTGATGGCAATGAACAATCTGTATCACATGTCTCCTATAAAAGGTAGATATAATTTAACAATGACTATGCATAGTTAATTATTTATTGAATATTAATTGAACGATCGCCACACATTACGGCGTCATGTGCTCGCACACGCACTTGTGTCATTCTTGTCGGAGCAAATGTCGTAGCATACACAATACAAAATGCAAAGTGACGTGCGATACCCGGGCGATGCGATTGCGGGGATGACCATTATTTTCACGACATTAAGGGATGATAATGAGATCGCGAAACTTTGACTCACGGGCAAATAAGTTAAATCTGAAACAAATGAGCAATTTCGTATAAATATCATTTTTCGTTTAAGTCGCAAAATTTGTTGGTGCTGGCATTAAGCAAAACCAAAACTAGCGAATGGTCAAACCCAACATACAAACTAGTAGAAAGAATTAACAGACAAATACTCTATATATATCCAATTTGTTCATGATGAAAAAAATATGATGTTTAAAGAAGACTGATGTCAAACCTTATATGGCATATACACAGTTATTTTTTGTTATTTATACAACCCATTACGTTCGTGAATTCACACTAAAATAGAATATAGAATCCAATATTGTAGATGATCGTCACAAGTCGGCAACTTCAAAGGCTAAATGTCTATTTAGAAAGGAATTAAACGATATATTTGGAAACACGATATTAACTCGCCGTTTTATTATAGAAAACAATATGATGAATCGCTGTAACATTATACCTCTGTGGCTTCACCAGAACAGCCAGGATATATCGCCTACAATTACACGTTTCTGTACTGATCACGGGTTTCTGTCTCCTAGGTGTGTTGACACTGCATGATTCTGGAATAATACCACACGACGGAGAGTTAATTTAGTTACCGAGAGTGTCTTAGGACACCGGATGTCGCCTATCGGAAGCACGCGTCATATTTATAGCCGATGAACGAATTATTACCTGGACAACGGAGACACTGTTGAAGCTTAGCGGCATCAGCTATGTCATTGCAAAATACATTCGGTAGTTCCATATAAAAATATATATGTACTAGAAAAACAATAGAATATATATATGGAAACATCATTATACCACCGTAACGAAGTGAAGGAGGGCAAACTGAAATATAAGACTCTTTCATATTTGATATGGCAAGCCTCGGGTTTTACTACATTTTGTGACCCTCGGGTAGAATATACCTATCATTCATATCCACTTATGAAAGAGTATTTTTCTTTCATACATCGACGTTTTATTGGAATTTTACAAGTATAATATCCCTTCATTTTCGGTTGAAAGTCAATTGTTCATGCATGATAAATTACGTGATACTTTCAACAAAAATTCCGTTGTTTACATATTTTATAGTAAAAACAGTCAAGTTTGTGAAAAAAAAAGTTAAAATTTTACCGAGGAAATAGAAATTTTGTTGACGCCGTGACGCCACGAGGCTTTATTGCATGGGTAGCCATGCAATACAGCCTCAGGCGGCATGGGTGTATTGCCCTAGACCAACCAGTATTACACCCGTAGGTATGAAAGAATAGGGTTGTCAGTCTGTCTGTTTGTCTGTCTGTCGACACATCTTTGTCCGACGAACTCCTTATAAATTACTTGACAGATTTTGAAAAAAAATTGGTACATATGTACATATAACCCTGACGAAGAGGAGAGTTGACTAAACTATATAGGGTTCTGCATAGTCCCACATTGATGGAGTAATTATTAAATATGCAGCGGGTGGTATTAGTCGTCCACTCTGACAACAGTTCAAGTTTTATACTGCAACTGTCCTACATCCTGACCGATAACTACTCGGCAAAGCCTCGTCATCTCGGCTTTCCTAAGTCTCGCACCAAAATAAACCTTGTATTGTAAGATACTAACAATGTATTCTCTATATATCTGACATAAATAATGAATGTTGGTTTCTTATGACCGAAAGGATATCTTTCAAAATATGTTTATTGAATAAAGTCTAGATATTTCTAAGGAGTTTAATGCGATTCTGAAGTCAAAATGACGATAAAACAAACGAAGACATAACGACAAAAAACCCACTTATAAAAAAGGGTTTTTCTTCGTTATTTTTACTGTGGTATGGTAAACATTGGAATAACGATAAATTTTACAAAAGTTCATGTAACATCGGTTTAGCAATTACCTAAGCCGATTTAAGCACTTGTAGCATTGAGCGTATAATTTGCCATATTGAATTTTCTCTTTTCCTTTAACTATTTATGATACGTTCTCACTTTCTCGCTGAAGTGAACACCCGAAGATAGTTGACCTGCAAAAGTTACCGAATTCTATTACAATCTTCATGAGAAATATAATAATAGCCACATTTCTTATATAATTTGTTAGATTGGATACTTTTCCTGTGGACAATTAGATTTATTCAAGTGGTTTGGTAGAGCGTATAATTTGCCATTTGCTTTTTGAAAATTCTAATAGATGGATAAATGTTTTATATAAGTTTTAGTAACATCAATATACTTTGTATATATTTAACATAGAATTCAATATGTTAACTTTTCCTTGTTTTAATTCCTGTACTAGTCTTAAAAATTAACATGTTACTGATGGTACATTCTACGTTTAGATGATCGACGATCGTTCAAGTGCCTCTAACACAGAAAGGGCACAGATAAAAAACAAAGAATTAAATTATATGAAGAAAAACTTCCTATACTAAACATGCTACCTTGAAAAAGGTTTTCCATTCTAATTTGAATTACAAGTTTCGGGAAGAATCGATAGCTTCTGACGCCGCCATAGCAGTACTCAAACCTTAACCAGAACTAGGTATACACTGTACCATAATTGACTTTTTTCGGAGACACTGAACGGATAAGTGATACAGACTCAGGAGTGATGTATGAAATGTGTCTTTCTCTGCCTATATACACTACAATATAACAACATCAATATAAGACTGAGCCGCGGGTTATTACTTCACTGATTATCTCGTGTTAGCACTGCAGATTAGCAAGAGATAGCGAGTCTCCGTCAGAGTGGTCAGATATCCCATCAGACACAGTATCCAGGCTATTCCCCCACACCAATGCTAATCAATCTCCCTTCTCCAATCACTGTTTCCCGGTTGATCAGTTCGGTAGGCCAGTAGTTCCCCTCCCTCGGCTGGCGCTGGTGACCATTTGTGGAAGTGACCCGTCTTCATGCCCCAGCGATCTCGGAGATACACCCTGGCTCTCGAGTTTTTTAGATTTTCGTGTATTAGATCGTCTAAGATAAACATTAATCTTTGGCCGAAAGCTGTCCTATCTCATTCGTCCACTTCCACAGAGGAGATTAAGAACGCGAATGGAGGCCATTAGAGGTTCTCGACCTTTGATACCACTTTTATACTCCGGGAGGATGTCAAGAGGAATTATATAATCTGGATGGGGACTAATTTAATATGGTGCTATATTCAAAACATACCCGGTGCCTAATACCTTTTTATCATGCCAATGGTATTGCGATGGTCGGAATATGACCACTGAAAACTACAGACATCCCTAATTTACTCCTTTTATCAGTCTTTTAATTTATCATGAACTCTGTAAGACATTTGTGTAAACATTATTTTGGCCGGGGAAAGAAATACATGAGGTGTGCTCCGAAAAAAGGCTTTTTAGTCTTTTACATACCTCAAAAAATATTGATCCTTCATTTGAAACTGACTATGCTACAAGGCTTTATCAATAAAGCAAGGGAAATGACAATGAAGTTGTTCCATGTACATTTTTACCCATTATGTACCCTCAGACACACCCGGTAAATTGCATATAAAACATATGGTAACTGCAATTGTAGTCTCAAAAGTATAATTTTTACAGACGAATTAAAAGGTTATGGGTTATGTCCCGATTTTTGTTTTTTCTTGCGTATTAGTGTTGTTATTCCGACGTTTTCGACTCATTAAGAGAGCATTTTTCTTAACTATGTAGAAATCTTCGAGCTATGGTAGCCTTACCGAAACATACTTGAATCGACCAATGGTGATGGGTTGTTTCCTGTCCAACACCTAATTTTTGATTTCAAAGACTTTAGTATACATTGATGAGTTAAACGTTTCTTGTTGGATGTCATCGGCAATATGTATCTATGAGGTAGCCAACACGTCATGTTTAATTGGGCGACTATTTTAAAAGTATGAATTGATAAAGGGCTTCTTTTAGGTGTCGTTAGCGACATTTCTATTAGAGAGAACATTTTGATGTAAGCAATAATCGCACCCTGTTATAACATCCCACGTACCCACCTACTGTTACAGTACCATGTACGGAAGAACTTGATCACTATCTCATAGTCTATAGTGATTCTAACTCGTGAGGTAGATAACGCCATTCTCGCATGGAGGAAATATGATGTCAAAGACTGTCAAGGGAGACATTGGTAAAAAGTGTTTAGGAATACCAGATGCCGGATTTAGTCATCTCACGGGATTTAGTGATAGTGCTTAGCGTAGAAATCTCCAAACTTACTTTATGAATTGAATTGGTTTCTATGCTGCAATTAATCTATCGATATCTCTCTTGATAACTTATCCGAATCTTTACTCTGTATTTGTTGTATATGTTGTATTTTCATGTAAGTTAAAATAATCATAGATATAACATTTGAAACGTCAGCCAGAAAGTGTGTCTTCACTGTCTATAAAAAATAAGCATAATCTGAACATTTGATCTTTTATATTGTATCCAAATATTTTTTGCCGTTTTAATCGTCTGTGTTGTAATGTTAAGGCCCATGGACCTTTTGTTTTTTGTAAGACTTTTATCTTGTTCTCTATAAACGACAGTATTGTCTGTAAAAGGAACCACCGATACACGCAAAACTAATGTTGAGTCATAGTGTAATTGGTCCTGGGAGATAGCTAAACATACCATTGGTTGTACTTGATGAATCCCGTAATAGTAAAATGACCTTCGCTCCTGAAACTCCAATCGGAATTGTAAAAGCCTTCAAACTACATCTCGTGATATAGACGATCTAACGTTGCTAGGTTGAACGAAAAGTACACTGCGTATTGCTTTGACATTCGGGTTTGTTGGAAATGCAGACCTACATTTGCTATTAGACACATATTGGCAGTCGTAGTATGCATTTAAAAACGAAACCGGTCTTGATATGAGTAATACCACAAAAAACATTTTGGAAAATCTTAAAATAGAATGATATGTTACAATTATGAAGTAAGTTGATCTTAAGGTCAAATTGTAATATTTAGACCATTCCACCACTGCAAACCTAAGATAAAACGAGAGGAATATTGATGGTTTTTTTCCCTTTTATACCGATGTCTCGGTAACTTGCAGGCATTATATCCTAAGCATTTATATTGCTTTGTGTTTTTTCCATGTCATCCCTTACCATCTAAGGCCAATAACAAAGAATATGTTTCTCGTAAACCTTGGGTGCTTTAACAATGAGGGTAGGGGACTGTAGTGTTGGTCATTACCAATGGTGATCATTCGTGTCTATTGGTTACCATAGGTTACCATTGGTTTCCATTGGCAATAGGATAACTGAAGAGCGATGCTATGATTTACTTTCTAACAAAAAAAGCAACATATCACTTTCCGTTAAAGATTCTCCACAACAGACAAAAGCTGTTTTCTATAAAAAACAGAAGCAGATGAATAAGTATTTTCCTCTGTTACAAAAATTACTTTCTTATACCATAATTACCGTTGAAAAGTTTGAGTTTCTAATTTTACCTCATGATAAAAAATATTTAAAATGATTAATTGCATCCCAGAAAAATATTAGTGGCACTTTGTTCAATATGGAATGAAGTACTGATTGAGCATGCACCAAAGGCAAAATTATTATTTATATGTATTTTTGTGTTAATTAGACATATCATTATATACACGATTAAACACCATTTATTGTTCAAATGATGAGTATCGTGTACGCTCTGTCGGCGTTGGAACATCTTTAAACGATAAAGTTTAATTTCAAACGTGGTGCGAAATTCAGAATGCCTACATACTAACAATTCTTTCTACTGAGGTGATACGCAGTATGATTACGCAGGGACAGATCGAGAAACACGTGTCGCAAATATAGAAATATCCCGGAAACATAGTCCGGGTTCAATTAATGAAAAATGTCATTTGTAAGAAATCGATTTCCGATCGGGATTGTGACGAAAGGCTTACTTTATAGTTGGTGGGATTAATGCGAAAATAGATTCCTGTCCGTGACTTAAAGATGAGTCCGGCTAGCAATGGCGCTGGACGTTCGATTCAGCCAGATGGTCTCGTTGATTACTTGGGACAAATCGGCTTTCGATGGAATGACTAGACCGCTATCAACAGAGGCCAAGCCTTAATTATATGTACCAGAAAACACTTTCTTTTGTAAAACAATCCAGAATAATCTTAATAGGAGCCTGTTTGGGACCGGATAAATGAAAATTTATCCGTGCTCTGAAGTACCGATCCCGGGTCCTATATTGATTCCATGTAATTTTAAGCGATTTAATGGTTTCTGGAGAGGTCAATAACCGGTGTTGATGGGCTCATCATACGTATTTTAGTCGATCTTAAGAAATAACATCGTTTAAAGTCATTACTCTATGGATAATTTTTTTTTTATTAATTGCTGATATTTATTTATTATTTACTTTTGCATGAATGGTTACTATTTATGTATCATATACATTAATATATTTTTGAACCGTTCTAATTATTTCTTTTAATCAATAGATTTAATTCCCTTGCAATTTTGCATTATGTTAACTAAGTTTAGAAGTCTTCAAGAATTCATACATAAGGAATAACTAGGATAAAAAAAACCACCTTAAATTTAAAGTTTTACTTTGCCAATCAAAAGTGATGTAACGTTTTGTAATATCATCTATGACTGATTAATTTTAAACAATAGATAGACTTAAGACTGCTTCATGCTTGGGATCTGGCTCCGATTTCTCGAAAAAAAACTTAAGTCAAAATTCTGGTCAGAATTTTATCAACATAAGTTACAAAAGGAGAAAAACCTAAGTTTTGACTGAAGTCTGTACTTTTGTTTCGAGAAATCGGAGCCTGGTCTTTCATAGTCATTTTCGTCCTATCAAGAGACACACACTTCACCAATTTCTATGAAAAATAAGTGGATGTAACATCAATGAACACATTAAAAGGAAAACTTCAAGACCTATAAAGAAGTTCGTGCTTTGGCGTGTACTGTCTCTCTCAGGTTCATATCCTTTGTCCTGCATGACAGGTTTACTCTCTTATTCATCAACATAACAATTGCTGCGATAACGATGGTGGGATGACAAACAAACAATCTTAAGTGTTATTTCCTAGAAATGTTACGCCTCCAGATTATCAGAAACGATTGACTGTCACTCTCCTGAATTTATTGCCCGAGTTTCGGTTGTAAATATTATGAATTATCATCATTGATTTCGATGTGTTGCATATCTAGATGTATTTCAGTGAATGTATTTACTGCATTAATCCTGTAAATGATGAATCGTCCTAGGACTTTTCTACTGTATCTTAATGAAGCATAGATAACTAGATCACTCTTGGAGTATATGTGAATTATACAGATATAGAAAATGCCTTCAATCGCCGTCATAGACAAAGGTCCCTTTCCTGGATCATTCTAAGTAATATCTGCAATAAGAGATTGGGTTCATCATTGCCTTTCTGTACCAACAGTTGTAGACGTCGCTGCCGCTGACGCTAATGATGATAAATTTGCGACCTCCTTGCCTACTGATGTAGAATAGGAACATATAGAGTTATATATTAATAATGAATACGATGACGGAACGCATTAGGAACCAGTGCATGGCAAACAAGGGTGATGGCACCAATACATACGCTAATCATCTTGTCCTACCAGGGAAAAGGTTCTGTAATTATGGTTAAGATATATATATGTAATACATGTACTTCATTAGTCAGTGAAAAAGTTTGTTATTAGAAAATGATGATTGTTGGTGTTGTAGATGGAGATGGTAGTGGTGGTTTGATAATGGTGGGGGTTAGGATAGTTGTGTTGGTTGTATTGGTGGTGTGGTTTGTGGTGGTTGTGTGATGACAATAATATTGATGATGATGATGATGATGGTTATGATGATGATGGTGGTGATGATGATAATAGTGATGATGATGATGATGATGATGATGATGATGAGGAGGAGGAGGATAATAGTGAAGATGGTGATTATCACGATGATGATGATGATGATGATGATTATGATGATGATGATGATGATGATGACGATATGATAATGATGGTGATGATGATGATGGTGATGATGATGGTGATGATGATGTTGTTGATGATGATGATGATGATGATGCTGATAATGATGATGACGAGGAGAAGGAGAATAATAGTGATGATGGTGATTATGATGATGATTATAATGATGATGATGATGATGATGATGATGATATCTGGTATATTTCCAGCCTTTGGCTGTCTATTGTTCTTTAAGTGTCGGTATAGGTTGTAATATTTTGACTTTCTAATATGATTAATATGGGTGGGAGTTTCGTTAATCGTTGATTTAATCTTCTTTAACATAATTATACCATTTGTTGTGTTTTATCACAATGTTTAAAGGTGTATGCAACATCTGGTAAAAAAATAAATTTAATTTCTTAGCAAAACATAGAGCCTGGCTACCATTAATTAGGCAAACCATCACTAAAATCTCTGGTCGACCATTCAACCCTCGCATTGTCATGTGGAGTGACCAATAATCTGACCATTAGGAATTTCAAACTAGGGGAAGATTATCTAATATTTCCTATCTGCTGAGATTAAATTAATACTGTGGTCTGTTAACCAGTATACAAAACATTCAGACATAGTTTTGTTTTATAGATTCAGTTAAACATTTAAGACATTATTATATAGATATAACCATCACGACAAGCGTGGTAAGCCAGTCACATATATCTCTGAAATACAAATTACGTAGGAGTTCGTGCGTTAAAAGAAATCGTGTGAGGGGGCGACCCAGAGCGATTATCTGGTCATGCCTATGCTATAATACTGTTGTTCTAGCAGAATTAAGCACTTAACTCCCTGATGGCATTTATGTTGTAATAAACTTCAATCCGGATACCATAGGAAGTAATCTTTAGAGTGAGAAGATCTTCTGAAATTGTCATGAAATCAGCAATAAATGCTTGTCGTGGTTATAGCATCAATATTTATTGTTGTTATAACTATACAATGTTATTTATATCCTCATCCGTAGAGGGATGATGTTGTTTTGTCGTCGTGAGAAGAAGGGGGCTTTCTGTTCTTAAGAAGACCTTGTCATTGAGTTGCAGTGTAGCAAAGGTTTAACAATTAACAGATGAGACCGCAAAAAGTCAAACTGTTAACTACTTATTATACATAAGAATTCATAAATTTTAATTGAAGTCGGTACTAGGCTAAATTTAGACTTAAGTTTTGACTAGCCAATCATGTGTGACATAACTTTTTGTAACATAATCATTGTTTGGCTAAAGTCTAAAATTACGTCAGTGTTGGATTTAAATTTGTTACATGATTCTGAGGCCTGGCCCCAGGATCATGAAAGTTATTGACTTAAGCTTTTGCTTAGCTAATCAAAAATAAGTTAATTTTTATAACGTCATCTGTGATTGGCTAAATCTAAACGTATGGCTGTTTTAGACTTAAAATTGTTTCATGATACTTGGGTCTGGTCTCACCCACATTAGAATGATACTACACCATGCAGTTGTGTCGGCTTTAGCGAAACATTTGCTATTGCCAGACTTTATGTTATCGTTGTAATTCCTCATTGTAAAATGATTACCGACCAAAGTTTTTAATCAATTCTGTAAATGACAGGAAAGGATGCGACACCTGTTCACATCTGTCATTCAGTACTGTAAACTGATTAATGTTCTGGTACCATTAGATTTCACGTTTTCACAAGCGGTAAGAAATCGCGAAAAAGTTTTCCGGCGAAATTTCCCTGAACACAATTGAGTAGACCAACATCACACTAAACCCCGAAATTAAATTCTCAAGTATATTGTTTGCATTTACATTTTACCCTATTTCACCCTTACGAAATCATGTATGTGAGCAAACATTTAGAATAAAAGTAATTATCCTAATGCACTGTTACATTGTATATTACTCGGCGCTCCTTCAACCCTAAAACACGACACGTCCTCAACTGGCTCTGTCTGTGAATTAAAAGTAAACTTAACAAAAGTAGGCAACAAGATATGAAATGCACTGTATGGCCTATAGTAAACATATTGTAGAGTTTTAAGAAAGTCACGTGCAGTGTGTGTAGGTGTCCTGACCAACAATTAGAAATCCCGTGCTACATGGTATAGCCCGTGATGAACTTAACAACTGATGCTTCATTTACGAAACGCTGGCTAATGACGTTCTATTTGCTGGCTTCACTTAACAAACCACGTGACTGATAACTGGGATGTTCGTGGACGTGAGCGCGTCCAAACGTGTGGATAAAATCGAAAGTGTAACTAATTCATCATCGGTAATTACGAAGATTGTGACACATTTTGGATAATTTTTTGGAAACATGCTAGTTTTAGTTTTATAATAAATGGCGTATGTTAGAAGGCACGTAATGGTGACAGAGCGGTGTGTCCACACGAATGCCTTCAATTAATCAAGTGTCTCAATTACTGACCTTGCACTTGCTTACACGCAGCTTGACGTCAGAGCACTTTAAAACATTTGCTTTAATATGTATGACTGTCTTCAAGTACTACTGACTTGACCTATATGGACCTGCCAGTACTCTAATATTCAATCAATATTCACAGTAGCAAACAAACGGAATAATGTATTCGGTAACGACATAAGAAAATTATCCTAATTACGAGCTCCCTTGTTTGTTTGTTTTAATCGATATGTATTTTTATGTGCATTTTTCGTCATACACTTGTATGTTGCGGAAGAATTTTGGAGGCAGATGTTTTGTTGCGGTTGTCTTTGACATTGATAATCTAATAGCTATCTTCAGCGTTATCTTACTACAGTATACTGTAGAAAACACATATTAATGAAACACAATATTGACCTAAAAACACATATTAATAAAACCAAATATTGACCTTGTCACACTACGTAACATTGGGGATACCATTCACTATTATCTTGGTGGTAGTCGGAGTAGTATATTTTGTTTACCGTTAATATGACTGTAATAGTTGGCATCTAATACCAAAAGTTCCAATGGAAACTTTAGGTTGGAGAAATCAACTTGGAAAGGAACCCACCAAGATAGAACTGCTCATATGTGGTCTACTCAGTCGATCATGCGAATCGGCAGTAAATAAACTGCTTGTGCGCTATCTACATGTTCGTTTGTGTGCCTAACATCTATAAAGTGATGCTCCTTCTTGTAAAAAATGTGCACCCTATATGATAATCTCTGTGATTGAATTCCGTAGTTTACAACGCTTCCATCGACAGATATTTATCCAAGCCGTTACATTGTTTACGTTGAATAAACCTGAGTTCAGCGTGTATTTTGTAGAAATAAATCCTTCAATTATACCAATGATACTGGCTTGTGAAGGAACGCATTGCTTCACAATTGCATATCCATTGACTATTTACACAGACCTTTCCTCCGTCGGGGGGTGTTAACACTGTGTCTGCTGAAACTCAAGTAGGGGAGCGGTAATTTGTAGTCTGGTAGGGGCCATGTTAACTACAACAGAGGAAATTGCAACAAATTTACTAGCAACATGAATTGTCCACGAATGTAGGCTCTGGATTGTCTCTGTATAAAAACCTATTTATGCCTTCTTGTTATACGCCCACTGATGCCATATTTCTTTTCGAAATTTTTTCACGTTTTGATTTTATTTTTTGCAGTTCTTTTGATGTGTCGAGAGAGAACAGCTTAGTGTCTGAAGAAGAGGTTTCTAAACTTTGCGGGGACTTACGAAGACTGACGACAAACAACGAAAACGAGAATGGTTATGTTAAAGTGTTAGCGTCCCCACGAGTTTCACCGGATATCTTTCATTCTGTGCCGGGCGTTGTTGTCACGTCCGACTCTGACGAAACTTCCGGTAAGTCGATATTTCTGATTTATAAAAACAAAATGAATCTGTGTGTGTGCGCATATTTAAGAATCATGCAGTGAGTTGATCTCTGATCATTATATCTCTCTGAAATAAATGCAGATTTGCGAATCAATGATTTTTTCTCTCTATAACAAAATTCTGGTACGGCTGCCTTTACACAGGGTCACAAGTTCTTTTAACTCAATAATGGATGTTACTTAACCACTAAAACCTCTTTCTGTTCTAATTTCTGGCTGTTGCTTAACGCTAATGACGGTCTATCTGGTACGGAGCAAATTATTTAATGACATGCCTAACTCTATCTTGCTCACACTCGTGTTATCGCACCATCGACCGCTTCCGGGGAGGAGGCATATCTAGTCAGGGTCACTGTGACCCAAGGGACACACATCTACTAGAATCTCACATCAATGACGTCATGGGGCATGTTTAAGATAACCCCAACGTCATATGGTTTCGATAATGATACATTCTTGTTGGTTATAATTGTCATACATTATGACTGTTTTAGATAAATGTGACATTCTCAGTCCTATCTCTTACACGACATATTTGATTTGCCGTATATTTTTAATATTTTTTCTATGTTACGACTTCAACTGTTAAAGGTTAAACTAAGATATGTGATGGACTTCAGTGAATACACAATCCCAGTGTACGAGCTAACAGTTTAAGTCTAACGCATCGTGTGACTATTAAATTACATCTAAGACAATGACCTTTTCATACTCTGAAATTCCGGGTTTACTTTCCATTTTTTAGATTCTAAAAATGGATCGATCCATTATCAGCAATTGTTTCGACTCTGATGCATGTCAATATTAGTGAACAAAAAACGACATTTTAATTAATTGTAATCATGCTTTATTATTATTATTATTATATTTGTAATTACTTGTGACGTTAATTAGTATAAGTTACTATAAATGGTTAGCTTTACAGGTTGGTAACGGCTTTCTCAATGCATATCGGAGTGATATCAACCGGAACAATTCATACGATACTAGAAATCCAATCCCACACTTGTAACAACTCTGTCGTCGCGAAAAATGAGTAGAAAATATGTCTGTGATGACGGCATAGATACTTAAACACTGGTATGCTTATAGAGTGCAGTTTAAATAACGAACTGTTACGTCCTGTTACATACGACATCCAATCTCGTTAATCAACATAATTACTTTATAGTTATTAACGTCGATAGAATGAAGCCAGTCTATAAAAACCACCACAAGGGACAAAACAAGAAAGAAAAAAACATGTCCATTTGTGGTGAAGGTGACCATATGATACCTCAATAAGTGGTCTTATTACAAAGGTGGGCGTTATATAGAGGTGGTCGCTAAGATTTAAATGTACTTACTTCCCATTGTTTGTTTCGTTAAGACATGATAATGATGTGATTCGATCATATTCCGAATGTCGAGGACACCAGGGACACTCTAATGATGTCGGCTGAATGTCAGGACTCATTGCCATCACACTAGTAACCTTAAGAGCTACCTGTCGGAGATAATGGTCGGCTGATAGGGTAATTGTCCCGGCCCAGACCCGGTACTACATACTCTCTGATTAGTTCAGGTCCCAAACCTTTCTCTGGTCACACCTTTCACTTGTTTCAAACGTTTGTTCATCATTCCAACATGGCTGTTTCTCCTAAGTTGACTGATGAAGGTAAGCAACGTATGTTAATATATATATTGTTGGAACCGACTCGTAAATCATATTTGATTGAATTAGCTTTATGTACTAATATTTTTGCTACTCGGACCTGACTCCTCATGTCAACTGGGGAGCATCGATGTTGTACCATCCGTAGTACGTTAACTCTCAACAGAGAGGGATGAAATTAAATCAAAAGGCTGCTTAAACGATCGATGATTTGTAAAATTTAAGCATACAAACATTTCGAAATGGTCGCAATGACAGCCATTGTTAATGTAGATGTTTATTCTGCTGCGTTACTATTAAAAAAATAATAACTGTTTCGAAAAATAATAAAAACAAACTGCATTTGTGTTTTGATTAACATGAATTTGCGTCGCATCAAGTTTAATAGGAATACATCGCACGATAGTTTGTTCGTATCTATGATTGACGATATTAATATTAATTCCTATTACAATTTGGAAAAAAACCTGATTGATTCCACGTATTTTTCGAAATTCTCTACGTCCATGCCGTCAACGCAGATACACGTTCGAATCGTTTTTCGTACCGAGGGAGCCGTTACAAGTGCCGGATTTCTAGTATCGTATGAATTGCTGTGGTCAATATCACTTCGTTTGCCTGACATGTACTGAGAAAACCGATCCAAGCTTGTGTTTAATCAAATATCAATAACTGTCGTACAACGAATATGCAATATTGAATATTAAATCATATTTCAAATATGCGGATCATCAAGTACACAAAAAAGAAAGCGATTTTGGTTTCTACGGCAATATTTTGTTATCAGATGATAAGTTGTTCATTTAAATGGATCTTTTGGTTGCATAAAAAAAATATTTTATCAACTTTTACTTTTCCAGTCATATTCATTGTCAGTTCATCATAGCATGATAATGGCAGTTATTTCATTTGAAGGGATGCTTTCTGTATTTGGCTACACAAATAGTGTTTGATATGAAAAATAATGCGAAATGCGTCATTCAGTAGGTAGATTGTTTTATAGAAGATACAAGTTAAATCTCGTTAACTCGAAGGGACACTTAGAACACTTCGAGTTATACGAGTTTGTTATTGTTAATAAGCTTTTAATCAATATATATTGATAACATTTTTATTGTCAGGACATTCAACACTATGATTAATGTAGGATGTCAATTCGACATAAAAGGGTTTAAGATGATTATATCAAGTTCTTGTTGAAAAAAATCTCACATACAAAATATTACTTGAATATTGTATATTTAGGTTAAAATCATTAAATATAAGCGTAATGGAATTTTTAGCAGTTCTATAATACTTTTGGTATAACACTTAAAGCAGTAATGGAATGATTTGTTATAACATTAAATTATTATGGGATTTTTTAGTGGTTCTATAATACTTTTGTTATGACACTAAAACTTGTTATGATATTTTGTTTAAATCTAATTATATAACTGTGATGTTCTATCATATTTTCAATACTTGAATAGCATTATGTATCATATGTAAACTGTAACGTTTTTTGTCATGTTTGGTAATCTATTTTATGTTTATATGCAAATATATTGACATACGACCATGTTGTAAATTAGTATTGTCTAAATATGTATTAGTTACTAGATTAAACTGATTAGATAAGATATATTAATATTATTATTTTGTAAATCATGCAATGCCATGATATCATTATGAACAAAATGAATGGAAAAACTTCGAGTTAAAGAAACACAAGTTAGCGAGGTCACCGTATAGGGTTGTAAAAACACACATGTACATATTGCAGGGAAAACATAAAAAAAGTAAGAAGTAAAAATCAAAGCACAGCATCCGACATTTTCTTTTGTAAGGCTTAAAATCGATATGAATATGAAGACTTACCGGAAGACCAGAACCTTGTTCACTCATTCGGTTTAGGTATATAATAGAAATATGACGGCATTATGTAATCGAATTGTAGATGTCTGTCAGAATTGAGATGTTAAAATAATTATACTGTATAGATGTAAGAAGTAAATGTCTCCGAAATCTGATTCTTAAATGTCAATTGCTTCTTAGTTCTCTTTAAATTGATGAAAAACGAGATAATAAGATTGAAGAAAAATATTCAAGCAACAAACAACATTGAAAAGGAACACGACTTATTGATGTAATAAAGTGAATTATTTTTGACTTTGATCAGACACGGACCTGTATAAATTTCAACAACATTTGGATTAAGGAGATAAAATAATTATATGCATATTATATGTAGATTTAGCACGCCTAAAATACTATGCCTCAGAATGAGCGAGTGATGTAGTGGTTAAGCCACTAGTGTTTCACCTAGCGGATCGGGGTTGGATCCCCGGCACGGACATGAACAGGTCATAGGTTACCTGCCTGATACTGTAGATTTTCCCATGACATGTTTGCTTTAAGATTCCTCACAATAACAAACCCTGACAAAATGCATGTGTACGGTGATATTCAAGAAAATATGGTATGTTCCTTGTGATTATGTAACCATTAGGTGACTGACAGATATTGACATCCGAGTCTGTATCGTCCCGATATCATAAAGGCTGAACGGTCGACTTGGGGAATGCTCTTCTGCTTTGCGTCGAACATGTTAACGGGAGAATATCGTGACTAAGCCTGCATGCCGTTTGTTTTCATTTAAACATTGCGCAAGAAACATCGATTGCCGATTGATCTTGTTTCGGTTTTCTCTTTCAGATTCGCAGAACGGAAAAGTTTACCAGTCGCACAAGGGCCAAAATTTCCTGTCGGTTCCAAAGAAGGTAGGAGGTCGGGATCGTGTTGTGTCATAAAAAAGCCATAATTTGGCAGTGTTTCCTGTTCTCTGACATATTGAGATCAAGGAGAAATTTGGCTGACGCCTTATATCAAGAGACATGAAGATCCTTGGCATTACCGACAAGGGAAAATTAAAAAAAAATGTACAAGTTTAGTTTTTCATATCAATTTACAAATATTAGAGATTTACAGGGCACAGTTTGACAATGTTCCTTAACTTGAAAAAAATCCTTAAATTTGAAATTTTCCTGAGAAAAGCATACCAAAAACTAAGGAGAGTGTTTTCTTAATCTTTGCAATTATTTTCTATGAGAAGTTATATCAAGACATATAGATAAGGGTTGCTGAAACTGAAATGGAACAAGTTACATGTACATTGTATTTTGTTTAATCCACTTTTCAGAATACATCATTGAATACTTAAAACTAAGGGTAGCTCATCTTGTCTCTTTAAATTGATGTTATATATATTTTGACAAAACCTAATCGTTTTACCATTATCATAATCCTTTCTATAGGTAACCTTTAGGTTCTCTATCTTTATTCCATATGCCACGACATTTAATTTGTTTCTTGACAGAACCTTGAGAAAAAACTATCCAATACAATAGATAACTAGTTGTGTTTGAGATAACAAATTGTTGACATAGAGACGATGTAAAATTCTAACGTTTATCGTAGTTCTCATCACAATATCAGTCACTCGAAAGTGATTGAATCATAGCAGAAAAAGTATACGTAATAGATAATGAAAATCTGATTCATCGACAGTGTTTTCAAATAATGTAAATCTGATTCATCGACATTGTTTTTAAATAATGCAAGCCGATTTGGATTTGTATAAACTTGTCGTTGCAGACATGGTTTAAGTTATATGTGCCCTATTTTCATAATATTATTATTCACTAATTCAGAAAAGTTTTCACTTAAGAATTGCAATAGTTACAATGTATTGGTTTTAATGTTACGTGCCAAAAATCATGATATTAACGATTATATTAGTGATAATAAAGTAACTTATTCAGATAGATTTTTCCATCTAAACATACAAAAGGCTTCAACACTAGAACTATAATGTTAGCTTGAAGTCTAATAATAGAAACCGGTTTTTTACATTAATGTATTACTTTTATACTCTGGGAAGTTGTCAACAATATCTTACAACCAAGGATACATTTTTGTCTATATAGTAAACAACGTGCTATTCATGTTAACAGACAAGTAGGCGGAAAAGCTCCCTGAGTTTAACCAGTGGATCGGAGGAAAGTGACTGTGAACCCTCACCGCCTCTGTCTCGGAGAGGACGAAGGGCAGCAATCGTGGACACCAAGGTAAGTGCTTACTTGCGATCCGACTGAAAATACATTAGATCCACCAGCAATCGTAGGCACCAAGGTAACGACTCGGTGGCCATCCAACTCCGAATACTTTAGACCAACTAGCAATTGTGGGCACCTAGCACCTATGTAAGGAATGGTTGGCGATCCTACACATAAAACGTCAGACCAACTAGCAATCGTGGACACCTAGATAAGGACTTGATGGCGATCCTGCTCAGAAATCGTTAGACCAACTAGCAATCGCGTTCAAGAAGGCAAGTACTATGTAGCGATCCTTCTCACAATATTTTTTTCTATTAATTTTACTGCAGATATTGTTTTAACAACTATTGTGTCGTTAAAAACGAGATCATTTGTAAAGGGAAAGCTCTTAATTAAGTCTGGGTCATTGCCCGTTTTATTGTTCCAGCTAGAATATAGCTACATGGTCTGGTTTCACTTCACTGTATCGATTTCATAGCCTTGCAATTTTGTAATTATTGCTTGTGACTCTATGAACCGTTTTGATGAATGGTTGTACGATTCAATTTCAATTATTGGTTAGTTTTCTGATGTAGTGACTCTAACCACATTACAGTTTGCTCTTTAATATGCCATTGTATTATGTTGAGTATATGCAATGATAAATAAACTTGTACTTGTGGATTACTGAAATAATAACACAGCGTAACCATGTTGAATGCTTGTCGCTATGTGCCTAACGGTGAGAGGGATCTTCCATTTAGCTCGATCGGCTGACGTTGAATAAAATACAAGTCTTGAGTTCGATCCCAATAGATTATTTTCATATATTTCAATCATTAAAATGTAATCATGTGCTCGGTTACATTAACGTATTAGCCGAAATGGCAACTTTCTAAAGAGTTTCATCTCTAAAATAGTTGAAAGCATTTTGCATCAGAGGTTAAGTATGTAACCGTGATGAATGTCTAGCACAGTCTATCTTTCGCCAGAGTAACCTTCACTTTAACCCAATGGCTTATATTTTAGACAACTCTACTATCTACGCAACAGTGATTCGAATGATACAATTTTGATCTCTTTCGCAAAATAAATTACTGATGAATTAAAAATATAGACGATGACATCAATATGTACATAACCAATACTTCGAAAAAATAGAATTAAGGCAAAGAAAAGGGTAGATATTTCCACGAAAAAAATAAATATGTACTTCTGAAGGGAACGCGCTCTGTTATATTGACTATTCCGATCATATAAGTCAAATCCATGTCAAATTGGATCTCTAATGAGACGCGAGCAACATTGAACACATCTTAAGATAAAACAGAGTTCTTTTTCTGATAAGATGATTATAACAACTAAAAAACTTTCCGGTGATCCTCATTGAACTGGATTTGTGAGAGTTGATTACAAGTGCTCGACATCTATAAGACAATTCATAATTATGAAATCGAGCCACTTTATATCGAATCGACTGCAGTCATCACATAGTGAAGGGTAGAAAATTAGAAACATAACTTATCATGTCAGTATTCCAGCTCCGCTTTGTGGTGTTCCAGATATTGGTTGTCGAAATCAAGGAGCTGACATTGAAGAAGTTGAATTACAATTACGTTTAGTACTTGGTTTTAGATATTTGTCCAAATGAGAAAGGCCCTCGATAAATGAACTAGACATGAGATAGTTTAGATAGACTGAGGCCAGATAGGACTTAACAATTACGTAATATTATGTAACCTATTGTGCAGATTTAGTAAGATATTCTTTACATTTGTATAATCAACTTTGGCTAAAGCAAATCGTCTACTATTTATCAGGGGGACACAATAAGTTTTGATTGAGAATGGAAAGAGAAAGTATTTTTTGAACTTCACGTATGTGTCAAGAAGTAAAATCAAAAAAGCAATTAAATCTTATCCTCGGAAGTCAAATTCAAAAATATCATGGTCCTAAACGATCAGAATCTTTTTTGCAGCCTGCTTACATATAACTTTGACAAAGTATCCCATAGACTCCTCATATACAAATTAAAATCCTATGGAACTGGAGGCAAAAGTCTGTCATGGATACAACAATTTCTGTCGGGACTACAACAAAAGGTTATTATAAATGGAACAAGCTCCAAAACCAAAAAAGTAAAAAGCGGTGTACCTCAAGGAAGTGTACTCGGGCCCATACTATTTCTAATTTATGTCAATGACATCCCAGAGGTAGTGAATTGTGTTACCAAACTATTTGCGGATGATACCAAATTGTTTTCAAAAATCAACACATTACAGAACTGTGAAGAGCTACAGAGAAATATTGACAGGATCTCCGATTGGACTGACCTCTGGTTAATGAAACTAAATAAAGAACAATGCAAGCATATGGAAATTGGCAATATCCCCATTAACAGACAATACACCATTAAGGACGGCGACAACAGAACACGACTTGGGAAAACAAACAGTGAAAAAGATCTGGGAGTCACAATAGATGATACCCTGAAATTTACAAATCAAGTGAATAAAGCTTCAACAAAGGGAAACCAAATCATGGGTATCATTTTTAGAACATTCACGTATCTTGACAACCAAACTTTTAAAACACTATATAAGACTCTGGTTAGACCTCATTTGGAATACTGTTCTGTCGTTTGGTCTCCCTGGATAAAAAAGATATAAAAACCATCGAAAACGTCCATCGAAGAGGCACAAAAAGACTAGTAAACCTCAAAGATCTCTCCTATCCAGACCGACTGAAGATCTTGGGTATCCCACCACTTGAATATAGAAGACTGAGGGCCGATACGGTGGAGACCTTCAAAATAATCAACAAAATCGATATTGTTACCAGTGAGAACATGTGTACTCCAATGAGACACACAGGTACAAGAGGTCATAAAAAAAACTCTACAAGAAACCTTTTCGCCTCAACTCGGCAAGAAATGTTTTCAGTAACAGGATAGTGGAGTCCTGGAATTCTCTCCCTGTTGATGTGGTCAATGCTGAGAACCCGAATATTTTCAAAAATAGACTAAACCAGCACTGGAAAAACCACGCCATGAAATTTTCACCATCAACCTAGGAAAGACAGTATATTATACATAAACCTAGGACATACTATTAAGGATTTTAAGCAATCACTTTAAATATTTTACCATTATTGTAAATATCACTATACATCATTACAAGCCTTTTGTGGCTTCCCAATGATGTTGGACTGATGAGAAACTGAGGAGAAAAAAAAGAAGAAAAATACAATTTCTACATACCGTATAGCCGCATGAATGATATTTTTGCGATTTCGCGGCACATTGCTATGATCGCGAAATTTTGATCAGCGAATTATTGAGAAATGATTGAATGATATCTACCTTTAAAATCAATTTCGCGATAATTAAAAATCGCTAACATATGATTTTCTCGTTTTAGATCAAATAGCGATAATTTTGGTCAGCGAAAAATAACAGGTTATATGGTATATATGTACTTTAATATCGCTTCATGTTTTGTAAAAAAACGGTGCAAAATGTAGACATACGAAGATTGAACAAAAAGATGTCTGCAACAATGAAAAGCTATCAACAATCTAATAAAACGCATGTCACCAATATCGGCATGACCTAATTTAACCATCGTCTGTTTCCTCGCAATTAAGTGTTCTGCCAGATCATAAAAGATGTGTTCGAAATAGATACACGACTTTATACTTCCAGATAAGTGGCGATATTTATCTATATTAGGAGTTATGACGTCATTAATCCGCTCTGCCAGAAGTAAGCTAGCATTGTGAGCTGAATGTAATCGATCCGATGCCACGGTAAACTTTATCTGTCTCATCCACTAATTTTATCTTAATCAAATGGACCACGAAAACTATTACATCAGACTGTTATAGACTTTTATTGACCGACATGTTTCCGCAAAATCCGGTAGCTCCTATACTGTGTTTGTAAAGCTTCGTAAATATTCTTTTTACGACATGCAAGGCGCTCGATAGGTATTCATTGGTAGATTGATGCCAATCTGTACTAGTAGAACAAAGGACAAGACGACACAAGATAATATCTATATATAAATATTGTCTTTTGTCGCTCTTTTTCTATTGTTCTAGTCAGGAAGGAGATTCATCTTGATTTAGTCAGGAAGGCGTCTATTGTTTTTTGGCCTTAGAAATACTATCATCACGTTTCGGTTTAGTTTTGTTGCGATCTTAAGATGCAATTCAAAAACGGGTTTCTTGCAATTTCCATGAATCACAGAACATTTCGATATAACAACATATTTGACTGTGATAAATCGTTAATGTAACGATATAACCACAAAATTATCAATTATTGATGATATTTTTGTTATATGTCAGGAATGCATTTAACAATGTTGAATTTTTGTTACCTTTGCTATTTCCTATTTCTAGACGTCATACTGATTCTACAGTAAGCTGTTATAAAGCGTAATGGTGTAAGAAGGTATTTTACTGGTTTAATGATTTTTGTTTCGATTGCGTCGTCGGAAACTTTACTTCTTATGAAGCTTACTCTTCTAAAATCCTGAATACGGTTAGCCTACACATTCCATCAAGATTTCGCGCGCCAGTCTTTTTCATCCCCATATAATATGTTTTAGAATAATTGAATTACCTTGTCGATGCAATGTGCTGTCCTGTATACGGTATGGTCATACATTATTTTATTTCAATTTTTGTTTTTTGTTTGTTTTTTTGTTTTTTTTTGTTCAGTAAACAAGAACAATGAATTAACATATATCAGTAATGTGCTCGATTTCAACTAAAAATTTCAGTAAGCGTTTTGCTATTTTCCTTATCTGGCTTTCACGATGTATATGATTAATCCTTTTCGATATTTCGCATATCACATTTTGTGATCGTAGCAATGTGCCGCGATATCGCGAAGATATCATCCCTGTGAAAATAGCCGGCTATATGGTATATTAGATACAATACTGTATACTAAACACATTGCACTTCCTTTGCTGCTCTATGTGAACCTAAACGATTTTTTTCTTAAGTTATCTAATAGAAAAAACAAACGCCCTACTTTCTTTGTGAACTATACATGTTTACTTTCTTTAGAGTTTTCTAAGAAAACGCGATCAGTTATCGTTTAAGCCAACTGGGTTGATTGCCTGTGGGGAGCAGATTATCGTGGCGGAACTAACGGTTAGATTCTACACTTATTGTTCCTTTATTGTCGACGGTTATCTTCCTGTCATGTGGATTGTTATAATCACCATCACTTTGACACTTTATGCCACGTTGTTCTTTCTATGCGTTTTATGCTCTGTATGAGATCGTTGCTCGCATGTGTGGGCGTCCGTTGTTATGTATTACCAGTAAGCTTTATATAACGATACAAATATTTCCCTGGGGGACTGGAGGTTGCCGTGTGGCTGTAGACGGTTTAATAACGTATAGCTATTGAGCAATTTTTTCATTTGTTTACTGCAATTGCAGGTCCTTAAACTTGAAAATAAAGCTTTCATGATTTTGTAATTGTTTTGTTTATAAAGTTTTCTTTTTTTTCGCAAACAATGACGACATTCAAATAAAGGTTAATCTGGAATCTGATACTACATAATGTTATATATCTACCCCTGTAATTTGTTTTCCATTTTCACCCCTTAATTACTGTTTGGTATTTACAGAACTTTGGAGATGTCTCGCCGACAAATTTGTCTCCGGAGGTGTCCCCGAGTAATTCCTGTGACGAAGGGGAGGGTGCTAGGTAAGTAGAACACTACTTGTATATTTACAACCTGTGACTAAGGGAGGATGTAAGGTTGATGGACCTAGTTATAAAACTTCTAAGATTATGTGTGGCATAATTGTCATTTCACAGATTTAGTGGAATGAAGTAATCTTCATCAATTGAATAAGACCTTAGTCATGCATAATATGAACTACCAGTAAGCATTTGAACATTTGGGCTAATTGGATCTGAATGACCCTGGGTCTTCGAGGTGTTGAACTTCTCTCAGCACGAGAGATGGAAACCACAGTATAGGTCAAAATATCCTATATTTCAAAATTATTATCTTCAAATCTTAGATATGATAAAACCAATTACTCTTAAAAGGTCAAATTGATGAAATCACTTGCACGTTATAAAGGTGTCTAAAGTGGGTTCTTTTTATGCTACCAAAACTTAAGATTATAATATATTCAGGTAATTAACAATATACATGTATGACTATGGAGTGCACACGTTAGTCGTACAAGACGACAACACGTAAGTGGATTCATATTTTGACGCGTCTTTGTGACATTCCTTGTCCTTTACAGCAACATAGCCCAGCGATTACGGCGGCGACGGAGCTCTGTGGAACTGGCTATGAGTATTTATCCCGGAGATCTCTTGGTTCAGGAACACCACAAGAAACTCCTCAAGCGAAACACTGTGGCAGATTTCCACGCGTTACGGCATGGCTCAAGTTCAACGTCGACTATTAACGACGGTAAAATCATAAAAAGCTAATAAAAATAAATTAGACTTTTAAATTTTAAATTGGAATATAGTGTCGTTTACTTTGACCGATGAAACTTGGTAGTAAATCATCAAACTTGTACTGCAATTTATTTTTATGAAGTCTCCATGCATAATTATAATTCGTAACTCTGGGTTTTGACTCTTCTGGAAAAAATCGGTATCATCCATTGGTGTGTTTAGCGTTTTTGAGTGTAATTGTTGTTATTTTGTATTTTTAGTAGACGCCAAGAAAGGACGACAGTCGTTTTCATTGTTAAAATTGGTAAGTATGCATCCTTTTAAAAAGAGAACAAAGCCATCAAAGTTTAAAAGAATTAGATCATATGATATTCAGGTCATGATAAATTGAGTCCACAAAGTTGATTCAAAGAATTTATTACTATTTGATCATCCAGCAACAGTTCTTTTTATGCGTTCTTCGTGTGTGTTTAGATCATCTGAGACTGGGTTATATCTTTACATGCACAGCAAGGGACATTATGATAATATTTTTCATGACATTGATTGAATCAAAGTTAGTGGTTTATAAAGTGTTTTAAGCCTTCATAGTTTTTACTCCGAAGACGAGGCGAACATTAGTATTCGTTTAATGTTATTTTCGAACTTTATGTTTAGGTTATTTGTTCTCATGTAATCGTCTGTATTGTATTACTTCATCCACATTCATCTATACATTTACACGTGTGTTATTTATACTTGACTGAGTACACCCACAGATACGTCAATACTAGTGGTAGTATCGGAAAATGACGACTGTTTTAATTGACAGATGAAATCCAGAAGCAAGGAAGCCTTGTCTAAACTCGAGGACGTGCTAGCCGGGATGAAGCCGTCAGAGTTTAAGGATAATTACTTGGCAGTGTATAAGGTGTGTGGCTTCGTCGACCCCCCCCCCCCCCCCCCCCAAAAAAAATCAGTACACTTTACATTGCAATGTAGAAAGCGTGGATAAATAATACCAAAGGCTAAACATTCACAAATTTATCGTGGTGCCAAAGATTCTGCCCAGTTTATTGTTTCTGTAACTGGCCTGTCACTGTATCTATTGAGAAAACGAAACATGCAAAACGTCTTTGTTACATTTCCAAGTTAGGAAAAATGTAATGTCCATTGGTTTTTAATGGCCTTGCCCTTAGATAATTTACCGAAAAAAGGTCTGTCCTATTGTTCATACATATTAGATATGTAATTATCAGCTTTTTTCAATCTTAAAATGATGGGCCGTTAATCTTAAAATTAAAAAATAGCATAAACTTAAATTCCCGTTCATACGTTCAAGAAATTGTTTTTACTTAAATCATCACTGCACCAGCATTTGAAGCTGTATTGAGCTAATTTTTGCTGTAAATCTTTACTTGGTTCGTGATAATTAAAATATTGAGCATTAATGTATCAAATGATTCACTTTTTTCACTTTATTTTCACATTTAATGGTAATTTGAGCACTTTTAATTTTTACTCTAAAATACTGAAAAATAACAAATATTCAAGTAGGGCCAAAAAGTAAGCACACGGACCCCCCATTTTTCTGCCTGATTCTGAAAGAACAACCCTTTTCCTATTGATATGCAAAATATTAACAAAAGTTTAATACCAGAACTTTTTCTATAAAGGGTTATATTTGGCAAAAATGGCTGAAAATGGTGCATTTTGTAGCTCAAAATTAAGGGGTAGGGGTAGCATATCTTGTTATTCTGAGAAAAAATATTAGTCGTTTTGATCAAAAACACGTGTGTAAGTTTTTTTTTTGGACTGATGATAGCCCTATAGTGACTGAATATATATTCCATAGAAATTATTTTTGATTTTACTTTGAATTTAATCGGCCTTTTCTATCGGAATATTAATATACTATCTTTATACCGTGTTTATCTCATAATAACACGTGTGTTTTAGAGTTTACATTGGTCCGACCTGATCGCAAGCTCGGACAAACAGACGGAACAGATGTGTCTGTCCGAGACAGAGCGAAAGAGACGAGAGGCAGTCTGGGAACTATTCAAAAGCGAGTGTGTGTTTCTGATAGACCATTTAATGGTTTTAAAACACGTAAGTAAAATTATCTACACATATATATCTACATATATGCAATATGTTTGAAATACATAAATTGCGTCACAGCAAATCGGCAGGGATCAAATTTCAATACACAGAGGCAGGCAAGATATACAGTGCTGATAGTGTGTAGATCTTATACTGTAAACAACTTGTATGAAGAAAAACTAAACAAATCAGGGCGAGTGGGATTAGTTAAAATAAAGCTTTTAAACTGTTTATAAAGCACTATCTGAAACTACCTTCAAAAATTGATTATTTGCAATTAGATCACTGCGAAAAAAAAACGTTTATTGTGAATCTTATTTTGAACTAAACTAAGAAACATCATAAATGGGTTGTTCTACCTTGATAGCAATAACAATATAAGACTTATTGATTAAATCAACATAATGAAGGGATATGTTAACATGGAAAATCAATAAACATAACGTAATGAATGTCTAATAAATGGGCATCTTATTGTAAAACTGTAATTGTTATTAATTAATTAACGATAATTAATTCTTTGTTGTGTTTTTATGTGCACAGGAGCACGCTTTGCATGACGTTATAAATGTTGTCAAATGTTTAATCAAATCATAAATTGGCGGCCATGGTGAGCTATACAAACGCTTGACGAAATTGCGTTTTCAGTACAATATCACGTAACCCTAGAACGTTGAATCGAAGCATGATTTTGCTATTACTCGACACTTAAATGACAGAAGGCTTCTGGCTACCGATGTCTAGTAGTCCTCACTTGGTACTCGCAGTCCTCTGATGTGTAATGGAGAGCTGTCAAATAAGTGCTCATGATGGAAACATATAATTGCTAGACCCAATTATTAGGCTAATGCCGTTCGTAGAGGAGATCACACGCCCTGCAATAAAAGGACAATTTTAATACGCAATAAGATGGCACTGGTCCGTGCTTGTTAATACCCTGATCGGAAATCCAATTATATCCGGAATGTCTTTTACTCGGACAACTGACGATCTAAGTGTAGACCATTGTATATTGTTAGCCGGGTAATTATGTGCTTGACCCTAACATTTGAAAAAAGGACTGATTCTAGTTGGGATTCCATCACAGCATGCTAACGCGTAGATGGCCGATTGTGTCGATAGGTCAAATAAAGCTGTTAAAGCTATAAATTTTACACTTTGGGCGTCGATACGCCATCTCACATGGATCTCGTGAAAATATTAATTTGGAATAATTATAGAATGTTTACCATAATGGAGTGTGTTGAATGTCTTATCACACTGCATTTTGCATTAATATAGAGCAATATTTACATTTCACACTTAGAAAATACTATATTGACAGGTTAAGATACTGTTTCTATTGTTAAATGGTATTGATGATTTTCTAAAGTACATATTCACAGTCACTGGTAGTACAAATGTTTTACTAACCAAGCCGGAATCTGTCTGGATATAATTGCATCCAAAGTATGTGCTTAGTATGGTGTTAGCAATTTTGAGATGGAAGCGGCAACTGATCAATGTCAAAATGGCTGTTCAGTCACTTAGATTTTATGGATTAAATCCTCATTGATAAAAGTTGTCTTGGTCTTACATCAACAACTCTTAAGCAGAGTACTGAAAATTACTAAATATAATAAATATAATCATTAAACTATCATTTAGTTGCATGTTCTTATTTCATAACATATAGTGTTTTAGCTTGTATTTTCTTTTGTTTATTTAATATGCAATTTGAAGTACATTTTTTTTAATTTGAGAGGCTGTCGTTTACACAAAGTGACATATAGATGTCGTGAATGTTCTTAATGGTATCATTACGGTATCATTACATATCATTATACAGCTTGTGTTTTCTTTTGTTTAATTAATATCCAATTTGAAGTACATTTTTTCAAGTTTGAGTGGTTGTCGTTTACATGTGACATGTGTTTTTTGCAGTGCTTTATGGAACCTCTCAAGAAAGTACAGGTGGAAGGGCATCTGATGTACGCTGAACCTCAGGATCTGTTCGGTAATCTGGACGAGATATGTTATGTAAGTACTGATCTTAATTCAGTTCTTTGATGTCAGGCGTATACATTGTAGTATGGGTTGGATAGACCCGGAAGAATCAAATAATGATTGATTGAAAACCAAAACGTCAATAACGCAATTTCGCAAATGAAAATGATGACAACTCCATGCATAACATCTTTACGAACTATTAAACACACATTATGATATGAGTAATCGCTGAAAGCATACAATATCCTTTGTATGTATGATGTAAGTTCTAGGTATATTAAAACTTATTAACACAACAGAAAGTGGCTGTTGTGGTATTCCGTCTACGCATTTTACATGATGACCTATCTTGAGGGTAGCTATCAATTGTGACGTCATTATTTTGTTTGTTTGTTTGTTTGATTAATTAACATTCTATTAACAGCTATGGTCATGTAAGGACGGCCTCCCATGTATGCGGTTCGTGTATGTTGTGCAAGATGCGTGTTTTGGGAGACTGCGGTATATTCATGTTGTGTCTTCTTGTATAGTGGAAGTTGCCCTTTTTATAGTGCTATATCACTGAAACATGCCACCGAAGACACCCACCCGGTCACATTATACTGACAACGGGCGAACTTGATCTGTAATTATGTCTTATCTGAAACAAAGAACAATTTTAAGATACGGTTAGGTTGATTTTGTTATGTTGCAATAGTACCATCATGTATAATTTAATTAATTTATATTTATAATTCCATCTACACATCTTCCTGAAACGACAAATTATAGTTATAATGAAGGTTAATAACAATAGTATTTCCCTATGTTATAATGAATTCCGGTAAGGAGATACATAACAAACCTATTAAGGGTACCTGATGATGTGGTTTCTATTTCTAACAGGTGAGCTATACCTTCTGTAAGGATTTTATAGCAGCGCTACTGAAAGGCATGAGTTCAACAGAGTTCGGGAGTACTCGGGTCCTTCTGAAAGCATTCGAAAGAGTATGTATTGGGGCCTTTGTTAAAGATGCTCCGCCGCTGACAAATAGTATTTTTTCACTATTAAAAACTGGAGCAAATGATTTAGCAGTTTTCTTCAATTACAAACGTTACTTACTTCACACTATTACCACCATTGAAAAGTTTGAGCTTCTAATTTTACTTTAGGTTAAAAATATAAAATACAATTTATTGCATCCCGAAAAAATTCCATGTCACTATATCCTATATCGAATGAAATACTGATTGCGCATTAATAAATAAATAATTATGTATATATTGATATCCCTTAATTTGATTGCTCATATATGACTTCCACAGTTTTCTCACGATTACCGTTTTCTAGCATAAGTAAAATGTTAAATAAAATTTTTGTTTTAACTTTGTAATTAAAATTATGATATATCTTCTTACACCAGTACTACATTAGTTGTCTACAATGATAATTGAATGATGACAGTTTGTTTACATTTTACGAAATTAAATCTGAATTAAATCAATTACCTATTGTTTTGATATTTTATGATTGTACGGGCATTTATCTTAAACTTGGTTATTTCGCGACTGCTTAATTCCGCGATTTGAACGTGTAATTTCCTCACGATAAAAATACATATGAAAAATATTTGCATCATGGTTTAAAATAATGCCAAATGTTACGCACGTGGAAACGCACGTTCTTTACGTAGTTAGTTTTATATCCCTCTTGTGAAATTTCCTCGTTTACAGTAATATAAGTCTACGGTTACTCATTATTATTTCTTTTTGTACAGTTTTCTACGCATTCCAAAGATGGTGACATTTATCACACCTATTGCCTCAACTACACAAACGCACTTACCTACCTTGAGAAACTGCGGCGCCATGACGATTTTACGGAATTTGAAAGGGTAAATATCAAATTCATATCAGAATAATTGAATAAGTGGCATACTCATATTTTTGAAAACCATTTTTCAATAATTACATTGACTTGACATGATCCATTTATTACTGTTAACCAACTTACATTGAATTGTTTAATGCAATTAAATTTCGCGTGCTGAGAGTTGAGAAGAGCCCATAAAAATAATTCATCGCAAAAATGCTCCTAGCACATATACCGCAAAACAATACGACTTAAATTTTCGAAATAATAACAAAGTCGTTAAGAATGGAAACTCAAATTAGGTTGTCGGGACAATAAAGATGATTAACGGTAAAGAACAATACTCATTTTTTATTTTCCTAAACACAATTTTGTTGTCGATGTTAAATATGCATTACACAAACAGTTATTATTACTGTCTTTATATATTTCATGAGCTTTGTAGTTATTGGATTCACATTTTATCTTCATAATTTTGTGTTCATCTTAAAATTATGTGACAGAGATAAATTGAAAAAAGATATTAACCGGTTAAATAAAAGGTATCTTGAATATATACAATAAACAAATGCATAATAAAGGGACTAAATTGTAAATAAAAACAACAGTTTATTTACTGTAATGTTTTTTTCTGTAGTGGTGTGAACAGGACACTCGATGTAAGAGACTACAGCTAACAGACTTACTGGTAGCTCCAATGCAGCATTGTACAAAACTACCGCTCCTCCTTGGTAATATAAGGAAATACACGGAATGTGACGATGAGATAGGTCAACTTACCGATTCCATTGAGAGGGTTGAAATGTCTCTGCGTATGTATCATACTGATGATTTTCTATTCATTTTGAGTACTGTAGATCATTTGATATTTACGAGTTATAAATTTTCGCAAGCTTGAACGCAAATTCAAATGTACTTCAAATATTTGAATAAATGAATGTACAACTGTCTGTAAAAGCCATTGATACATGTAGCGAAATTGTAGCTTAAATGTTGATTATTGTTCAATACGAATATTGAGAAAATTGAAAACGAAGATGAGTTTTGTGAATCCATGTACTTCTTAATATAAATGATGATAATTAAACGACTATCAAAATTGGTCATTTAAGTATCCTGTTTAAACATCCTGCAATATGCGATATATAACAGATGTACAGCACTATCGTGGTCTTTATTCGAAGTATACTTCGACGCGATTAAATTTTTTTCTTAAAGCTAACTTTCCGCTTTTTAATGGTAATATTCCTGCATCCATAAACTGTATAACTTCCTGTCCCGACCAATTTTAATAACTATTTAGTCGATGTAAATGAACTTATTTTATATTTGAATATTCTACAGAGAATATGGAGGAAAAGATCAAATGGGTAAAGAACTACGAGCGTGTTCAGGAAGTGCAAAGACAGCTCCTCTGGCCTCCTGTTACAGAATTGGAGCCAAGAGTTTTCATTCCAGAAGTAAGTGCCTGATTTTACGCTTCTATCTAAGAAACATTAAGGATTAACTGACATCATTTATCAATTTATCAACCTTTTGATGCATTTTGCTGTACATATTTCAAATGAGAATTCACAAATTCATACTGTTCACGTTGTTTTTGATTGCAGTACCTGAAGAACACATTACTGAAGCAGCCCTGTGAACGGCTGTTAGCATGTCCACAACGTCAGTTGTTACACGAAGGACAGCTAACTCTTGTTGGTAAGTAATAAAGATTGTTAGTTTTTTTTTCACAAAACATAATCGTTATAACATAAAAATATTTTCTGTATGTTCTATATGTTTTCATTGTTTATGTTTTAGTGAACGTCCGTGACCTTTAATGATAAGTAATTTGATTTGTTCTGTTTTGTGTCTTGACAAAGGGGCGGATCGCCTCGAAAACTCGACAATAGTTTGTCCACACTGTTAGAATTGCTTCTTTGCCCTACATTTACTACTTTAAGTAATTCGTATCATGCAGATATATGTCTATAAGGATCCAGTGTTATATGGAAAACAACCGTTGACATTGCTTCCTTGACCCATTAAAATATGGCATTAATTCTGTACAATGTAATTGGTCCTTTCGCAACGTGATACGGTCATATCATACATATTTCGCAAGACACATACAATGTGTTATAACACTATTGCGACGTCACAGGTACAATAATAATGATGCAATAATCAAATATAACGATTGTCTCAGTAGACAGAAACGTCGCATTCTAGTCTGATCTCGCTACTATGATCTAGAAAGACATGTTAAAAGTCGTTGAACACATGGTCTTTGATATGCCACTCGCGTATATGCTTGTGACATATTAAATTATTGAACTCATTTATCAAATTTTATATTATATTATACATTAACTCTAATGTAAGATCCTATATATATGTATATTAAGCATAGTACAGTTGAAAAAATCGTCACTAAACTTTCAAGGATCGAATTATTAAGTGATTAGATTTCTGGCCTTCTAATGCATGATGGTGCCCTTGAATTTGAAACGTTGATCTACTTTGCCATTTCCTTTGATCGATTGATAATCAATATAATATTCCATTTTGAGCAGACATAAATGACGAAACAAAAATCGAATGAAGTTTTACATCTTATTAAACAAGGTTGTGATATCTAGTTAGGTATTTGTAAGACCATGTTAGAAACATCAGAGATCTCATACATATACGCAAATACTGTTCGTTCGGCATGAAAATATATTTCTAATAAACTGAAATTTTAAACGGAATTAACGTTTCGAATGCTCATGTTTCTATCAAGAACTTACGATTAAGAATCACATCTAGGAGGTAATTCCAGAACTCGAATAAAGGGATATGAGTCTTTTTCATTTCCCTTGGATATCAGCTTTACGCTTTGATAGAATGAGTTAACATTTAAGCCAATATATATATGTTCTTTCTGATATTGGTCGAGTTGTGTACCTTAACATATACATTATGGCGTATTAGTGATTGTGCCCTTTCATGGCGGTCGACATCAAAATGATCAGTAACAGATAAAAACATCGTAAACTCCTAATTTGATAATCTATAGCCTCGGGTATCAACATATTTTATTAATTGTATAACACCTTTGTTACCAGGGTTGCATACGAATTATGTTTGCTAATATAGCGTTCCCTTGATTGTCCTTTAATAAGAATGACACAGTGAATAAATACGTTTGCTTTACTGTGATAGATGTTCTCACTTATATAAGTATGATAAAAAATGTTACCATGAAGACGATCCCATTTGAGAATAAACAAATAAACAAAACTGGAAATATCAATAAAAAGGTGAAACAAGACCCTTCCTAAAAACATTAAAAAAATAACAACAACAAAAACCAAAGAAAACAAATTTAACAGCCAAAGTCGAAATAGAACAAAAATAAGATAAAAATCCATTAAAATATTTTGCGTAGGCGGTTAAAGATTTGACATATATGGTACAGGCCGATGAAAAGGCAGGAAAAAACAAACACCTTCATGATAAACAGACAGTGTGTCGTAGTTGTTCCATGAACAACACATGACTTGATGTATGTGTCTGCAGAGGTATCAGTGAAAATTAAACTTGATGCGATGTTAGAAGCACCACAGACTCCCCAGTATCGATTATCTCTCTCACGAACTCTTCTAACCACGTGATCACCATTTACTTCAATTTGGCTATCTGTATGTCTCGACGGTCCATAGTTACCTATCGTCTTGCATGCTTTTATCTGGAATATTGAACAAACAACAAATCTGTAGGACCGTCGATAAGGAATAGATACATATTTCACATATATGATAGTATTCTACACTTAGGATACTGTATATGATCTGATATACGACATTGGATAGGTCCCATATATTTTTTCAAAGCTTCTTATTTTTATTTCAGTCAATTTGAAAACACATTTCATTAGTCATTGAAGTTCACTCAAAGCAAAACATGGATTTCAGCGCAAATTCTCGTTATTACTAGGTCAATTTATTTTGAACTCCTCATTCGATTCCCACGAATGACTTAAATGTAAATCAAATAGGTTGTTAATATAGTGAGGTAGTAACTAGCGTGGATTTTATTGAATATCAAGGATGATGCAAACGTAAAATGAATAAATGATGCCCATATGGATTTTGTATGGCACATTACATTTGTTTATAAAAACAACATTAGTGTAAATATGTAGTAAAATAAGAAATATGTCTTGTTTTCTATTTTTACCTGTTCAACACACATGTATCATAAATGTTTAATTATGAGGTATGTATTTTTCTGTAACAGATAAAATACATTAAACTTATAATCTAGTATGATATATAATTTTTATTTTCAGAATCAACCAAAGCCACAGAAGTGTATTTGTTCCTCTTTGATGATATCCTTCTGATAACGAGAGTCAAGAAATCGGCCCGAAAGGTAGGGAAGTTTAGCAGAGTTGTTTCCCTTGTTTTAATGGCTTGCAGAAGTATCCACATTAGCCTTCGACCATAATATGATAAAATTGGTAGCTATTTCAGTCTTAAATAACATGCAATTCATCATTGTGCATTAGCATAATATAATTGCTGAAAGTTAATGCCATTTAATTGGTAGTAATTCCGCAACTTTCACTCCTACATTGTCGAAGTAAAACCACTTGTTTTTAAAAACCATTTTTATATCTCTCGAGTAGTAATTACCATTTCAAGGATAAATAACACAACTGAGAAGTCAGAACAATCAGAGTCAATAAAACATGAACTTTCACTGCCCTGTGTGGATAGCTGTGACCTTCATCTCGTTGTTGTTTACAGAAACAGGCCCAGTTAGAAGTGACCGGTACACAAACTTCGTGTGATAAAATAACATACACTGTACACAAACAGCCCGTCGCTTTGGACAGACTAAGTGTTCATGATATTAGCCAATCAGAGGCTGCAGGTATGATCCAATCAAAATAACTTTAATAAAGTATATAAATCAGCTATAAACCAATGAAATTAATTAGGAAAGTTCAAACATCTACTGGGTCGCGACCAGTTACCGTGATTTTTCGAGGTTTTTTAAGGATTTTGTCAAAACTAACGCACAGAAGGCGTTGAAAATCGACATGAATTGTCTATTCCAAGATAATTCAGTAACTGTAGTCGTTGTATAATTTTAATAATATCCGTAATGTTGTGTAGGTAGTCGTATGCCTTTATGAATGTGTTGAGATTACAGTATATCACCAAGAGAAGATAATGTAACTCTAATAATTTGAGTTTGTCCCCTTGAACGAAGCTCTTCAAGTTAAAACGATAAAACAGAAGAATGAAAGAGTATCATTAAGATACATAAATTGATTTCCTCCACTTCAACCTCTCATACATAACAGTAATTATTTGATAGCGCCATTAAATCTTACGATGATAACTAATTATCTGAGATATCATTATTGATGTTTTAAACACGTGTTTTCGCCTGTTTCAGCTAATGGTGTCAAGTGTGCCTTTGTAATCGTTCAGATCAGTCGATTCCAGCAGATTATAGGTGTCTATACGCTTCAGTCCCCTACAGATGCAGCCAAGGTAAGAATGTCCCTGGTAGCCATGAGCATTTATTTTATTTGATCTTGCGAGCTGTCTTCCGCAAGTACGGGAATATTTGTACATTTGTATCCCTCGAAAAATAATGTGGTTCGCAGTATACAGAGTACTTAACATAATGCCATCCTCGATACTCCATGGGTTACTTCCGCTGTCGTTACATCCGCCTCCGGATTATATATACTAAAACCTCAGTTATTTTAAGAGAAATCGCCAATCACAAACTTGAAGGGACATCTTTGAAGATGACAAAGGAACTATGCTCAACAACAAAGCCAGAAAAATTGAATTTATTCTATCAAACTTCAGTTTTACTATGACATAGTCCAGTGGTGGATATAACGATACTGCTATTGTATTGGTCTATCGGGATGGAGGACTATATATACATGTTTGATATTATGTAATATTCTTAAGTAATACTCTATGAAATTCATATTACTAATATGACAAGTATGGTTAATACATTTCGCTACTCTTTATCATAAGTTAAAACAAATATGTCTTGCTCGATATCTCTCTAAATTCATAGATTCTGAGGAAATCAGTATTGTTAAAGAAATTTTATTATATGTTTATTACTTTTTCAGAACGCCTGGTTAGAAAAGCTTGGAGAGGCAAGAGAGAAATTCACAAATAAAGATGACTCGAATCAGGACCTAAATACTGAAAATGTAGAAGCCAGGGAAAACAGACAATCGCGATTTTCAGAAATTTCTTTCTCCCCTCCGCGAAGGCAGCGAAAAAATGGAACTTTGAAATCCTCACATACAAAGGCATTGTCTGTGGACTCCGTTTATATATAGAACAGGATCTGGAATGTCATTTGATAATTGTAAAAAAACAAATCCAACAGAACACAGTTATCGAAATCTACATGGAAGAAATGACCAACAAGTGAATGGATTTTGAAAAACAAATCAATTATTCGACATGGAATTTCAAATTTGAAAACTTGACATTGACCAGGGATTTGGTGTTTCTATGTGTTTGAACTCAAGTGCCTCTTAGTGACGTGTATTGCATAACTTTGATCGGATTTTTCCTGATGTTCTAGTTGTCCATTTCATGTTTACAAATCAATACCAACAAAAGCCTGGCAATATTTACTTCAAACAAAAAAGGTGCCAACCAATTTTATTGCTAAGTCCTATTTAACAAAAATCAAAGCTTATATTAAATGTGCATATTAATGTCTTCATAAGGAAAAGGATTTTGATAAGGACGATTGATATTGCGGTGCATCTTCAATGGTATTTGGAAACTATTTTGGGAGTACATAATGTAGTGTAATTTAGTCCCATCGCCATGACAAATAACCGTAGGACTGCTCAAAATAAAAAAATAATGTAATATACTCATGAAGAACCGTGAAAATTTGCTTTTCATAATGGTGACTATGTTGATATATTTTCTATTGCTCATGTTATCACAGGCGCCTATCAACCCTATTCTATTACATTCACTTACGAGGTAAACTGAACAGTATCGAATTTTATCAGTCCAGTATTCGACTATACCATTCTTTTATTGAACTGCAGTGTATCAATGGTAAAAACATATTTTGTGAATCGTAAAAAGGCCTTTGCGGCTTATTCACAGGTGCGACTTATTATTTGGTAAAAACGGTAAGATTAATATTCCACTTTAACTTATTTTCTTCATCATTCGAGCGTGAATGTGTGATTTGAATGGACAATTTATCATGCTACCGGTTTCTTGTTTTGTTGTATATGAAATTCCACGTGGAGTGTGAATGCTAGTAAGCGAAGCTGTTGATGCGAGAGAGAAAGTGAGAACATATCTAGGTCAACCTACTTCGGTGTTACTGCGTAGCGATCTGTCCTGAAAATATATAGATATATTGGCTAATTTGATTCTGCATTCAAATATTGCGTGTTATGACATTAGAATATTCTTAGTCCTAATGTTCAATTTTAGACTAGCATTGGTGAATGTAACCACATACTAACAAAGGCTTGCCGTTCATCTTTAAAACGACATTTCATTTCAGTATGGTATACAGAAATCAATTGTTTGTAATTATTTAGTTTGTCAACTGCTTATAATTCTTAAAATCTACTAAACTTTGAGTGTCCTTTTTTCTTTTGCGTCACTTCAAAGCGACGTTGAGCAAAGTTAATCGTTTTAAGTTTTAAGGAAACTCACCACTATATGTACCTGTCGTTATCTAACTTCGTTAAGCTTGACGAAATTTTAAAACTGTTTCATTGAGTATGCTTTAAGAATATATGAACTGTTTTATGCTATCAGCAAGCATCTTCAATATCATATTTACATATGCAGTCCAATAACACGCATTGACAAGCACTCTCATTATATCAATTCGTTGATATGAGCGATTGAAAATTACATAAATACTTAATTCAGTTCTTAATTAAGCATGTATTAAGTGCTAGCAGCAATCAAATTTGTTTTTAATCAAATTTTACTCGATACGCTAATCATGTTTGTTTATTTGAAAATGAATTGGAGCCTATGAACAATTTATATTGTCTCTTCAACTGATTTTAGAACGCCATTATTTGTGCATTGTTGTATTGTAATTATGTATTATTTATATTACAGTTTTGTGATAGCTACTATATTTCATACAATATCACTTCATACGTTAAGGCTATGGCTATTAATTATGTCCGTACAAGGTTGTGACTGCATAATGTTAGTACAAGGATCCGGATATTCTATAGAATGGATCCTTCGGAATATTTATAATTTATACTCCACTTCCGGTTTTGTACGTAACTTCCTTTGTATGACATGTTGTTAAATGTTTTTGTATGATATTGTAGCGATGGTCTATATTATATCACTATGGTGCAGGACCACCCTAAACTAAGATGTCACGTGCCTCCTAGATTACCCTTTATAGGTACACGTGATTAATATTCATTAAACATTTCAGAGATATATGTGTTGTGTTATTCTGTTATATTTCAAATATTACCAACAGCCAGTACCGGAAAACATACCTGCAATGTATTTTAACGCTATAATATATATGCGCTTATATTACATGCAATAATTACTGTGATAAGAGTATTTTCGTTATAACATTAATACATCAATTATAACGAATTGTCATTACGCTGACCAGTTCAAAATGAACGTTGCGCTAAAAATTGGTCTCACCAAAATAAGTGTTACATGTAACCTTAAAACCAAATCTACCGGTTTCAAATCGTTTTTGAACAATTCTTTATGGCAATTCCAACATTGAAATTTTAAAGAATATTCTTCTTTATTGTTACATTTGTACACACACCATAAGCACATCTTAGATCGAATATAGGTCAATTAACATAGTAGCTAATATTGAGTGTTTTACGAGATTCGCATGCTTTATTGAGCAACGCATTTTGCTCATCCTTATGAATGTGGAATTAAGTAAATGGTGTGAAACTCATCGAGGTTTCTGTTTTAATAGCAAGTATTCAATTATGAAATTTCTAATATATTTCCTCAAGAATGATACTCGTGGAGGATTCTGTTTTAATAGCAGGTGTCCAATACTGAAAATAATAATTCATTTCCTTGTAAAACATTTGATTCAGTGGTCGAAGGTTGAGACAAAACTTAAAGACTATTTGAATATGTATAATATAGACGTTTATTATCACAGACAAGTTGATACTTAAATTCGCGGACACTGATAGCACACTGGTCCGGTCACAACGACACAAAAAATAGTACACAAAACAGCATGTTATATTATGTGATGAAAACTGTGTCCATGCTGACTGATTTCTTTTTATGAGCACTGAGCATGCGTGCACGTCTGAGCCTGCGCGGTGAGATGTCTCCTGGTGTATGGTTTGTAGGGGTTGTAGCGATGTTGGTTTGTGGCATCTGTTGCCGGTAGTCAACCAGCCCGTTGGCACCACATTCATGTGGAGAGGAATGGTACTTCTTCTTTGCATCACAAAGCTTCGTCATCCAGTAGTCCTAAAAGAAAAAAAGTATCATTAGCATATGGAGAAGTGTAATTTCTAAAACAAATCAAAATGTAATATCATTTTATTTTGTCACCAAAATAATATTCTTCATAAACCGATCTTTTGAAAGCATGTCTTTGTTATAAAAAGAGCTAAATTGATGTAATGTCAAAAACATACAAATCGTTCATAAAGGAAGATATCTTATAGCGCCACAATACAAATGCTTTTTAACATTATAATTGAAAAATACCTGAAATGCTGAAAAATGTGTTTTCCGATAGGATTAAACAGATGTTTCATAGTACAATAATAAAAAAACTAAGATTTTCTGACGCTAAAATACTACCGCTGTTACTCTGATATATTAATAGAGTGACTTGCCTTTAAAATGCATTTTAATATCATAATTAAAAATCTGAGAACCGATATACTGAAAACTAGTGTTTTCCAATAGGATTAAACAGACGTTTCATAATTGTAACCAACTATTGTTGGATGCTAATATAGTGACCCCAGTGAATTTGATAGATCAGAGTAACTTCCCTTCGCGCTGACGGAGTGAAACGAAGGGATGTGCCACTGATAGAATATGAAACGAAGGGATGTGCCACTGATAGAATATGATTGACATTTTAAGGAGAACTACAGATCTCAATTGTAAAAGCTTCTGTTCTTTTGCTAGATTTCGTGAGCTATAAACTCAATAACTTACATGTACAGTGACCATAACTTTTCATATTTGAACAACGAAACCCCAAATGGTTTTGGAAGAAATGATTCGGGTGCTGGGAGTTTCTTTGTGAATAAAGTAAAATCATCTGATTGAATTGTTATCTTTGAACAACTGCCTCTTTAGAGTACACGGATAAGGACGTACCTTAGCGTATTCGCTGGTGGACTGGAGAGTGAAGACACCTATAATCTGTTGGAATCTACTGATATGAACTAACACTATACAGTGTTTAAGGCCGTTCGCTGTGGATAAACATGACATGTCGATAAATTAAGACGCATTTAACTTAAACTCCATAAAGAAATGATGTTATTAGTGTTTCGTAAACGTTCCATAATACCGTTTCTATGTACAATAGTGGTAGATGAAAAACACTTATTTTAAATCAGAAATGTCACTTATATTTCTATATCAGGAGATAACAATTTATAATACATAATCGAATATACAGACTACATATCAACAGAGTAATTGACATAATACAATACGTGAGTATATTTAAAACTTTAAAATGTTTTCAGTTGGCAAGCATTGGAGGATAAATGTCAAAGGCAAATTCTATGAAGCATGGGACAGAACGCAAAACTTTCCTAACTTTCTTAACTTTCCTAGAATATGTATGATTTCTCACCTGACGCCTCAGCGATGCCTACATCGTGAACACTGAGCCGATCTAATGCTATAGGCTGGCGATGTACTGTATACAAGTTACAGTCATTGGTATTAAACGTCTCGAATGTATTTTGTTTCTGTAACAAGGAGCAAATATGTCAGTCAAATGTCTAAATAAAACAAAACAAAAATTTTAAGGTAAATTTTTAACTAGAGCTGTGATAAATTCGTGCAAACGTTATAATTAATTTACTGTCTATAGTGATATATGGATGGTATGTTTTGCGAAATTATATTTTAGCGAGAAATATATGGCATGAAAAACGCTAAAACATGGCTACCGCCAAAATATGTATGTTTTCAGTAAGCTAGCATGGCGATTTCCGCTACTAATTATCAATTGAGAATATATAAAATATGACAAATTAAAATAAATAAGGCAGGCCATAACTCATTTGAAGCTAGTATTTTCATAAATATTTACAATCTAATGACTTATCACTAAAATAAAATATAATGCACTTTTACTAATCAAAATATATATCATAGTTCAAAATGATAGGTACAAGTGTAGAATGTAAAACACAGAGAGTCTTAAAATAAACCAATGAAATAACATAATCTGAATACGACAAACCTTTTTCACCGATTTCTTTATTTTTGTAATCAATAATATATCGTCAAACAAGAATAAGTGAACATCTATGGATTTCGTTGCTTCTGGAAAAGAAATTATATACATATATGCGCAATTACAAAAACAAAATCAGACTAAGACGACAAAAATACAAAACTAAAGTCCCTTTTCTAATATCTTGCTAATGCATATCACAATTTATAAGTAATATTAAGTAAAGTAAGTAATATTTAACCATTTCTATAGAATATTGCATCAGAATTGTACATCTTATAAATTCATTACACAAATGGGAGTTTTCTCCCCTTTGTCTTATAATTTAAATATACCCACCTACTAAAGTTAGTAATCCTTCGTGCATTAATTGTCTTTTAGGACACGATAAGAGCTTGGTACAAGGTTGAATGGAAAGGCTTGACTTTAAAAACTACAAAACAAAGTTCAACAATTTTATCTACTACTGTAATATAAACTTTTGCGCTTAAAAATTATTCCGTTGACTGTATGTTTTGTGAGCAATAAATACAGCAATAATTGTGTATTCGCAAATTCACCAATTCGGTATCATTGATACTCCAGGTGTTACTATGACTAACGTTGTATCCACCCCTGTGTCATTTCATAGTAAAACTGAAGCCAGTTCAGGAGAAAAAATCTTACCAATTAGAGGCCTGCGGAAACTTCCTTTGAATACTACAGAGAGATCGATGCCTAAGTTCAGTGTAACGCAGTCAATCCCTGTGTCTTTGATGAACATCAAAGTACTAAATTACCTATTCAGTGTTTTGTTGCCTCAAGTATTTTATAATGATATAGTCCAGGGGTGGATATAACGTCAGTAGAAGTAAACCCTGGAATATCGAGGATGCCAATGCACTAAAACGCTAAGTATATTTACAGATTTTGATCGATAGAAATGACGGCAGCAGAAGATGAACATGGAGTTAAGTTGTTGTATTCTTCAGCAAACATACAATAGTTTTTGTTGTGGTTGATAAACATTTTAGTTTCTTTGATATAACTCTTCTGAGTTGAGATTTCTTGCTATTGGTAGTTTCCTAATTCTTCTAGGTCTAGACCAATTTTAAATGAGGGAGGTCTAAAAATGAAGGATTTTAAAGCGCACATAGAATTCCTTATGACATGCGTAGTGTGTGATATACGTACGTCCGGAATGTAAACTTTGGGATCTAGGTCGGAAATGGATGGCCACACTAACTGTTGTTGGATTTCCTGTAGGCGTTGGGTATTTCGTTCTTTTCTCATCTTTTCCTCTAAATTTTCTGTAAAAAGAGAAAGTCTCGTATGATACTAATCCCTTACTCCGAGAGTGGATGAGAACAAATGCACCTGACGAGAACTGTATGACTGAAGTTGATTTATTTATGTAGCATATACACAATATGCATAAAAGTACAGCATTTGCATCTTTTCAAACTCAGAGAAAGGGTATGTCATCATTTGAAGAAAAAACATGTTGTTTTTTTATTCCTGTCTGAATAAACCACAATTTGTTAGTACAAATGATGTTCACATCGGATTCCATTAGATTCATTGTTAGTATAACCATGACATTTTGTTGACGAATGTTTTATTTTGGGAATAGTTTGCAACTTCAAACAGAGATATCAATGCTAATTATGTACTGAAACAAGCCATCGTCTACTTAATGCATCATAATGCAAATACAATTACCAACCAATATTAAGTACCCCTTACATCTTGTAATTACGGAAATCTCTTTTACTGTATACTGAACCGGTCCACAGGGAAAGATCAATCCCATTAAGAAAATAACTAAGACTCTATAATTAATACACGCTCAATCGCCTTATATCAGAAGATGTCATTTTCCCGAAACAATGCCTATTATAGATAAGAGAATATCATTTCTATAGGAAATATTCTCACTCACTAAATCAATATTCTTTGGCGTTTAATGGACAAGTAATTAACTTACGGAGGGAGACCTCGAGTTTGCCGATAGCCGCGGCTAGTAGCCCCCTGTCGGCCTCTATCAGGGTGTACTTTCGTATGTTGGCGAGGAGGAGCGGTAGTTTCGTACAATGTTGCATCGGTGATACCAGTAGGTCATTCAGCTGAAGACGATTACACCGGGGGTCCTGCTCACACCACTGGTCAACAGAGTAATAGCAATTATATAATTTCAAAAGAAACTATGCTCCAACCTCTGGTCAACAGAGAAATAGCATTTTTACCAGGAAGTGTACCCACACAACTAGTCAACAGAGAAATGGCATTTTTACCAGGAATTGTACCCACATAACTGGTCAACAGAGAAATGGCAATTTTGCAATTTTAAAATTTAACAAGAAATTACAATGTATGCTCAAACCACTGGTTAACCGAGAAATTGTAATTATACAATGCCATCATGTATTGTACCTATCATATTGGTCAATAGAAATATAGCAATCTTACAATTTTAAGGAATCATGTTCCACTTATGCTTTACATTTAAACATATGCTATTGTAAATAAACCACAAACTGATTGGGCGCATGTTATTGCAACTTATGTAAACACAAACTTAGTACATACAATTTTACAAAATAAAAAGTAACATTATTTTTTTATAAACCCGTTTTAAATTTATCAAATAATCCTATTCACACCAATAGTAAATAATTATTTCAATCTTTTTTAAAGAATCCTATCAATGGTAGAAAAAAACCGCTAAGTGATAAACGTAGATTAATAAATGGCCTTAAATTAATTGATAATGTTTCAATTCGGTAGGAATTCATATTCATACCTCTAGAGGAAATTAAAAGTAAGGTTCACATAAAAATATCTGAATCAACAATGTAAATCTTATTATTATCAAAATATTTATCAGAGTTTTCTTATTCATAACATCACATATAGAGTTGTTAGATGAACAATGTCAAAACTAATTTCGATATATGATCCTCCTCGAATATCTACCTTTTCAAATTCGCAGTAGTCGTCGTTCTTTTTCAGCTTTTCCAAATAACTCAGCCCTTTTGTGTAGTTCAGACAATATGTGTGGTACACCTCCCCTTCTTCTGACAGAGTGGCAAACTTTAATACAACGTCATAACATTAAAAAAAGTTTTAAACAATTTTAAAAACCAGAAAAGCGAAAAAACGTAATTTAAGATCCTTAAACGAATAGAGCATTTGTTAAATGAAAAACACATATGCCAAGTGTTAATTGAATAACAAATTATTTAGGTCACGCCGGATAATCCTACTTTGTCGCTCTTTGTAAACGTAACACATACTTCAATGATTATGGTCCAATTGGATAAAACGTTTTGAAGACTGACATTTTCTCAAGCTTTGTATTTTCATTACATTTGAGATTTTCCTCATCTGGCAGATGAAATTATAACAATTTCATAACAAACGGGTGCGTTCCTATATTTATAAGTGTGAATAGTCTGGAACGGCCAATATGAACTTTTTGACTCCTTAAAACACTTACGCGTTCCAAGACCTCCTCTAGACGTTTTGTTTCCCAGATTTCTGTATTAGACATGTTTTTGGTCAGCACTGATATTAGGTCTTTACAAAAGGTATAGCTCACCTGTGGAACAGATTTGAACACATTTAAGTAAACTATTCTGTCAATGTAAAATTGCTGACCGCAACTTGTACTGCATATCTTTTCATTATACATAATGGGAAAATATTCAGCAAACTTTGCAGCATGAATAAGACCAAAATTTGCTTCGCAAATTCACTCAGCAATTAAAATTTACTTTGACATGATAATTTACTTTGAAAAATGTATTTTGGTAATTAATTAAAAGGGTATTAATTAGAAAGGTATGGTTAATTTAAGGTTGAAAATACAGAATGAAGAAGCAAATTCGTTATTGACACATATACATGTACAATACAATTTAAATATAATGCAAAATTTCATCTGATTATTAGCTGTCATGAAGGATTATTAGGGCTTACTGGTAGGTAATGTAGCTAGGAGTAGATATCTACGAACAATATACAAACTGAAAGCATTATTTTTTGTTGATAACAAATAGGGGATTGTGCGCCAAAATGGTTGTTACCAACCAAATTGTACAGTATATTGACAAGTTTGCGAGATTCAATTCAAATTTCTTTTATTTGCTTCCTTCTAATCGCTGTTGTCCTTAAAGCCAGGAAAGACATCGAAAATTGTGTGTCTTGTTTGCATAATACATAACGGCTGACAATAGTTGTGATGATAAAATGTTCGCTTTTGGATGCAGACTCATGGAATTAAATGAAATTGCAAATGCAATATACTATATTCATATTGAAAATAAATATTTGTGTGGGAAGAGAAGTCACGATATTCGTCTATCATACAGGAAATGTCACATAATATTTCATGATTAAGGTAATCGAGGGTAAATATATGGTGTAACAGAACGTCTCGCAGACATCCGTGTGGGTATAAATACTGATTATCTCGTAAGGTATGGAACGTACATAGCACAAGTCGTCAAGGTTACAGAATATTTCTGGGGGTTCAATGTACATCAGAAACCCTTCTACCTGCACTTTCTTCAACGGCTCCAGAAAACACTGAAACACATGAAAGTTTGTTACGTGAAAACGGTACATTAAACACAACGAAAGTTTGTTACGTGAAAACGGTACATTAAACACAACGAAAATATAGGCAGCAACGGAGATTACTTCGTTACAGTAAACCATGGTACATGAAAAGACATTAAAAATGTACATTTGGGGATTAACGAAATCACTTCGTTACAGTAAACCATGGCACAGTAAAACACATTAAAATGTACATTTCGGGATTAACGAAATTACTTCGTTACAGTAAACTATGGCACATTAAAACACATTATAATGTAAATTTGGGGATTAACGAAATTGCTTCGATATACGGATAGTGCGACATACACATATTAGTTAACACATACATATTATAGGAACATTGATGGTTATAAAAATATTACCTTATAACCACGAATTCGTTGTAAGCGTGTACGTTATAAAGGTATTTTAATGTAAAACGCAATATTTTAGTACAATCTCGAAAGCAAAATGAATCTAAAATCACCTTACGAAATACCTTAAGCATATTTTAATCATGATATTTTTTTTTCATTTACTAATGTTTGAGTGTCTAGCATTATTTTATACATACTTTAATACATAATTCGTCGAAGATTTTGGAATTGTGATCGTTCTTTTCATAAAAGAGATATATTGTATTGCGGCTCCATAGCTCCAATTCATAATGATCCTCAATTAAAGTTTCATTCGTGCGCGAATTCGTTTTATCTGTTTGCAAAAAAACGTTCATCCATGAGAAGAATACATTAAGTTACATTAAATTTACATAAGTTCGATAAAATTTTGCTCTGTCGTTCACATTTAAATTGATTTTTGTATATATTTTTTATCACTAAACATAAAAAAATATTTTAAGCATGTTATTACTGTAAATTGTGCGTATAGTCTTACGGATTTAGTTTAAGAGTTTTTCTACCATGTTCTCATTTCATAATGACAATACTCATGAAGCTCACGTAATTGGTGCATTTGTTATAATAAAAGGTGTGACAGAAATTTAAATTGTAAACATTCGAGCTTAGTTTACTTAACAATTCAGAAGGTGTGAATGAGTGAAGATATACAGAATGTTTATCTACTAAGAAGTGTCTTCGTTCTCAAAAGTTTACAAAATTACAAAAGAGACAAAATTGGATGGAACTTTGTCGCTAACGACACACATGCCATTTGAGATGTAACTACGACACAGGGAAACATTCATTCAGCACACTGTCTTTCGCAACTAGTAGCTCATTAACGACCGAACGGAGGAGATAAAAAAGGCTACTCTGTAGGGCGAAATTAGATTCTATTGACTTAATCTGGGGAAACAATGCTAGCTGTGTATTGCAATAGAGTGCTAATTGGAGGACACCAGAGAACTGACTGGGACCTTACATGCTTCAGTGCCATCAGATGGTCTATCAGGAATACACATTCGCTGGTGAAGAGTTCCCATACTGCCTCGCGCCGTTTCCGTTCACTCTCGGCAATCTTTATCGGCTGTCTTTCCTTGTCGGAGCTGACAATTAGGTCCGACCAATGGCAGTTCTAAAATAAAACAATACCGTATTACACGGTTTTAACGAACCAATGAAATTATATCGTTATAAGTAAAGTTTGATAGACACATATATATTTTATAGAAACTTTGACGCCGAATGAAAAACACAATGTCATTACCATATTTTTATAAGCGTGCTCGTTATAAACATGTTTACTATATTGAAAAATGTACATATTTTGGCGTTTGTCATATTATAGCGTATTTCGGACCAGGCATGTTACGTTAAAACAGTATTGCGCTTATAGTTCTTGCATTTATCATTTGCGCTAACCGGTACAGACTAGAGTTTGCGCTAATACTTGACTGCGCCGACATTCGTACATTTACACCACGGTAAACTATTTAAGGGCGATATATCGAGTTATGAATAATTTATTTGCTTTAAGATGCTTCATTTTCTGGTGAGAATACTCAATTTCTAGTAATACATTTTCTAACTTGTGATATGAAAGCATCGGAAAAGGGATAAATTGTTTTGGCAATACTAGGTAATATATTACAATGTGTATTATAACCACTGGTTTTATCACCATGTAAATGTAACAAGCTTAGAATAGCAACTCAGGATATTATTAATTAATGATATATATGCAGCAGATTTTGTTTGTTGTCATGGTGATAATCTATATGTGCTATGGTACTAATTTAGAATATTCAATCAGGTTCTGGAAATAAATTTCACGTTCTATGACGTAGCTAGGTGTTGTAAAATAGCAATAATACAGGCTGCATGATTGGTATCTTTGTGTGTTCGTCATAATATGTAAGGATTATTTTGTTGTAATGCTATTAAACAGAACTAATCCGACAAAAATAGAATTATGAGTGAAAATTGTATATATCTGTCAACATTATTTTATATGGTATCATTTACTAGGATCGATTACACTCTGCTTATAATATATATGTTTTATTTGATATGATGGCATCGATCTCTCTGTATACAGTGATTTAAAAGACCACCATTCTTCCTTGTTTTAATACAAATACTCGTCTGTGTCGAATAACTGGTATATTTGTCACCAAACCTATATGTATGTGATGTGTATGTACAATTTCGTCTATAATATTTTTGAAGTGTAAATCTGTCTGTATGTAATTTTTTCTGTATGTATATTTATAAATATATTTCTTCAAATATTTTACCCCTGAAATATATACCTACAGAACTGTGCTTCTAAAATGTACCATTATAAAGCTACTCAAAATCATCTGTATCAATCTGGTTTCATCAACCACCTTGATAAATCTGTATATCGCATCCTACCACATCATGATTAACCACACGGTAGGCAGCGAACCTGCTCTCCGTTATTACACAATAAATCTCATACTATTAGCCTGATATAACGTACATAAAGAAACGTGGTGATCAGCGTGGAGTTTACCAGGAGTCGTGCTGACTGATACGGAACACCTTGTCTTTATACACAACCATCTAACCTGGTCACGTGACATGCACAAGGTACAGCTATCAGCTGATCACGTTGAGGACCGAAAGGGAAGTAATATGGTAGCCATCTGATACACAGTTTGGCTGGAATGTAAAACTTCCGACGGTACCTCACCTCAAAGGTCGAACATCATTAATTGTGTTGATATATACTGCTCTTACATAAGGCAGACATCTTTAAACGTGTTTTATGAAGGTTTGATGCAGGGTTAGTACACGTTGAATGCAGTGACATCCCCCAACTGTTTACATCCACATGAGGTGAGAGCAGGGATGAAGCAGGGGGATTGCCAGCTGGGAATCAAATGTATAGTTCAATCTGGTTACATTTCACTCCATGTGAATAAAGAAAATAGAGTAATTTGGTTCATGAACGCAGTAAAGTATGTATTTTTTAAAATAATTTTTGCTTTACGTCGTTTTATGCAAGTACTTGAAGTACTTTTGATTCCTCTTTTTAGTTCGTGTTCATTGATGATGTCTTGCTCATCTAGTTATGAATTAATGAGCATGTGATCAATCGGAATATTACAAAAGGCGATTGAACAAATCAAATTACGAAATTGAATTTGAGCATTATAGGTAATCTTAACACTGGCAGCTTGTTAACACTGCAATGGTGTGAATGTCTTAATGTCCCTTAATCAGCCAGGGTCATTTAAGGACGACCTTTCCTGTATGCGATATGTTAAGGGTTTGTCAATATATGTATATACTCGTCGTATTTGGAGGTTGCAGTATATTCATGGTGTATCTCTTTAACACCACATGACCGTATAAGCTTCCAATCAAAGGAGTATGCATGCGTACATTGTAAGCGGCCAGTAATAGGAGTATGTAAGTACCTTGTAAGCGGCCAGTTAAAGGAGTATGTGTAAGTACCTTGTAAGCGGCCAGTTGAAGGAGTATGTAAGTACCTTGTAAGCGGCCAGTTAAAGGAGTATGTGTAAGTACCTTGTAGGTGTCTAATTGAAGGAGTATGTAAGTACATTGTAAGCGGCCAGTTAAAGGAGTATGTAAATACCTTGTAAGCGGTCAGTAAAAGAAGTATGTAAGTACCTTGTAAGCGGCCAGTTTAAGGAGTATGTGAGTACCTTGTAAGCGGCCAGTTAAAGGAGTATGTAAGTACCTTGTAAGCGACCAGTTAAAGGAGTATGTAAGTACCTTGTAAGCGGTCAGTAAAAGGAGTATATAAATACATTGTAAGGTCAGTTAAAGGAGTATGTGTAAGTACATTGTAAGCGGCCAGTAAAAGGAGTATGTAAGTACCTTGTAAGCGACCAGTTAAAGGAGTATGTAAGTACCTTGTAAGCAGCCAGTAAAAGGAGTATGTAAGTACCTTGTAAGCGGCCAGTTTAAGGAGTATGTAAGTACATTGTAAGGTCAGTTAAAGGAGTATGTGTAAGTACATTGTAATCGGTCAGTAAAAGGAGTATGTAAGTACCTTGTAAGCGGCCAGTATCAGGAGTATGTAAGTACCTTGTAAGCGGCCAGTATCAGGAGTATGTAAGTACCTTGTTAGCGTCTAGTTAAAGGAGTATGGAAGTACCTTGTAAGCGGCCAGTATAAGGAGTATGTAAGTACCTTGTAAGCGGCCAGTTAAAGGAGTATGTAAGTACCTTGTTGGCGTCTAGTTAAAGGAGTATGGAAGTACCTTGTAAGCGGCCAGTATAAGGAGTATGTAAGTACCTTGTAAGCGGCCAGTATAAGGAGTATGTAAGTACCTTATAAACGGCCAGTATAAGGAGTATGTAAGTACCTTGTAAGCGGCCAGTATAAGGAGTATGTAAGTACCTTGTAAGCGGCCAGTATAAGGAGTATGTAAGTACCTTGTAAGCGGCCAGTATAAGGAGTATGTAAGTACCTTGTAAGCGGCCAGTATAAGGAGTATGTAAGTACCTTATAAACGGCCAGTATAAGGAGTATGTAAGTACCTTGTAAGCGACCAGTTAAAGGAGTATGTAAGTACCTTGTAAGCGGCCAGTATAAGGAGTATGTAAGTACCTTGTAAGCGGCCAGTATCAGGAGTATGTAAGTACCTTGTAAGCGACCAGTATCAGGAGTATGTAAGTACCTTGTAAGCGGCCAGTATCAGGAGTATGTAAGTACCTTGTAAGCGGCCAGTATCAGGAGTATGTAAGTACCTTGTAAGCGGCCAGTATCAGGAGTATGTAAGTACCTTGTAAGCGGCCAGTATCAGGAGTATGTAAGTACCTTGTAAGCGGCCAGTATCAGGAGTATGTAAGTACCTTGTAAGCGGCCAGTTCAAGGAGTATGTAAGTACCTTGTAAGCGACCAGTATCAGGAGTATGTAAGTACCTTGTAAGCGGCCAGTATCAGGAGTATGTAAGTACCTTGTAAGCGGCCAGTATCAGGAGTATGTAAGTACCTTGTTAGCGTCTAGTTAAAGGAGTATGGAAGTACCTTGTAAGCGGCCAGTATAAGGAGTATGTAAGTACCTTGTAAGCGGCCAGTTAAAGGAGTATGTAAGTACCTTGTTGGCGTCTAGTTAAAGGAGTATGGAAGTACCTTGTAAGCGGCCAGTATAAGGAGTATGTAAGTATCTTGTAAGCGGCCAGTAAAAGGAGTATGTAAGTACCTTATAAACGGCCAGTATAAGGAGTATGTAAGTACCTTGTAAGCGGCCAGTATAAGGAGTATGTAAGTACCTTGTAAGCGGCCAGTATAAGGAGTATGTAAGTACCTTGTAAGCGGCCAGTATAAGGAGTATGTAAGTACCTTGTAAGCGGCCAGTATAAGGAGTATGTAAGTACCTTATAAACGGCCAGTATAAGGAGTATGTAAGTACCTTGTAAGCGGCCAGTATAAGGAGTATGTAAGTACCTTGTAAGCGGCCAGTATAAGGAGTATGTAAGTACCTTGTAAGCGGCCAGTATAAGGAGTATGTAAGTACCTTGTAAGCGGCCAGTATAAGGAGTATGTAAGTACCTTGTAAGCGGCCAGTATAAGGAGTATGTAAGTACCTTGTAAGCGGCCAGTATAAGGAGTATGTAAGTACCTTGTAAGCGGCCAGTATAAGGAAGTACCTTGTAAGCGGCCAGTATAAGGGGTATGTAAGTACCTTGTAAGCGGCCAGTATAAGGAGTATGTAAGTACCTTGTAAGCGGCCAGTATAATGAGTATGAAAGTACCTTGTAGGCGGCCAAATCACTATCCTGGAACTGTGATGGTGCCAGCTTTGTGAGGACATCGCCTAACTTTGATAGTTCTTCTTTACTTCTAGTTTTTATCTGTAATGGAGACAAAAACAAAACTAAGACAATATCAGTTAAAATTACACTCAAATAATTAAAACAAGGTATATTTTAATCCAACAATTAACGTTATGCCTTTTGGGTAGAAAATAATAGCCTATGAGACAAATTAATCTTAATTTAGTCAAATCGTAGCTTTTGTATGTATCGTTTTATTACACCAGTTAAAGTATGGGGCAAACAACACCATGTATCATTTACAGAAAGCTATCCATTCAGAAAATAACATTGTAGGTATAAATATTGTACGACATATCGATTTTTATCCAGTAGTGATAAAGTACCGTAACATCTTATTTTAGTATAATTACTAATGTACTCCATCTATTTGATTTCAGTACTTATGAATATTCATAAGTCCTGACCGAATTTGTAGTTGATCATATACCGTTTACGTGTTAAAGCAATTTTATTTACATGAACAGAGAATTTAAGCATTATTTGCCCGATTTTATTGATTCATGTGTGGTTTAGTGTCATTGCAATTAAATACTCTACTGGCAAATATAGGTCGGGCCTCGATTCCCCGATCGCATGAGAAAATGTATTTTATTGTCGATTATTTATGGTTTATTAAGGTAATTCAAGGCTCCACTATTTTTCATTCTAATTTCAAATTAAACACATTCCCTTACTGCACCACTTTATGATGTAACTCACTGTACTACGAATTATATTTGATATATTTTGTGTATAGCGATTTGTTACCATGGAAACTATGAATAACGAAATGACGACTGTGCTTATCTCCATTTGTTTTATCTTTACAACGAACCAACGAATTTTAAAAGTGTTCATTTCCCATGGAGTTTGTTATATGGTATACGTTTATTGGATGTATGTGTCTTAATTTATGTTATACATACCAGTCTCCGGAACGAAAAAGTGGTCGGACGGCCTTTCTTGTTATCTATAAAATACAATAACATTGAGTTGAGTCAATATTTTTTGGTTTATATTCGGTGGCCCAAATGGCATCTATAATAGGCAATACAAATAATTGAATAAGACATCTTTTATCCACGTCGCCCAGCTTATGCTACCCTATGATGTAATCATCTTAAGCAGATTTTGTCAAGATCCACATGCAGTGTTAAATTTCAAAATCAGATGGTTGAAAAATGAACGTTTTCAGTAAATTCAGTACTTTTTTAATGCTCGATAATAAAATGCTTAATTAGGTCACTGTAACCTAAAATTCACAAACATATGAATTCACGTAACAACTGCAAAAACCATAATTTAGATTCTTATATTCAATATGTTTAAGAATGCAATATTTCAACCGTCACTTTATGAAAATACCATGTAAAAATCGGATACTCTGAATATGATACAATATTCAGCTGACCGTAATATCTTCATACAAAATGTTTCACTCATACCTAAGTGGTCGTTCACCGATCCAAATTAATACCCTTTCTTTAACGATCTACACGAGATAATGAAATTCTATATTTATATTCATACTTTCAGAGAGTTTAAGAAGCACCGGTAAACGATTTTTAATGTGAAATGTGGTATACTTAAATGACAAATCAATATTTCCCTTTCTTGTAATGAGGTGTAAACAGTACTGTAACAGGATTATGTGTCCTGTTTACTTCGCTCATTACAACAACAAACTACAGTGGACTTAGACTCCATGGAACAGACACTATTGTACTAACGAGAAAGCACTAATGAACCATTAAAATGGAGGAACAGTACATTGAGGTCGGAAACACACGCGTCACTCTAGTAACAAGAAACATTATATTAGGTCGTTGCCCTACGTTGCTCGTTAAGTTACCTCATGTCAAAAGTAATGACAAAAAAGCTAAATGTTAAAGTCATAATATTACTTGGTACCAGTTGCTTATTGCATTTATTGATTTGAACTGTTCTGGTAAACACAGAATGTTTTGTTCAAAAGAAGGTTGTCGTAACATACAAGTAGCACATAGTTTGACAAACATATAAACTTCTCATATGTAGGTTAATGCTCGTGGGAAGTGCCTTGCCCTTTCTAATCCGATTACACTGGAATAAGCAACACTCGAATAAGTCATGAAGGGGTAGAAAATGTGTTTATGACAATTTAACAGTGCCTCATAATGGAGTACTCTGTCATAACGAGGCATTGACGGCTATTCTAGCGCCACCTAGTGACGAGTATCGATCGGGTTTGTTTTCTCCTCGAAAAAAAGTAGTTCCCTTGGGCACTCTCGTGCGAAATATACTACATACACGGACCGCTTTTCACAGTTTTTATATGGGAGCCCGAGTCATAACAGTTGTGTTGTTTTATGTTAAATCTCCAATGTATTAAACATGGGATTTCAGTACCTTGTCAGAAACTTAATATGATGCAGTAAAACATGACCTTAATACAATGTCAGGATGTTGTGAAACAAAACCATTGCTGAACAATACTCTGTATACAAACCAAGATATAACAAATGGAAGAACGTATTGTATAATGGTAAATTCGTTATTTTCATTTAAATGTCTAGATATAATAGCGTTTGTTTAACTTCTAAGACTTAATGTTCAGAAAGCATTAGTATGAGAAAATGTTAACCTTGAGTAAAAAATACAAGTGTCGCCCCAGTAGTACAACCATTAATCACTATGCTCGCTCAGATGAAGTCTTGTTCGCGAACAAAGGTGATTAAGTAATTTGTTTTTGGAACTATTTGTTTGGCTGTAAGGGTGTTTCTGGTATTGATAAAATGCTTTCAGAGTTCTCTTCGAACCATTCTGACTTGCAAGATTTAAACCTTAGACTATCCAAGATTTTTTTCCTGACGTTTTCTGTGTATGATATGCATGGTACATACTACAGGAGCAGCATACTGTATATTGCTTTAAGTTAACCGAGTCCTGTAATTCTTTGAACTCTTAAAAATGGGCTTCCGAATGTGTCAAAGCTGGTTGAAGATTAAGATTAATAATATGTGAATATATAGTTAACAGCTGGTTACGGAATTGTTGAAGTGTAGTTTTTTCGTAAAAATATGTTTAATTAATTAAATTATTTGTTAATAAGTACTGTAAGTATATTTCAGAAATTTAATTTTAAGCGCTATTAATTTGCTTACGCTTTCAACTGGTGAAGGTCATTGGACATTTGATTTTAATGTTTTAATCAGTGTCTGGGAATAATTTTATAATCCCAATGTAAATGTACGTAACAAGCTGCAAAACGCTTAGTTAAAATCGACCCTAGATTTTAATATTATTTTTAGATGTAGTTAAATTTAAGCCATACCAAGATTATTTATAAGTGCTTGAAGTTACAATTACTATTAAACTGAAGTTGGAATGTTAAAGACTCGTTTTCGTGGGAGTTAGGAAAGACATGAATATCGCTAAGCTTCGGTTAGTGAAACATGTTACCACTAAATTAACACGCATTGTCAACTTTTTTGACTTGGTATTCATTATCGTTCATCTTGACTTTAAATAAATTTATGTATACATGATATACAAAATCCCCCCCCCCAAAAAAAAAAAAAATTAAAAAAAAAAATAAAATAAAAAATAAATAAATAAATAAATAAATAAACAACCTTTCAAGTAATGAAAAAATCACTCGGATACGTATATTGTGACTTTAATTGGTCAAAGAAACTGTAACCTTGGCCTTTATTAAATGGCTAAACGTGAGGCAATAGTCTGGAAGGCCTCTTGTATTACTAACACAATTTCTGCACGGTTCACAGTAAGGTTCAATTTAAATTGGCTCCATAGAAATATTGGCCTTGGCTTGTCCATGTGGTGAATGTCAGTGCCCTTACGAATTGCTATTGGACGTTGATTACTTTGCAAAGGTTACAGTTACGTTTTTAACTATCTGTGAAGATTCAATTTTAAATTTGCATGCTAGACATCTCATCATCTCGCATTCTCGTCCGCCCTATGATTGTCAAAGAAAAAGTCTCAGTGTTTCAGAGTATCAGTATTCATGTGTTGCAAATTTGCGTTTCTGCGGCTGAAGTTTCAAGACTGGAGTTAATCGATCTTTGTCTAAGACCTTTAAACTAATTGTTATTAATCTCAATACAGTTCGCATCCTGCATACATGAAAAATGTCTCCGTTATCTCAATCCTACAGCCTCTCTAATAATCAATCGTGATACTGGAACCCATAGACGAGAAATGTAACCTAAATTATATTGATGTCGCTATACATCCTAACATGTACTTTATAAGGTCTACAATCTGGCATTGCTTCTTCAGCTAATGCTTTCCGCAATACAATTTACACCTTCACAACAACACCGTGGAGATAGAGGAGCAGTGAAGCTTTGTAGAAAGGTTCGTGGTTATAAATCTACAATTTCAAGAATTTACAACCAAGAAATAGGTATCGCAGTCGATAAGAAACATTGAAACATAAAGGAGACTTAAGTAAAATTGTACAAATGTAGGCCAATTTCCAATCGCCCATTTTCTACAGCGTACTCGGGAAACCATCTATCTTACACGGCTACCGAATTTCACGATTCTATTCCGATCGATGCAAGTTCACTTAGATGAACTTGCAAGTATTTGAAAATTGAATTAAAATCACTATCAAATTAAGTGGTGTTTATTTTAATTGACAGAGATAAAAATAAGCGAACGAGAGTTGCTTCACGGTAGTTCTTAAGACGCTTTATATATTTATAACAGTGACTGAAAGTGATGTTGAAATATCTTAAATGTTTTCTGAACAAATAGTTCACAAAAATAGTGTTTGGAAACGTGTTAACATTGCTTATTATAAACTAACATATTTGCATACATTCTCTTGTTGTCATGGTTGCTATGTATTCACGAATACAAAAAGCAATGGTGGGTTTTATTAGTGTTACTACCTATCAAGAGCAGGGTCATGTAAGTATATATTTACCAACCAGGGGCCAGTACCTGACAACTGCCCCACATGGGATTCGAACTCGCGACCAAGAGATTGAGGATTTGTCTTAATATATCGAGACATCTTAACCACTCAGCCAAGCCCTCCCAAAAAATATTAATAATAACAATGAATGATGTTATATTTTGATTATTTTTAACTTCTAAATATTTCTAACTAAAACGACTTAAAAACTCCAAACTATGAAAAAATATTACATCATTTTAATGAGAAAATCAATCAGCAGGAAATAGCAGGAATTCATGTAATCTTGTTCAATCGGTACGAAGTTTGTCATACTTCGAGAATATCATATTCAACATTCCCTTTTTGTCATATATACTATTATTTATATGGCTTTTATGGGACAAGGAAGTAATTCCATATATATGTATGTAATTAATTTGTTTTGGTGCACGACATCGATTTTCTGGCAATAGAATAATAATTTACTCGTCTGATAATTGGCCATATTCCCCCATTTATTATCCCATACTTGACAGGGTTACCCCGCGTTTGCTAGGAAACGAAAAAAAATCATTAGAACATCTTACCCGTTGAGGATGAAACAGGGTAATCGCAACCCGAGGGGTATGATTCCAAAGTTGCAAAATACGGGGCTTGTAGAGAATGAAAAAAAATGGAAAACGAGTTTTTATCGTTTTGTTACTTCTCATTTTGGTTGATTGTGGAATTTTCATTTATGTCATAAATGTTTTAAGATGTGCTTTAATTTTTCCTTTCTTATTTCTGATAAAAAATATGTCTTTGTGCATTAGATGGTCTTGTACAACTATTGCTGCACAGCCCTTTAAATGATAACAGGAAACATCGAATGTCGTTATGGTCGTCATAGATGCAATAATGCACTCCTTTTTTTATAAATTAATCAATTTTACTCATTTAGAAATGTTGCTTTCAATGTTTTAGATTCCATAAATGACAGTAATAGTGTTTCTTTAACTAAATGCTAATTACTTCCTGCTACTACAAAACGATTTCAAAACGAACGGACCGTCAGCGGTTGAAGCTCTGACATTTTCGTGTCAATAAATGACGCCTTTTCATTCTAATTATTTGGCATTTACGGCAAGTTAAGGATGTTAGAACGGAAAAAGTATCCGTACCTAATGAGATTATCTGGTCATGAGCACGAGAAATGTGTTATCTTATAAACAATAAATAGGAATCAACAAGAGAAATATTATAATTACTGGCCTCTATTTTGTATTTGTGTGGAAATATATATCCGTCAACTCTCGTAAAATATTTTTAATTATTGAAAAGAGGGACAAAATATTAACTGATGTAATAATAGTGTCCACTTTGTTATTATAATCGAAAGGAAATGCGCCTTGAAATGAAATTATTTGATATAAATAACAATTATTGTACCGAAGGGATTAAGTTTTTAAATATTTTTACTACTGCAATCCAAAATGAATGTCCGACTGAGTATAATCACCACACACAACGTATGTATCATACAGATGCTTCATCCATTGACAGTTAACATTTGTGTCATTGGTATTGAGGGGACATTCAATTATTAATCCGAGCTAGTAGGATTAACCTAGCTAGGAAACTGGTTTTTGAGGCTGAAAGCCAAATCCAACAGTTTCCTGTGAAATGACATTCCTGCTACCAAAGTCCAAAGGCTTGAATGTTCCCGAAGTACCTTTGAAACAACTGATTGATTACCCAATTTTATTTAAATAGCTTTCTGTGAGCATGAATGAAGACATCTTTATGCATACGTTACATTTGGGCTTCAGAAAGGGAGACTACTGCGCATAGTTTATGCAGTTTACTATTATACTATGCAGTGGCGCTACTGTTTCATATCGTACTTTGCAACATGTAACTATTTCTCGTCCCGTAATTTTGTCATTAAAAACAGTACAAATGCATAATTGAATAGTGAGTATGTTTAAATAGGGCATCGGAAAGTAATATATATGACGATGAGTGAGATGTATTGTTTAAGGAAGACAACTTTGTTTGCATCGCAAATAGGCTGAACTTTTCATATTATGGCCGATTTATAAAAATACAATTATTTGCTAACATGATAAAATCTGAGTTTTTTTTTATTTGTTACTTATCTGTATTGAATGAATAAATAAATAAACAACAAGTTAATTTCCCATCCCGTCACGTTCCTGAAGTCAGATGAATATGTCTAGCTTTAAAGACTGGAGTTTGATGTCGGCATAAATGGTTTTACGGATCAGATATCTTGAGTACTTAAGCTCGAGTCTGTCTGGTCGTGGGCGGAATGAGTTGAATAACAATGAGCTGTATATTTGGATCCAAATCATAACAAAATATTGCTTTACCACACAATGAATCATTGACATTGGGTCATTCAGATTCAGCATGGTGATTGTTTGGTAAAAGAAAGACCTTCAAAACATCCTATAGAAACAGGTTTATACGTAATAGTTTCCGACGATGTTCTCTATTTATGGTAAATTGATAAATGTTCACCTAGTTTATATAATGAACAAACAAGCTTGATTGACAGTTGTTTTGTATGACGTATGGCCATTATCATTTATCATTCCGTTGCATTTGTTAAGACAAAATATGAAAAAAATTTGGACTTGATAAATTTAATGACTTTCCAGTTTTATGGTGAATATAAAAGAGTTCTATATTGATAATACAATGAACTCGTCATTGCGATTGACAGTGGTTTGAGCAAAGTAAAATTGGAAAGTTATTCAAATAACGAATAACTGTCCAACTTTACTTTGCTAGTTGTTTGTGTGTATAACCATATCAACCAATCAACCAATAAGAAACATCTTTCCTGTATCTGTTCGACAAAATGTCAACATATTAACTCTATACGACGGTACTATTACAGATTTTCAGTATCAGCGATCAACCATTGCTTACATAACACAATGGCTTAAAGGTATGGGGCTGGCAGAGCTTAGGTAAACAATACAGCAATTATTTACCCGGAGCAGAACATCTCGTGTTTAAAGCTTATTTAGAGTAAACCTACCATCTGACGAAGGAGACTCCCTAGATCTGTAGAAGTCAGCTATAGTATTCCGCTTTATCAGCCTCTTTCTCTTGTCCCGCAGTATCTGGTCCCGTTGGTACGTTTTGGTCTCCAGGTCAATTGAACTTCGGCGTCGTGAACGGAACCGAGCAGCTCTAAAATGTTAAATATGACATACATTGTATATGTTTATATTCGGAAAACGACAACAACGATTATACACCACACGTATGTATTCATACTGGCGTTATATTCATTTGTTCAACGTCCTTTTAACAACAAATGTCATTTAGGACGTGTGGGATATAGGAGATGGAGGAAAGCCGGAGTATCTGGAGAAAAACCTAACAACCTTTTAAGCGACTGCTCCAAATGGGATTAGAACTCGTATCCCAGAGGTTGTAGACTTGTAGTAATATGCCAGAATATCTTAACCACTCGGCCATCGTGGCCCTTTTATATAGTATTATGGAACCTCCTAAAAATGAAAACGAAGTTAATGAAAATAAAATATATTTCTAGTTCATCTATAAATCTTATATTATGTGCCAGGATAGAGCTCACGAAAAAGAATATTGTTAATTTTCTCCGATATAAGAAACAAAAATCATCACAAAGGATCATCAGAGTCGGATAATACTAATAATGTCCCACCAAAAAAAACCCACATACTATTATACCCATAATAATTGATCACAGGGATGCATTTGATACAGCCGGATAAAGTTGCAGCCACTGACCAGAAATTCAAAATAATCTTTTTAGTCGATCACAAGGTGCCGTTGCATACTAAAGACCAACGGTAAACTGTTACGAATTCATAGTGAAGACAACTGAATCATTTGCTTATACTAAAGAAAACTAGTGTTACTCGCAAATATAGGTGTAGCCAATACGGGGGTTTCGAGATCCCAAAACGACGTGGGTAAAGTACAATTTACCGTCGATTAGTCCCACCTACCGGTGATTATGACTTCGTGAATCTCGTGTCAAATGGTGAAGCCATAACCACCGTATGGTGGGGCTAATCGACGGTAAATTGTACTTTACCCACCTCGTTTTGGGATCTCAAATTCCTCGTAATGAAATGCAGTTAGTCAAAGAGATACGATAAGAGTGTGCTAAGAGAAGCTTATGGTTAGTGGGAATTACAGCTGTCTTGGACAAGGCGGTAACATCATTATATATGTAAACAATTCAACATTAAATGTTGTTTTTTATTTTTTATTTTTTTGTGTTTTTTAAACTAAAATCAACCTTATCGCAACAAATAACACTAAAAAATAACTGTTGTAGATGTAACGTAAAAAATATTCACAGACTATGCAAACGTTGTAAATGTCTGGACGAAATTGAATAACAAAAGAAAGTCAAATATCATCCATGAGGAACGCAATTGATTCCCACGAGTAACAAGTTATTCGCATAAAGATATTGTAAAGAAACTCGAGAGAGACCCTTCAACCATAAATCCAATTACTCTGATGTTCCCATTCACTGTAACACGTGTAAACATTACTAGAATAAGTGTGCGTGCACGCGTAGTGTGTTTGCTCAAGACGCATTTTCATTTTGGTTTTAACACTTTACTACGAGGTAGAAAAACAAGTCATAACCTAAAATGAGAAAAAACTAAACAAAATAAATATAAGGGTCATTGTATGCATTATTTGACGTGCTCATACATGTATGTAAGACAATTCTAAAAACCTTTTGTTCCTCCCAACTTGATTCGAAATTCGATTTTTAAGATAGTATCGATGATGCAAAAATCGGAAATCGAGAAATCGGAGCCAGTTAAAATTAATACATACTTATGATTTTGTTTAATTCAGCACAGTCCCGAGGTTATTAGTTATTGCTTTGTGATGTATATTTATAATAAATATAAACCTTAATGTCTACAAATAGTTTAATCCTTTCCATATCCTGTGTCTTTCGAGTATTCTCAGCTCTCTGACCTTCAGACTTAGATCGGACATAAACGCATAACTACTTCAGTAAATTGTACGAACAAAAATGGAATAAAAAGGAAGTATTCCTGAATAAGTGAGCGTATTGTAAAGAAATAGTCACTTGTGCTTGCCTAGGAAAGAGATAATGCAATTACGTACCAAGGGGTCATTCAAGACAATCATTGGATTTTGCTGCTTGAGGCAACCTTATCGACGTGTTGAAAGCAGTCGCGGAAATCTGACCTCCATCGTCAGGAAGTGGACAACAGGTTAGACAGGAAATAATCGGGGGCCATAATGGATAGCAATGGCCGATTTAGTCGACCACAGTAACTCACAGGTCAAGATCTCTAACGATTTCTAGTTGCGCCAAATGACACATTAGAAGGACATTCACGCACGTGATTTGTCGGTGGTATCGAATGAATCTAATTTCTTTATATTTCTTACGGGAACGATGCTCAACAGCGGCACTGGGCCCCGTAGAGCATAAATTGAAAATGTCACGAGTTTTATTTGGCCTTGCCCATACGCTAACAACATTTCCCATAAAATTGCCAGTTATAAGTGAAATTATCCCTGAAATACTTGCTTTCTTTGGAATTCACATCGATTTTAACGATTTATTTACTTTGGTCCATGCCTCAACAGGCGAGGGTGTGGCAGACAACACTCAAACAACTATCGAAAGATTTCAGCACAACATTGAACAGCTTTGTTTATTGTCACCTGACCATTTGAAAGTATCTGACACTTTGAAACGCAAATGTAAAGACTTATCGGTATTTTGGACTGTTCAGTGAGGCGTGTCCCTGTCTATAATTACACACTGATGCTATAATTTTGTACTGTTTGCAGTAGAACCTAGTTATGACCACCAATATGTCATTGCTATAATTAATGTATGATTTATTTCATTTCCCTTCTCCTCTTTTTCTCTCTCTCTCTCATATGTTCTGACATATTTTGTCTCCTGGGCTTTGAAACAATATTTGCTTTTTTACTTACATTTTAGTAGTCTATAATGATAATAATTTATCCATCCCCCATCTCTCTCTTTTTCTCTTTTTTCTTATCATTCTGTCTATCTTTGTCTCTGTGCCTGTCTCTATTGTATGTCTTTCTGTCTGTATTTGTATCAAATGTTTACATATTCATGTGTGACTGTAGGTGTGCCAGTGTGTGATGGTATGTGAAAAGGTGTATATGCTGTGTACCAAATATGTCTGTATATAAGGTATATATATATATCTTGCTATAAAAATAATGACGAATGATAGTGAATGAGTGAGTTTACATGTCAATATTTGTCCATGTATTCATAAAATTGATTGGAAAAAATAAAATTATGTAAAATAGAATATCAACAAATGATTTATTAAAATTATGTGTATAAAATGTTAACCGATGAAGACAAGTGAGTACACAGAAGCCACATACTATGATGAGTGTCAATGGAAAAAAAGTAACATTTTTGTATGGATCCAATATATTTCTATGTGACCCTTGAAAATCATCTTCAAAATTATCTCACTGATACTTTTATTCGACTAGTGTATTTTTGCATTTTTCAACAAACACAAACGGAATCAACAAAACAAAATTATGTACTGTAATTAGATACACATAAATGTATATTACATTCATTATCTTCTCGGTGTCATCGTAAACTCTTTCCGTCGTTCGATTCTGGCCATATGATATATATATTTGATATCAAAATTATTCATTTTTGTTTTACTCTTTGTTGATATGACATCAGGACTTTTGAACTTTGCATCAAATTCTTACGTAATAAACAACAATATTGTGTAGCTTTATTGCAGTATATTGTGATATTTCTAAATCTCAATTTATATTGAAATTCGCTATCCGGTTTGTTCTTTACAAAGCGGATATGGAGTAATCTGACTACCGTTATTGAAAAAAACGCTATTGAATTAAGACAAAGGCAAAAAGAATAAGAATATCTCCTCGGTTGCAATATGTCTAAAGCTATGTCTTAAACTTTAAGACGCCTTGGTTGTTTTGCATTTCTCAAAACTGAATGTGAGAAAAGACCATGGAGCTCATAATCTGTTATTTTGCGACAATTCAATTTATGACTGTGTATATATCATCCGTGTGACCTTCTGGCTTCCACCAGAGCCTTTATTTCCTTTTATGGAAGTTCTGTGTCACCTGCTGGTGACGCTCATACATCCAAGGTGATTTATGACTTAAAGAATAGCTACGATAGATGTGTCTTTGATAGCTTTTTCGGAATGATTAGTTCTGTCTTTGTAAACCCATTTTTACTGCTGTGTGTTATGATGGCTTTAGCCATTTGTCACTCATTGTTATTTGTTTGGTTGCTTTAGCGTTTCTTCTCCTAGATACTGAAAGATCAAGAAACGCCAAAGGAAATTATAATCTTTTTCTCCAGACGTCATTTCCGGTAATACATTATATAAATTTTGATGAATGTTCAAAGGAATTAGTATAAAAAACTATGCGTTCATTGCATAGCTTTGATTTCATTTTGCTTGACGTGGGTCACTGATAGTAGGTCGGTGTTTTTCCTACGGGTAAAATTCACCTTCTTCACCTTCTTTTTAACCTCTTTCTTCCCTAGAAGACAATTGCTATTGCTATAATCTTAAACCAAAGCAAAAATTTACATAATGGCATATGCGACTGGTGACTGAGTGCATGCTTTTGAAATATGTTGAAATATAAACTACATCCATATCATGTCATTTATCGAGTGCGAAATCGTGGTCGTTGTTGACGAAATTGTGAATAATTTTCTGATGCATTCTGTATATTCTTTTGAAAATATATTTATTATATGACTGGTGCTTTTGCTGTATTTTGATTGGCCCATAAGTTTCTCAGAAGTATTCATCAACTGCGATATCAACCCCGAAATCGGCGGCAAAAAGCACGCGAGGTTACTGGACTCAGTCCAGATACTTCTCGCGAGTCCAGTAACCTGTGACAAAAATAGATCGAGGAAAACTCCCTTGAAATGTGACGTCATAATCACTTTTGACGCCAAGTCGTACCCAAATAGAGCGTAACAGGACTTTCCCTCATTCAATGACGTCTGGATAATCTATTGTGACGTCAATATTATAGTCGGCAACATACATGGCGGAAGGCAGCAAGTTCACTGCGATCAACGGTGACAACTGAAAACTTCAATTTATGGAAAACGTTCAAGAATGCCAGACGGGCTGCAGTTGATACAATATTCCAGTTCTACCAGTCTAAGCCGTTAGCAAGAAGCATTTGGATATTTACCATATACTACATGTAATTGCTTTTGTAAACATAAAGTTTGCAAATATCATCTTGTTTTTTGTAGTTTTAAAAGTCTTTTTGAAGAGCCGGCTTAATATCATCTAAGTGTCATATAATAAAACAGTTATCGACCTATTTTCAGGTAGATACGGTGAGTTATCAACCCTCGTAAATGATATAACCCTCGGCCTCCGGCCTCGGGATATAACACTTACTCGGGTTGATAACTCACCGTATCCACCTGAAAATAGGTCGATAATTGTATAGTAATGATCTCCGTAACTTATTATCAACTGACATAAGCCGTTAATTTGAGTTCAACTTTCAAAATTTTTTACACGTCTGGCGGTCACTTTTCATTCTCATGGCATGCCATTTAATGCCGCAGTTAACAGTATAAAGCTTTCCCGTATCTGCATTTGATTGTTACGCAACAGTTAACTTTCGCAAATTCTAATCACAAGCGTAATACTCGAAATGTAATCACCTTTGAGGATAAGTTAGATTGCAACCGTTGTTTTCTGTAGTTTCTTTTATGTTTAACTTGCTAACCTTTCTTGGATACTTATCTTTTAAATATCTTGCAGACTAACGATATTCTCAGTTCATAGTAAAAACCACAAACGTGTTTGGAGGTATTAGAAAAGAGAGAAAATTCAAATAAAATTTGAAATGAAATACATGCTGATAAGTTGAACCAAAGATTGGGTCTTTATTTGCTTAGTCTTAACACCCTAGTATAACTGAAAAAGTCTCTGAGAGATAGCATGACTGTTTACTCGTTAACAGGTACTTAGATCTGCAAGCAAAGGGATTACACTTTATTTACTACTGTATTTATTCATAAGACACGACTAAAACTTGATGAAAAGGATACCAGATACATCTGATAAAAAAGGCAACGTTATTCGGGCGATTCACTAGATGCAATAACTTCACGTCTATGTGTAACGACGATTAGAATAACTCTAAATCTGTTTACTTTCGTGTATACGTTATTTCAGCATGTTAATGAATACATAAAGTCACGGTCAAGGACACTTACTGACATTCGTATATTCATATATTTGTATACGTTGTATACCATTTTCAATTTAATCAATAGAATTTTTTTAAAAATCTATAAACAGGCAAGGCTTATATAAGTTTGCTCCAATTATACAATTATTTAAAAAAATAACATGAATAGATTTTTCAAATTATGGAGATAAAACACAAAAATCTGAATGTACTCTAAATAAACGAGAGTACACTCAGATTGTTCTGATATATATCTATATTTACAGTTTGCACCACTGACATGGACTCAATAATCATGCTTTCTAGTATTATCATTATCAGTGTATAATGAAAGTACAACACGTGCGGCGATTCACGTGGTGGGAACATATGAATGACGTTCAATCGAATTCGTTGACGAGAACGGGAGAGAAGAAAATTTAGGTATTTTGATAAAAAAAATATGCAACAGTCGCGAGAATAAATAATATCAATTTGCATGAAAAACTGTAAATATAACGAATATATTTTGATTTTGTTGAAGTTATGAGGGTATAGTGATAATGGATCCCGTGTAAATTTTATGTAACCCGGCTTACACAAAATATATTCCTTAAATAACATAAAAATAAGTCATTCAAATTAACCCATCTAATTCAATTTAAAGGGACAATTCATTCTAAGAGAACATTAAAATTTGTACATGTATCGGAAAAAACCCAGTTCTAATGGAAATTAGATCAGTCGGTTTTACTGTGATATGCCTGAAAAGCCCATGGTGGTGACATATGTGTGAAATTTTCAAACTCGCTCGCTGTCCGCCATTACACATTGAGGTCGAACTTCTTGTATGCCGAACCCTGTCCCTTGCTCGTAGAGTAATGCAACTTTTGTCTATAACTGCTCAAATCGCTCTGAAAATAGTTTGTTTACCTTATTAAGTGAATTATCTTGCCTCAAAATCATTTTATCACCTTCGCAGTGGTTATGTAGTTCATTTGTTTAACGTGCGTGACTTTGGCTCGGGTATAGGTACAGCGCCCATATTCTACCTGCTTAATCGTATTGATCAACGATTTGATATTTCAACGATATTAATTAAAATACTTAACAATGACGTGGAATTTGTCAATGTTTAACGTTATTTGTTTCATAAGAAATATAGAACAATACATTTATGCCATATTTCACTTCTTGGTTATGTAAAAGAATTAGCCTGAGTGAATTGTCTCTTTAATTATAATAGATGCTTTCTTTCTGTTCTTCATTTTGGGACTTTTTTTGTCTATGAAACCATTACGCTGTTATCTCAATCCACTTCCAATCAGAAACGACGTACAAAAAGACGCCATCGTTTCTTTCATGGGCTGATAAAGTAAATTTTAAGCCAATAAAAATGCTCGTTACAAGTAAAATTGAACGAGTAAAAATACGATAGAATGGCAAAATAATTCTTACTAGGGTCATCGATACCACAGAGGGTAGACTCAGAATTATAGATAGCATGACCATATCACCCCAAACGACGAACTAAACTCCCAATCGAGACATAGAAAAGGATTGTACTGTAGTGCATGATGTGAATATCCCCAAGATACGGCTAAAACATGACTAAAAAGGTCATCGACAAATCTGATAAAACAAGGCTACAATATTCGGAATAACCACGAGAACCAAGCACGATTTGCATTACTTTGATCAAGAAAAGAAAAAAAAATCAATCACTATGAATCCATTTGATTAATGTGATATTTTGATTCTGTGATTTTAAGTAGATGATACATAACATATATTGAAATTTCCTCATTACTTGAATTGGTTTTTCGCGGCAGTTTTTCTTAGAAAATAATTTAAAATTTCCTCCGGCAACCCTGAAGATTGTTGGGACGTACAGGTTTAGTTCGTTATCAATCTGGATAGTGTAAATCCGGATATTTAGGTAATGAGTACTCTGACCGACCCGGTAATAAGCACGGACCTTTAGTCCATGACACTCACAATAAAATACGTTCATGGGAATAGAACACAATCAATGGGTAATATTTCAGTAGAGAAAGGGTAATGTAATTAACGCTGAGTACGGGAAGACCATCCATAACAATTATCGAACTAGCATATTGTTTTAAATTCAGAAATACGTAATGGAGAGAAAGACAGTAAAAGTTAGAACGATAGAAAAATAAGAAAAGAATTAGTATATAATCTATGAGGATTTTTCTTAAGACTGACAGATTTGAGTGAATTATAAAATATGAATGGTTAACTGATGGTTATTGTATACTGATATAGGGTATAATTGGGGTTTTTCGGGGGTTTTTTCGCAGGGGATACAAGTTCATCGAATACAATGGGAAGAATGACAAGGAAGATAAAGTATATCCCATAACTCGTGTTACGTTTTTAAAATGCTATACTTTTTTTACATAAATGAGCATCGCAAAATATATTTATGATATATGAAGGCATGCAATCACAAGTATTTTTCGTATGAATAATATAAAGGAATAATTAGAGGAATAATTAGATTCTGCTGAAAAGCATTGGCGTCATAATGACGTCACCTCTTTTAGGACATTCACACATCAAGAGGTTGTTTGACAGATACTAAGCATTGTTGCATACTTTGTGATACATGGTTATTTTGGTTCGCTAACGTACCATTTATCACCAAATCAAATAATTTCTGTGTATTAAGTATAACAGTGTACTAAAAGTACAAAATGCAATTACCAACAGCAGAAAAACGTTGTCCAATTCACCAAATACGCATTAGAAAATAAGAATATATCTTCGATACCAGCGTTTTTTAAGTTGCTTAATTGTCAAGCAAAAATGTGTCTTTCAACGAAATCGTTCCTAAAATTTTTATTATCATTTTTAAGCTGTTTTATGAAGTAAACAAAGTAAAAAAATTGCAGTTTTTTTTGCTAATAAAATATTGGTGCTCTTCATTCTGTATTAAAGGTACAATTCAGTCTAAGCGTATATTAAAATTTTCACTATTTCATAAACAACCTAGTTCTAATAGCAATTAGATTAGACATCTAAATCTCAGCTATGACACATTGTTGGCTATCAATATGACAGGTAAAGTGTATGAAAATCAAACACAAGTAGTACTTTAATGTCACCTAGCAATGGCTATAAAACCAGAGTGGTTATCACATTTGACCTTTAACTACACTTACTACACACTTAATGTGCACTTTGAGGAAGACAAAACTGATAGAAGCGATGTCTTTTGCTCGTTTGCACACAGGAAGGTTGATACTATATTTAGGTTACCTAGGTCGTCAGGAAGACTGATGGAAGCTAATTATAAAGCAGTAATGGTGTGGTTTAGATACAAACATCTCTCTACAAATTAGTGACTGGTAAAAATCTCTTATTTCCTGGTAACGAATATAGCAACAAAACACGTGGTGTTATGATGACGTCACGATATGACCATACAAGGAGACATTGAACATGTATATGGGATGACAGGAAGCCTTGTAGGTAGACAACAAGCAATGTATATTTGTTATCATATTCCGGATCTGTGCGAGGAGACATTCTAACTAGTGCTGCTTCGAGTTACGGAAAATTGTCAATTCCTGTCATAGATATTCGCTAGGATACCCTTTTTTCACAAAGATGGCAATGGCAATTACATTTATGATCTTATGGTTTTCTGTATTATGTTTCCATGCACATTGAAACTAGTTCAAATATGCCTGAATATTTGGCAATTTTAATGGTAGAAAACGCATATCTCTACCACGGAACGCGTGAAAGACTGAATAGTATCAGAAAAGTTTGTTTTTGATATTAAAATCACTACACTAGTCACTAGTTACGACAAAGCAAATGTAAACAAATAAATAAAAATGGGACAAAGAAGTAATTCCAATTGTGGACAACAAAATTGTCAAATTTTCGAAGCAATCTGCCCTCTTATGAAGACAAACAAAACGAACACGATTACATAATATGATAAGAACAGTAATACTGGACAATATTTGACTACTTTCATTGTCCCGTATAACTGTTCGTATCTTATAATGTAATCGTGTTCGTTTTGTGTGTCTTGATAAAGGGACAGATCGCCTCGAAAATTTGACAATTTTGTTATCCACACGGTTGGAATTACTTCTTTGTCCCTTATTTACCATTTGAAGTAATTCCTATCCTACAGACTCGTGATTGATAGGATCCCGTATTATCTGGATTCCTGTTTATATTACTTCTTTGACCCAAACAAATAAACATATTAAAATCAAATTAACAAAACCCAAATATTTGCAAAATGTCACTATAAAGAACTCACAAGATAGCAATGGTAATTATTTTGTGAGGTTCAATCGAGTTTTTAAAATGAACTACCATTTAAAGAAATTCAAAGCGCTTCAAAACTTAAAATTCTTTTACAACGTCACAAACGGATACGACTTGTGCAGTGATAATAAAGTGAGAAATTATCCAATATAAAGCTAACTTATTTGATCCGATGGTGTTTACGGGCATTCTGGAAACGTACTTATTTTGCGACGCCAAAGTTTAGTGCAAATGCACCAACTGTAAGTTAGGATTTATTAGTGCGGAGGATATAGATAAGCGTAATTCAGCGGTTCATTACCCTTAATACTCTATAACAAAAGTGTGCACTGTTGCTTGAATAAACGCAGAACGTTAGCTCGAAAAGTGCTAAGGTAAAATATAAGTAAAATTTATTATTAAGATAATATATTACTTGAAATGAGTTGATTAAGTGCTGATATGAGTTGGGTTGAGTTGAAATGAGTTATGTTAGATGATATGAGTTAATGATACTTGACATGAGTTATACGAGTTGACGTGATTAGATGAGTTGGTATGAGTTGATATGAGTTGATATGAGTTGATGTGAGTTGATATGAGTTGATGTGTCGACTCAATACTTACTTATCTGTATCGCACTCGTCACACGAGTTACTGGGCGTTGCGTCCGAAGACATCGACACTGACTCACCACAATTCTGTAAATAGAAGTAAAAACTCGTAAGGCATAGCTTAATATAGGCCCGTCAGATTGTCTCTGAATGAAAACACAGGCTTCTTACTATAATACATATATGATTTATGCAACAAATGTTTGTTTTTATTTGATAACCTTCAAACACCAGATGTTTTGTTTCGATGTAATTCTATTCAAAAAAAGAAAAACACATATGGTATGATTTCAAAATGCGCGTAACTCTGTTGAAATGAAGCCATATTTTCTGTAGTTATATATCAAGCGTTTCACAAATATCACCATAATGCAAATATGAAACGGCCGTTTTGTTCTTCAGTCCTTTGAAGTAATAACTTTCGTATTTTATATCTTATATAATAGCCAGTTTCCATGGATACTCTTTAATCTCGTCTTATAGCTAGGTGCGGAGGTGTCACGATTCATCTTTGTTCATATATCACGTTATTGTATTAAACATTAACCACACCACTGAACATTGAACACTGAATTAATATAAAGAGACGTATGACCTCGCCCGTAGAACCAAAGGCACGAACTGTTAGTTAGATCTCTCCAAATCACGTACAATCAGAATGCAGTAGTTACCTAGGGGAAGGTTAAGATCCCACACCGTTGAGTTCGTTCCCGTTCCTTCGACAGATAGAAAGTGTCGAAAATCCTTCCGGGGCAAGAACCCATTAACTATCTAACATGATTAATCCGGGACGCCCATATGAAATTCCTTCTCAAATTGAAATTGCGGAAAGAGTTTCCATTAATTTATATACTTCGTCACGTCAACGTCTGCCGTCGTTGCACATGTAAGCGAATCTCAATCATGTAAATGCATGGTGGTTTTATTACCCTGTCAAACTCCGATCAATATATAAGTAAATTATTATCTACCTTATCATCGACTTCAAGACGGCCGGAAATCGTGCCTGCAATACTCCGTTATGACCTAAGTAAAGCCAGTATGTCGTCAGAAGAACAATTCAGAGATCATCATCGGATAAAGATAAACAACTAGCGATTTAATACCGCACTATGTAATCACTGAAAGCTGCCGAGAAAGTACACCTCAACACGTTCATAGCTCATAGCATAGAATGTAATCAAATCGACAGACTGTGTCTGTCAAACACGTAAACAATATGTATTTTTAAAATCAACCCTGCCCAGCCGACCAAACAACTCCTGGGGTAATTCCAAAAGTACAAAATCTGTCGCCAGCAACATCAACAAATCAGCCAAATTGTAAATATTTAATGAACGCCGCTAGAAGTGATTAGGTCGTTAATAATTATGATTTCCATCTTAGAAAATAATAAGTTTTATATTAACCTGACACTATGTTACCATCTATATAGGTCATAGTGTATCTAGGCCTTATACGAAAAAGCATTGAGCCACGATGGGTAGCCCACTGTGTCGACTTTTAGCGACATTCCGCATTTGCTGCCTGCCAGATGTGGGTAATATTTGATTCATCACCTCCGATGCTAGATGAGAGATTTACACAGTATCATCATCAAACGCCTTTAGGACACCATCCACCAATAAACTCACAACAATCAAGAAAACCTGATGGTAATGGTAACGTATTTTCTAGAAAAGGAAAACATCTCTCCACCTGCTCTGCTTATATCCCATCATCTTCCCTCGTTAATTTATATCTTCTACGATATTACACAACCTACGCAAATAATTGGAGTCTCATATTATTTGATTTCTAATCCGTATTCTTTGTCAAGTCAGTGTATGTTGAAAGGAATCGTTCCCTGTTGGCTAGTTAAGCGCCAACGTATGTTTCACCAAATGGCGAGGAAATAAAGATAATTTTAAAACTTATCCTATACCATATCCCGTTGTTGCTAGGCAAAATACGACTCTGTCTCTGATACCCGGTTGGTGTAGTGCTGAATCATTTCATTCACTACACTCATGTCGACTAAGGCTGGTATACACGACATTGCTACCCATGCCATACAACCTCGTGACGTCACTGCATCAACAAGATTACAGTTTTCTCGATATCTGAGTTTCATTTGAAAATTAGTCTGATTTTACTATATAAAGGAGGCAAACGATAGCATTTTAGTTATCATATCGCGGGATTTCCACGTATGAAGAATTGAATTACAGTCGCGCCTTTCTTATTATATTTCAAAATAACTTGATCTTGAAATTGTGTAATTGTAATAAAAACGTCGAGACATGAGAGAAAAATACTATTGTATATCTTGATATGAAGGATAATGATATTCTGTCCTCGTGATCATAAAATGTTGTAACACCGTCGATGAGCCTAGGCTTTTACTGTTTTGAGACACTATGGTACAATATCCCTATCCTTCATATTCACATATAAAAGAAACATTTTTTTTATAAATACTCGTACACAGGGGATGGAGTATGTGGGTTAATGAAAGATAGCACACACACTCTAAAAATTACGCGACGTCAGAAATACTACATGTGGCGTAACTGCGTCGTACATTGTCGATGACGTCACCAATTTTGACGCATAATGATGCTTCTGTGACGATGGTTCGATGAAAATACTTCAAAATAAATGAAACTACATCATATGTTTGTATGCATGGGAGATAATAATAAAACATTCATGTTTATAAGTCGAAATGGATATTTCAAGCCTCGTTTGCTAAAGCTTATTAATACTGCATATAGCTAAGCCCACTAAAACATTTGTAGGAAGAACGAGATGATACTGTTGGGAAAATGTACAATGACAACACATACATCAGACTTTTATTTTTCTTTTCTATATATTTTGAAGTCTGATATGCATTGGAAACATAATTATGGTTCGTCCGTTTCTTTTTCTTCGAACATCAAACTGAGAAACATTAATAGTAAAAATAGGATAATAACTTTTCTAAGAAATTATCCCAACAGTTTAATGACTTCCATTCATATAAATCGTATCGGTTCAGTTTCGTTGCGATATAATCTAGTGTTGCTTAGTCAAATCTAGGTAGTGTAATAAAATATATAGCAGATGTATATCTAACGGTTATGATTCTCTTCGCGTTATCACATGAAACATTTATATTCCCTTGGTACTAATCTTTGCACAAAATCCAATTACGTTTATTATAGGTTAATTAAATATGCCTATAGTATAAACTTCTTTTTGTAATTGTGGAAATGAAATATCGGTTTCCCTAGAAACGACTACAGACATTGTAATGGTGATGTGTTCAAATGAAAAAAAAAAACCCAAAAACTTTTAGATAAGACTAATGCTATTTTAAGAATATTGTACATGCACTACCTATCATTTCCATATCTTAAGGAATAAGGCTGATAATTCTACGGGAGAGTCAAAGCAATAGGATTGGTAAGGTAATCTCATCAGACAATACAGTCCGGTGTCCTCTTGTAGTTGAGATATCTATATGTGTACAAAGAATTATGTTCATTTATTAAAACAACTTACGTTCAAAGAAATTTAAAAGAATGTGATTTATCCTATGAATTATCAATAAAGTTTCTATTAAATTCATAAACCCAATGTTATGATATGGGAAAAACAAGACTGGTATCAATAGCAATACTTTTTTATTTTGATTCAAAATATTTTTTCTTGTAATTAATCAAATAACTCATATCCAATATGAATAACAAAAATATTCTTTTCATTGTTTTCATGTGGTCTATAAATGACATTTGTAACTTTGGATAAATGTAACAGTGTACAGCATTTACAATAAATTTAATAACTGCCTCTGCCAGGGATCGAACTCGGGACCTCTGAGGTCCGTATGGTGTTATAACGCCCTGGTGAAATCAAATTATTACCGAGAGCATGTGATAGTTTATCCATTTAAGCATTGTTTCTTAACACGATAACACAAGAGGACAAATTAAATCTGATCAGCCTTAAGCGAAAAATAATCTAAAATAACGTAAATGTACCGATAAAACTGCCATAAGAAACACAGAAAAATAGTCTTAAACGCTGAGGGGTCTTCAAAGAAAAGCCAAAAGGTCTTGCAATTGGCTATCGTTGCACATAAAAAGGGCGGTTTTATTTAGTGGATCGCCCTTGTACAGAGAAGGTCGCTTAAGCAAATTTTGACTGTAATACGATTATATTTACATTTACGTTTTCTCTTTGCTATATAACCTTACCTACTGCGAAATTGTTTACACTTGCGTAAACGCAGTGGTTGCCGCGCAATTATACACATACCGGATCACTGACTTCCGCAAGTAGTGTGAATGCGCATCCGATTAGGCCTATTGTATCTCTATGACAAATCTTTAATATACTGCATATGTGAATGCAATGTAAATCTTTAATTATCTATCAGCAAATTAAATAATTAACAAATATTGTATAAATGGGATGAAAAAGATTAAGTTAATGTGGAGCTATATTTTGTGTACTCTCTGAATTAGACAACATTTCCCGCCAAATTGAAGCTAACTCTTCCGGGATTCCATCAATTGACCGGCTGTTAAAAAAATCGTATAACATTGAAAAAACAGAGTTTTATTTTATTCGAATGTTTAATTGTTAATGCAATGGTCGGTCGAAATGTAAATATAAGGAATGATTGTTATTGTTGGTTGTTTACCGGTATGTAAACTGCATTTTTGTACAGATATTTCAACATGACGTGCTAACGCGCGTCATTTAAAATATCTGTGCTAAAAATGCAGTTTTCACACCAGTACACAACAAACAATGAAAATCATTCCTTCAATAAAATATGCGATTTGAATAAAAATTAGAATGATTTGGTTTCTTAAAGATGATTTACGTTCAATTAAGCATTTACATATTGTCGAAATGATTTAATTATCATATTGATGAAAAATCATATTAATTAATGTAGAACAGGTTTCAGACAGTCCAATGAATATGTAAGTATGTTGCCTACACCCCAGTATCAGATAAACCCTGACAGTTGTTTTGTCTTATATCGGGGCCATCGTCGCAACATCGTTCGTGCTTTATCGTTTCCATGTAAACCATTATACAAGCTATCCCGTCTGAGATATTTTTATCCACCGACATTTTCCAATTCCCCAATTCCCTACGTTTACATAGGAGCTTAGACGGGAAAATGCCAAACCTGTGTCAGGTATGGTACTCGGAATACTTTTGTTGCAATGGAAGCGTTTCCAATGTATCTGTGGGCCGCCGTAGTCGAGTGGTTAAGATTACCCAAAATATCACCACCAGCCGTACACTCTGGGACCCAAGTAAGAATACTTCAACTCCTGAACCCGGCACGTCCTTAAATGACTATCAAATGACGTTTAATCAATTAAAATAAAAAAAGCGATTTACTGCTTTATACTCTCTATTTCTATTTCTTTTTTATTATATTATACTGATTCTATTGTCTTCAGTAGATTATATAATTAATTATGTTTGTTATTAGTTAAAATAGACCTGTAACTCCAATTTCAAATTTCAAATTATCAGCCTTATTATTAGTTTTAAATTAACCAATATATTTTACATAAACATGTTTACTATATATCTTTAAATATGTACATATACAAATACAGACAGTTTTGTAACCATTATCCAGCGTGGATACCATAGTATCGGATAGGGTTAAATCAGTACACATTTCACTGTGTACATGACAGATATTCATCTTCTTAGGTACTTCTATATCTTACATTTATACCGGTGTATCGATATGTTTACATTATATGATACTTTTTATCTCTGTTTTGATATATGTATTGTCTAAATATGAATGTAACATTAAATGATAATAGAATATGTGTTACGCAATAAATTGTTATGTTATGTCAAAAGTGTATCTATCACAACACACATCCATTCAACGTCTTTAAATCATATACATTTAGCTGAAAGCTACTTGTGGCTTTTCGGATAGTTTTGTGCAACACATGTGACATTTTTCAAGTCATTAATTCCAACGTACTTTTCGAAACATTTCAGCATTTGATAAGTGACTATTTAAACGGTTTCTTATATTTTTGATAATAATTTTAACATTCATATGAAGTATTTATATTACTAACGACAAACATTTATGGATAAACGTACTCTTGTTAACGTAAAATGATAAACCTTTTTCAGTCTTTTTATGTACTGTTCAGAAAATAAGAATATTTAAATCCGATAACAAGCAGTTGTATTCAGTAAGTGAATTGATTAGATATTATCTTGCAAAAAAGTAATGTAAACACTTACCAGATTTTTCTAGCGTCACACATCTATAAGTAGTTCCCCCAACTGTACCCTAAGGCAGAGAGCCATGTCCTTCCATACGCAACTGAACAACGATTAGGTTATGTCACTACAACCAGCTAGGCAGCAGCAAATTTCTGCGCCGAATTTAACAATCGTATTTTCGTTATGAAGCACAGAGACATTATGGAGCTCATCAGCGACAGGTGTTCCGCTTATGTCATTAGGAGCGCTGCAGATAGAAGGCTCCATTGGAAACCACGTCACTACAGGAACTCATTAATTAGAATGAGCGTTGTTAGCCAATGGACCAAAAGAAATAAGCCTTGCTCATATTGCAGTAACGTTATCATAGAGACGACACCACACAGGGAAGCTCTCCCTACGACAGGTAATCGAATGAAAACGCTTGTAAAATTATCAGGATTCCAATAAATTCTGAATTAAGCCTTTAAGAGTTTTCCCATAAAATCAATCATCAGTCTTGAGTGTCTGCCGTATAATGTCAGCGTGTTTTGTAAATACGTTACCGTACTGATAGCGGAAAGTGTCTGCAGTATGTTAGTCCATGTACTGTTAAGATACTGATGTTATACTGCGTGGTAACGTCCTATCAACAATCATGTTGTTTTTTAATGGACGGCTTCCCATATATGTGCATTGTGTTACGGTGTTTGAATTTCTGTATGTTTTGGGAGACTGCGGTATATCAGTGTTGTGGTTTGAATTAGTTTATTAGATTAATGTTCTATTAACAGACAGGGTAATTTAAGGACCGTCTCCAGTGTCAGTGTATGTATTGCGGTGCTTTGCGTAAATTTCTATATACTTTGGGAGGCTGCGGTATGTTCGAGTTGTATCTCCTTACAATATAACGAAGATCATCATGTAAGTGTACAAATGCACAGACAAAGGGAACGAGAATCACCTACAATTATGTATATGAATGACACAAAAATTGACGACATTAACATAGGCGAAGGTAACGAGACTCGCCTGCTACAACCAACGGGAACGAGATTGGGTATACTCAGCTAATTACCTACAGCAGTCATATGCAACATGCAAACATATCATAATAAACAAGTAATTCTGGATTAATTGACAGGCACCTTAATGATGAACACTTGATATGACGTTTGCTAATTATTTCAGTACCACTTAATACAAGTCATTAAATCATCATTTATGAAAGTGATTCTAAAGATATCGCCGGTTTCATGTCAAAATATTTAACCGGATTTATGAATGTGATAAATAATGCAAGCAAACGAGGACGTGATAACGGTTTTGTTATTTAATAATATTTTTTTTTATGATTACTCGCATCAAAATGATATTTTAATGCCGTCTACTGAAACCAAATCTAATTACTCGTGTATTTCACGAAAAATGTTTTAAATGCTTTTGAAATATGACAATCTGTTTCGTACACTGTCCAAAAGTGATAATACATGTTATACGATTAGGAACAACTGATATTTATATGACTTGATAGGATTAACTCCCGGCAACACACATTCCCTTGTCATAAATGAATTGGATTTTTCAGTACTGAAGATCGACTTTACATCACTGTATTTGTACCTACCAGAACACAGTCACGCAAATCCAACGCAGAATATGAATATGTCATGACTTGACATCATATAATCACATTTTGTCTAAATTTTACACAGACAGGAACCTTCAGGCGTAGGAACGTTTCCTATAGTTTTACGAAAATAAAAATAACGATTAATTATTCATTCATTTCTAGTATATTGGTTCAATACGCCAATTTCGAGATTCAAAACGGCACATGTATGAAGTACGACCTACCGTTGAATAGCGACATCTTTCGGTGATTGTGACGTCATTGTTTGACACTATTTTTTATGACAACATAACTACAAGCAATTAGGACCACAATTTCTTAGTTTACTGCGACTAAACGACGATGAATCGTACTTTACCACGATGTTATGATATCTCAAACACCCCAGAATTAGCTATCCATAAATATCTCTATTCAAGAAATAATCCCAGAGCTCCACACTACATTAAGATCGAAGAAACTATAAAAGCGAATTGTTTGTTTTGCATCTACGAATTTATATCAGTGTTCGGAAGCATATGTTTGTTTGTTTGTTTGTTTGTTTGATTGATTGATTGCTTTAACGTCATATTAACAGTCAGGACCTTGTAAGGACGGCCTCCCATGTATGCAGTGTGTATCGTGTGTGAAGTGCGAGGTGCGTGTTTTGGGAGACTGCGGTATGTTCGTGTTGTGTCTTCTTATGAGTTAATCGTATCCTAATATTATAGCAAAAATGACATTTTATTCATTAAAGAGTAGATCACATTTTATTACACAAACAACGTTTCTTAGAATTACACCAATAACAAAATAATTATCAACAAGCCAATTGTAGATTGGATGTGCGTAATCATCCTCGTGAATGAGCGAAGAGGTCTGGAAGTCGTGATACATCAAAATATGCATTAAATCACGTGGTAAGAATCAGTCCCTGCAAAATAGATCTCTTTTGTCGGCTCAACTATGGCTGACGTGTTTGGTGTAAACTGATTTAATTAAAACTTTATTGATATAATTACACATTTGTCACAGAGACAGATCATAAACTGATCATAAACTGTTTGCTTTAAGGTAGGTTTTGCCCAATGAAATAAAAAGACTACGAAATTGAAATTTTTCCTGTACATAGACAAAATCTTCAGATCATTTTCGATGCATACAGCGAACAATATGGGTGGTCAGCTGCCTAGCTTGAACAGAAAAATACTCCTCTAAAAATAGAGCGAAATCAAGCTTTACATAGAACATGACGTATGTTTTTCCAAAGCGAGGCCGCATCAACAAACGGAAGTGACAGTCATGCCACGGCACAACAACAACAAAGTGCGATGAATTGTCTCAACATATCATATCATCTTTTACACTTCAAGTTACTAACATACGCTCGCAAGCCTTGTACATCAAACATAGATGTAGTTAGTCTGCTACTGCATGTTCGTTGCCATATTTGTAGAAAATTAACTCACCACGTGCAACACGAATCCCAACAGAATCCGGGCAAGTTCCGTTCGAGATGTGGCTTCTGTTTCTTCTATGCTAGATGCCATCTCTAATTTTACTCACGAGATATACATAATCAGATACATTGTTTTTCTCACACGCTTTCGTTCAGCCATTTTGTTCACTTTTAATACGTAACAATGCGCATACACGAAACTCCGACAACACAATCTATCGCAGCTTCTTTTGTATTCTATTCTGCCAGCCTGATATCTTAATAAATCAAGGATTTCATTCAATTTTGTAATAAAAACAAATTTATTCCATCTCATACGCATTCAGAAATAAGATTTAGGTATTTTTAATATGTTTTTTTTCCAACTTTTCTTCCGTTTATCGGATTTTATATAAAAAAAAATATTAGGTTGGGCGAAACCTACCTTTAATATAAATGCTTTAAACGACCTTATTATTACATGCAATCAAATCTTCACACATAGAAGAATAAAAATACGATATTTCGTCGAAGCGGAAAAAACTTAGCTTGCAATATATGTTGCATGGAAAGAAGTTTTCAGATATAGAGAACTTGTCTATGAAATATAAACATTATTAGATACAGTTCAAATACACAACAAATGGGGTTAGTCCGCAAATCAATGTTATTAAGTGTCATGTGAATTACATATTTAAATCCAACAACGGTATAAGAATACAAGGGTATTGTGTGTGTTTACGTCAAACCAATTATCAGTAATTGTACATTGTAAAATGCCAGCAGAAATGACCTACCAATAACCCGCATATATATATACATATAATGTGTTTGTGTCGGGTTTATCTACTTGGTATTCATGTATTGTAATTACCTGGTACAATATTCTAAGCCTTTCCGCCATTACACTTCTTTACATTCTCCCAAAGCAATTACAGAATGTGGTGGAATCTGAGTAGAAATGGTCAAATCTCGATGGCAAATGTATACAGTGTCTATAATTTGTAGTTTTATTTTATTGATTAAACATCTGTCTCGTAACTGCTAGCCCCACAGCTATTAGCCTAGTCCCTACGAAAGTTTCCACGCTGGTTACATGGAATACAATGCCAAAACATTTATCATAATGGTTTTTATTGTCCTATATATAAGATAAAAATGATCTTACAGTGCAACGCGACATGTTTCTGGTAAGTTAAACGAACATGATACAGGGTCGTGTAACTAGAAATATAGACATTTCATTCGTCAATGAGGGCTTAAGTGGGCGTCTCTACGGGGGAGAAATACAAAATAGCATTTATTTACAAATTTATCGTTTACAAGGCAACAATTGCCAGTAAAAACATGATCAAAGTTTACGATCGATGTTTGTACGCATGGTAACATACACCACCGTGTATCGATTTGGTTTTCAAACTGAAACAAAAGCTAAACGTAGAGTTTAAGACACAAAAACTGAACAAATTGGAGTGTTGTATTCCTGATACAAAATGGCACTTATCCCAACATATATAAACCAAATGTCGTCACTGAATCATTATGGCCATCAAAATAAAGACGTTAGCCATCACAGGATTCTAATTGTGTCCCATAAATACCAAATATAATCTTCCATGGCGTTTATACAAATATAAACTAATCTAAAACAAGTTAAACGTGCTGTCGGATACATCTAATAGTCACGTGGTTATGTGTCTTTTCATAGTAAAGTGCAGGTACAAAGTTATGACTTCATTGTCACGTTACGCCATTTGGTTATAAAAGGTTAAATCTTTACATATTCAAGATATTGTCAAGGAAGTTTCAGTACAATTAAACAATGTACATGTATCCTAAAATACTTGGAACAAAGATACCATGATCAGTAAAGGGAAAAGCAAATTTATTGTATTAACCAAAAATTATAGAGAGGGCAGGCAATGTATTATTTTTTGCTCATCATTATCGCTAAAATATTCAAAAGTGAAAAATACAGAATCCTGATTTTAGAAGAAGGTTAATTTATATTTTTATGGCTATTTGTACCTTGTGTTTCGTTTCAAATGTACCATACCTAAATTGTGATTTTTTTTCTTGTTTTATATATCAAAGATAAAACATCCTTTTACATTAAGTAAACACGCATTAAAATGCCAAAATGACATAAGACTTTCCTGAAATCAATATCTTGATAATTAAAAACATGACACATGTACAGTAGCTTAAGTACCTAGACGATACAACCAGCGAATCTTTCACACTTTCATAAAAAATATTGATCAACATGCTTCAATTTGATAACAAAAGTGTTTTGTAATTATCAATGATTCCGGTGGACAACAGCCAATCAAATATTAAATAACCTCAAAACAGAAAATATTAAAGTATTTCGTTATTCTAAATCTTTTCAGTAAAGTAACAGGCCAAACTTTTAATAATTGAGGCAACTTAAATTAAAACCGAACCACGGTAAAAAAAATTGTCGGCTAATTGAGTTTAGGTCCTGTGAAAAAATAGGGTCTTTGAAAACACGATATTGCTTAAATATTTTTTATAGCTAAGAATCCAGTTGATGTGTCCAAAATCTGCTACATGTATTATGTCGTTTCGCATTGATATCGATTTCATACCAAACCGAATTTATCAACTGCTGTTTCCTACTGTATAGTTTACATTTAAGTAAACTGATGCTTTATCAACTAACAGGGGAAAACCAGATGGATAAAACTTGAGTGATGCAACACGACAAGAGCAATACACACTGGGATGGCATAGAACAGCACGGTATAATTGGTATGCTGTGGTTGTTTGATACATGTTTTGTTTACCCTACTTGTGGAATGTTCTGAAGCCAGTATTGCTCATTTACAGTTATTTGGAATCGATTAAAATTCATCTACTAAGTTGTATTTTGATAATTTATCATTATGCAAAAATCACTAGTTTTTAAAATCATTGGAATTTCAACTGCTTTCTCGCAAGTAAAGAGTTATACAAAATCCATAGTTTTAGCAAATCAGACATGCCGCCAAAGAATGTTTCTCTAGGAAAGACTTCATTTTCATTTCAACAAATTTTATTGCAAATAATATCCAAATGGATTTGGCAACAGGCAAAGCCTGTATTTGCCATCTCCAAACAAATCCGGTATAGTACAATTATCAACAAAATATTAAAACATTTAACATTACATTATGAATGAATATTATTATTAGTGTATCTCTCCAACCTATCATAGTAGAAAAATTTAAAAAAAAAATCTTTTAGTTTCAGATATATATTCTGATATGCATTGCAATAAATATGTATTTTTTTCTTCATCACAATTGTCACATCCATTCAGTAAAGTTTTTGTGTTGAAATGCGAGTGGGGAATATTAGAGTTATGTATTTTGGTTCTGAGTGATGATCTTTGTTCATTAAATAAAGGACATATGAAAAGATAGTGTTCGGCTGTTTCATCACCAAGGCCACAAGAACAAATTGGAGAATCCCTCAAATGATCGCGAAATAGGTCAGAATTTACATTGCTAGAGGAATTTCTGAGCTGGCACAGAGTAATATTCATAATTCGAGAACCTTTGTTTATAAAGGTATTTGTTATATCATGTTCCATTTTATTAATAGGAAAGACTTACCACTGCTTATGAGAATATTAACTGATTTTCAATCAGGATTACTGTCGAAATAACAGTATATAGCCCAAAACTCTAGTACCATCATTTTCCCTAACCATACTGCTGATGACAGTTCATGGGTAGTTACCATGAGTAAGGAGTCCACCGGCCGACTGAATGTTATTTGTAAAACAACTAAAAGAACAACTACATCCTGTATCTAAAAAAACTACAACAGAACTCCTAACCAGTCTATATTTTAATTAGCTCACTGCGCTCTAATTTCGTGTTTAAATTCCTTACTACTTTTTCACGGCGACATTGTTTTGCGATTCACCGTTTAAATTTTCATTTGACTTACAATTGAAAAGTTCCTGCTGTGATTGACGTCCTCAAATCTTAATTTACTACGAAATACGCAAAACTTTACTGCAAGCGAATTTAAGTTGGTTTGGCAATGATAACAATTATTCATGTGCTAGGACTCTTTGTGTCATGTTCATAACATATCCTTAATGTCAAAAATCAAAGCTAAACATGGTTACAGAGAATCAGATGTACTTACCTTCGACGTGTCAACTATGGCAAGCCGGCGGCCTCTTCTTGGCATTAACGGTGAAGGCTCACCCTCGCTCTCTGACGACGGACTCGTCAAGCTCATGGAACTGTTCCGTCGGGACCGACACTATAGAACAAAGAAAAATTGTAGTAGCTAGCAGATGATTCAACTGTTTATTTCTACACGTTTATCTTTATCTGTCTCAACCATTCGACAACGCCAATCTCAATGTAGCATTAACAAGTACGTTTAGGCCAACACCGTTAGTCGTATATCACAATACAGGGTTGTTTTTTTTGCTTACCAACATTTTGAATTCTCTCTATGCACCGATAGTGGAGTTCAGTGGAACTGGATGCTTCAACATGAACTATACTGTTGGTTACAATAATCTTAATTATCTGTTTCGTTTGAACGCAGATTAGAAATGATGGTTTCCCCATCGGCAACAATCGCTACTCCAGAACAATCTCACTTGATTTTCACCGAGTGACACTTGGGTTCTTGTCAATCAGTATTCACATTGTACCTATATACCGCTTGTTTTTCATATGTATCGGAATTAACCCCAATCAAAATAAATAAAAACTAAAGATGTTACTTCTAAAACTTTATCTTCTAGAACTACCTTGAATGTTTAAGAAAATTAATTTCATAACTATGATGCATTCAGATCTGAATAACAATAACTAACCACTTAAGTTCTAGATAACTCATGCATATCTTGTGAAATGCAATTATAAAACATATGCAAAATCAGCCTGAATGTAATTTCAAAAAGAAAAGTACTAAAAATCCTTATTGCCAAAATGCTTACACAACATCGTCACTAAAACAGGAACAAATACAATACCAACAGAGTAATTAATTCGGAGACTGGCGTTCGGAACTCATCGGGTGTTTCAGTCACATTTGAGAAGTCTGAATCATAAGATCCGGAAGTGAATATAGCCAAACCATTGAAGTTGTAGTTTAAATCGAATTTCTAGTTGTGTTTTAAAAAGATTTCTACAATTAAAATATAGTTTTCGTTTAAAAATCGTCCTCCACAACCACAAAATGTCGTTACGAAGACGTTAGCACTCCCATTTCAACATAACTGACACAAAAGAGGGTTTGGAAAACTGAAAGTTTCACATTAGATGCACCATTGAACTACACTGTAATCGTTTTTTTATCTCATTACCGATTGAAAATAAAAGTTGTCTATTTCATTATGAGAAACCTTGTTGCTTGTTTTTGGCGTAACCCACACATCAGGGACACCCAGGAAAATAAATACATATTGTTTGTACCAGATAAGTCTTCATTAATTATTTTAAATTCATGATATATCACAGAAATCGTATCGACGGTCTGTAACTTTACATTTACGGTTGTTTACTGTTGGTATTTAGGAAGGTATTGTTAGGAATTTTGTCGCCGTATTGTAAAAGCTTGAAGTACATATGCACAGAGGCGCGAAGATAACATTACCGGAATGTTTATGACATGGATAATGATTCTTTCCTATCATGAAAGTATATATATATCGCCGGTTGATTGATTTATGGCTTAAACTTTCATTGACGTTAATGATGTCACGACACTGGGAAGCAAATCTCGGATTTGATATCCCGATCGTGTCATGTGCCTCGGGACGTCAACAGATTCTAATCTCGCTGAACTCTTATATAGACATAAAAATAACCGCTACATCAAAAATATAACCTATACATTTATACATTTGAATGAAGCCTGAATTGCCGTTCTGTGCTTTTATATATATATACATGTGCCAAATTCAGCACGATACCAGATGTATTACAAATGTAGAACTAGATTCTTCTACATCTATTTTCCAATCAGAATTGCTTGATGTTACGTTGGAATATTCCCAGACTATCGATTGCCATTGTTTTACAACACCTGCATTTTCTGAGAAAGACAAAGCCCAAAGGAATCTCATTACTCTCCTAGCGTCTATTAGATTTCTTTTTTCCCGCACCTTTTGGTATCTATCACAAAGATGGAATTATAGGACGATGTAAAGCAAATTGCGGGATTGGTTTCAGATACTGTGTTAACCAGTTACTGGTGTATAAAAACCGTACGTGTTACATGTAGCGAGGATGGACATTTAAAAACCTGTAAAAAATGCAACGGATAATATTAAATTCCAGCCATTAGCGAAGAAGTAAACAATGAAATGATACATACAATATAAACAATATAACAATATATATCAACAACAAATATATACTCTCCTTGCGTCTATTAGATTTCATTATTTTTCCTGTACCTTTTTGTATCTATCTCAAAGATGGAATCATGAGACGATGTAAGCAAAATGCGGAATTGGTTTCAGATACTGCATGTATTCAGCGACTACTGGTGTATGAATACCGTACACATGTACGTGTTAGCAAGGATGGGCATTTTTAAAATTGTGTCGTACAGATTATATTACATTCCAATCATTAGCGAAGAAGTAAACAATAAAATGATACAAACAAAGACTAAGTTAACTAAATGCGTGATATGCATATATGTGGTTATATAACCATGTGGACAACAAATATTCAAGGCAGTCTGCCTCTTTATAAGACATACAAAACAAACACGGTCACATGAATAGAATAAACAATATAAAGTACAAGGACAAAGGCGTGTTATATACATGGTATATATATTATAACTATTCACATGTGTACGTATGCACTTTTATGTCATTGTATCATAATAGATGATCTCCTTTTTTTGTAATTCAGAATGTTTCTTTCATAATGATTATCTCCCCTTTTGTGGAGTTCTCCTGTGAGAGAGGGAATAAATGTTCGGAAATGAGAAAAGATGGTTGTTTTTCTCTCACTGCCAAGAGGAACGAGTAGGTATAATTAATTCGCTCAAGTCGACATTGACTTAAAGCCATCATAGGCGGATACTAGCGATATATGATCATGATCTTATTCAGAACTATAAAAATCGCTTGTTTGAAAAAATGTTTGAAAAATAAGCCCCTGAAGTGAAAAAAATAGTAGAATGAGGAACATGACAATTATTGTATATTTTGATTATAAATAAAGTTCAAAAACAAGGAACTGTATTCAATTATGAATAAACTTCAAAAATGGGGAATCGTATTCAATTACATATAAACTTCAAAAACAGGGAACTGTATTTAATTGTAAATAAACTTTAAAAAAGGAACTGTATTTAATTATAAATTAAATTCAAAAACAAGGAACTATATTAATTATAAATGAACTTAACAAACAAGGAACCGTATTAAAAAAGACTGTCTTTTATGTCAACACCAATATCATCTTGGTAGAAAGACAAAGGCAGATAAGAAAATACTACGCAAATGAAATATGCTTTAGGTGGTGAAGTTAACATGATGAGCTGTTTGACCTGATTAAATTGCTGAGTTAATTAAATTGCCTTGTATGGGATATGTGCTATACAAACACTCTCACCACACACGGGTTCATATTTTTCACAACTACAAGCTTATAAAGGTGCATCGGCACTAAAACTTAAAACAATCGAATTTCATCAAAGAGTGATATAATCATGATATCCTTGTACTCGGAACAATGATATTGATTAAACTAACAGACTCCAATTTCACGAACTTTTCATAACTTAAAAAAAAACTCACGAAAAAAAGAATGTTGGAAGTCATAAAAAACACATATTATTTCTGTTATACTAATGGGGTCTATTTTCACGATTGGTTTTAAGCTAAATGATATCCCTTACCTTACTCTCTTCAATGGAGACCATTGTAAATATTAAAAAATACTCCTTATTAATAACTTCAGATTTTCTCCTTACCTTTTGTCATGTTTTTCTGTGTTTTTTTAAATTAATTAATTAACCCCCTCCCTGGTAAGTACCAATATGATAGAATGCGCCTGGAACTGTAAGAAGTTTACAAAATTAATTTTAAAAGAAAAACCATTCTTTTCTGTATCTCATAGCAGTGGTAAAATGTCTTATGTAACATCTAATCACAGAGATTTATCAACTCGATCAAAGCTAGTGAAGTAGTTGAAAGAAGAGACAAAATGAAAGTGAAAAATAAATTGTTAACACTGTTTTGTTGCATAAGTAATGAGAAAATACGACGAACAAAGATGCTCCGACAGACACAACGGGTACAAATGACGAAATCATTCAGTAACATTTGTACAAACGCGATAAATTAAAGTTTATCGCCAACATTGTACTGATCAAGCGAATTCGTGGAATTTCCATCCCCCGATTTCAGGACATATTGTAGGTAAACATTATTGAGGTTAGGTTTAACCTTGGTTGAAACATTCCGTGGCAAACTTGACCAAGCCCTTAAGGCATTTGACATTGTTACCAAGTTTGTACAATGTAGCGCCATCATTGTAAGATCAGTATATCAAATAAAAAGATAATAAATGCCATCAGTTGTCAAAGCATCGCTTTAGTTCACACACACAAAAAATCAGATTTCTGAAATAATCACTAAATACATCGTCAAATTACTATATGACGTCATAAATAATCAATTTTCATATATATGAGTTTGAACCAGGTACCTACTATTTTGTGATGGTGGTTTTCCTTGGCGTCCCTCCGTATTACTCGCATATGTCAGAGTGTAACGTATCCCATAGATTCCCCTAATACATCAACTGACTTCTACATCAAAAACAGGGACTATGGCGAGGTATCCCAAAGCTGCCATAAGTTTCACTCCATTATTTACAAAGTATATGGACGCTGTATTCCGAGCGGTGAGCTCACAGGGGAATACGTATACAGAGTAGTAGTTACACAGCGAATATTAAATATACATCTACATATCATATTCCTCGACGACAAAAAAAATTATGGTCATCCAAAATTCATTGCAATCCGATTTTACTATTCAAAATTCCATCGGCTTGCTGATGGTATTAACACTATAAAACAATTTGGACTGTCCCAATAGAGAACTTAAATATGTGTCAGTGCTTATATTATGCGTTAAAACGGATTGCATATCATCTACCCATTGGTTCGGGAATATGATTGTGTATGAATGGGTATTTATGTGATAGCAATCAATACCAGGTATTATGTACCTTGTAACATGCAAGTGGATCATAGTCAGGGAGATTGATAACTATCAGTATAGCTACTCTGTCCAGACCCATGTTATGGTCAGTTGCCCTTATCACGTGATATATGATATACTCACTCTGACCAGTGAGTTTGTATATCTATGACGTAACAGGACGTATGTAATATACGGAACAGCAATCACCTGTTGTGCAGCAATAACCTGTATGTAAGGCTTATTGTTCTATCAATTGCATTACCTCCCCAATAAATTCTTGAAATGATGAGGACATGTACTCGATTACAGTACACATATAATATATATATCGTATATTCTAGTAGACATATTCCGTTTTATGCAATCCTGCTTTTACAATGGTCGATTTTTTTTCCATAAAATTTAGTGTACCTTGCAATACCTTTGGCATTTTCATAATAATATTTTTTTATATAATTATTAACCTCGCCAACATCTGCGAATTCTTATTTTGGAGAAAACTACAAGGTCAAATACCAATAAAAGAATGCGGCACACTCACTATACACATCAGCGGGAATAGCATGTTTATCATTAAAATCAGTAGACAATAAAATATTCTAACGAAATAAAGACATCACCTTTCGTTAAACGCATTAATAATATATGTAACAACATATAAACATACCTTTAAGAAATACAATTTCAAATACTGTTATATGTGTACAAAATAAATGTACATTTTAACACGGAGGTAAAAGTATACGTCTTTGTAAAATTTGGTATGTGTAAACAACAGTTTCAATATTTGATTGTTCTGGAGCGAGTAGGCGTCGGGGATGCTGAGAAGTGGTCACTTCGATAGGACGAGATACATCGGTCCAATGTGGCTGGCGGACTAATCTCATTGTGGTCACATTCGTTCGTCGTGCGATTCAATCAGCGAGAAACAAAAGGTTAAAGTACACAGAACGTAACAAACTTATCCGTCTACATGTCGGTTTCTTTATGGTCAAGTAAACTCGAATTCATTGATACGAGTACCGTGAAAAAAAATCCACATATTTATGTCATGTTAATGTTTGTCTTAATGACGGTTGATCACCGCAAACAATTTATGTCTGGATCTTTACATTTTCCTCCTCGTCGTCCTCGTCTGATTTCGTATAACTTAGCGTTTTTGCAGTCTATGTAACCTAGCACCACGACGTCGACCGCAATTACCAGTCTAATTCTACCTTAAAACAAAACAGGCCTAGGGATGTAATATAAGGATTTATCTTCCATTTTGACTGTGTGTACGGTAGGTAGTATGTGACCGTTGCCAACTGCGTAATACCACCGTATTCCCAGTCAAATTGGAGATCAGTCCTTAAATGTAATAACTGGAAAAACGACGTAAAGACCTGTCAATCAAACTGCATACAGGATCGTATTATTACTGATTTTACCAAGCTTGGACAATTTTAACTTGAGAATAACAACATACAAGGTAAGTGTTAGTTTAACTGGCATTACATAGGTTTTGATGTCTTTGGATAGTTACACTGGTTCATGATTACTCACAAAGATAGGTACAAAGTACTTTAATTCGCCATCAATGAAAGTAATTTGTCACAAGCACCTGACAATTTTTAACTTCACATTTTTATATTTTTATTGATTCACTCATTCACATAAGTACCGTCATTCGCTCCCATTCAAAATGATTATCACACATTCTTGACAATTTTGTAACTTGATTTTTTGTTATGTTTAAATACATTGATTCACGCACTCACATAGCTAGCTAAATTCGCTCCCATTCGAAATAACCGTCACAAATGCATACCACAAACGAGTAAAAACAAAATTAATAGCTATATGGTACTCTTGACACAGACACTCTAGCCGACTAACTCTATGTCGCATAAAACCATTCCAAGAGTACAAGAAACAAATAAAATTCGGACATTTTTTCTTACATGCTTTGTTATCATTTTGTTTAGAAAGACAGTAATGTTTTATGTGAATATCTGCAGGCTGTGGACTGCTGCGGTACTGTATAATCGTGGTGCGTCTTCATGTGGAACGTTGCCATTTTATAGTGCTATCTCACTGAAGCGTTATGACAAAGGCACAGAAAAATAGAAATAAATAGTTTGATTTACAAAACTTTGTAAATCTGCTTATGACGTCACTTTCATGTGAAGTACCGACTGAAACTATGATATTACATGTCTTTTTTTTATAACAAACGACAAGATGGGATTCATACCGAAAGAATAGGGGTAAGTTTGGTTTTCACCTTAAATGTTAAACGCTCATGGAAAAAAATAACATGGAGCTCAAGTAAAATAGCGGGCACATAATAATATATATATTATAAATATTTAATCCGGTTACAAGATTGAACTTTGTTTCGATAATGAAACCTAATCGGTGCAACGGAGGCGTACTTTCAATGAATAGTTCCTATAAATCATGGAACTCGAAAGTTTGATAGAATATAAAAATTAATATACTATGTACTTTTTGGGGTAATTTTAACTTAACTGGATGATGGTATTTTACTATCAATATTGTATATCTTCATTATTGATATTGGACAAGGAAGTAACTCCAACCGTGACGACAAAAATATTGTCAAATTTTCGAGGCGATCTGCCCCTTTATCAAGACACACAAAACGAACACGATTACATAATATAATGCAAACAGTAATGCGGGCCAAGATATTTCAAGATATTTCATTTCAGATACCTATTAAAAACGGAAGGAAAACCAAGCATACAGTGTAGCCTACATAAATCTACCTACACGATGTATCGACTCGTTCAATAATTGAAGAAAAAGAAGGGTTACAAAAAAGACTTTTCATTTCAATAATTTTCATTGACATATCTGGTGGTATGTAACAAATAGGACAAAATAGCAGTCTTAGAATATTCACATTATCTCCTTATAAATAGTTTGTTAAAATATTAAAAAACATGTATGATGCCATTATAATTACTATAACTGTTTCATTTCAATTTCTTTTTCTATTATTTCTTTTTTACGTCATGAATTTGAAGTAATTTGATCAAATGCGGGTTATGGTTGCACTTTTAGTAGTTTTCATTTCTTAACTTGTGATTCTCTCCCTTTGAGCACTGGTTTTCAGTTCTGAGGTCAACGTCCTCCGATGTAGCCTTGGAATAGACTTGGCAAACGATTTTACAGCTATGCGGTACACGTGAACAAACCCTAACTTTATCACGCACACCATTCTACAGGTCATTTTTTAATTTCCTAGATCACGTCCGTTACATTAGGCGATGTTTTGCAGTCTACACATCTTACGGACATATCTAAATAAACCCCCTTTATCAAACAATCCGCCTGATATTAGTGACTTCACCCATGGAATACTTACGCATATGTCAATAATGTATTATAACTATGAGCGATTTTCATTGGTTAAAAGTCCATTGTGACATAATCTAATGTGAAATGAACACTAATTTAGATCCTGTATAGATGCGATTATTTGTTTTTATCTTAAATATTTGTTTACAACATGACTGCACGAAAGTCATCTTAAATAGCATCAACAGTAAGATTTCTTTCTGTTAGGAACGCAAAGGATACTCATGCTGTCACTGCATCTCTGTCAACTTTGACTAGTAATAAACACATACTTGTCTATCATCTGAAATCACTATCCGTTTGTTCTCATAAATGTGTATCAGAAAATTTAAGCAGATTTGTTGTAATCACATTTGTTACATCGATCTCGTAATTTCAAGACACTGAAATTTATATTTTACTATGAAAATGCCACGTCGTTACAAAATCGCGATTTTCAAAACAGATAAATAACTCAAGCTCGTAGTGATATGGTCAGTTAATTAAGTTAGAAGATAATTTGATTAAAACTCTTTGCCTATGTGACATAACTCTAATTCATGTCCTAGATTCACTAGCTTCATATATTCCCATTATACCTAAGACCAATTCAGTTTAAAAGCTTGAACCTCAAACGTTTTAGTAAAATTTATATCTGTTACGAATCCATATGTATAATTTTCTGATCACAATTTACTTGCAGAATCCAAATAGAATCTCTTCCACATCTGATTATTACCTGATGTAATTCCACTTGAGAAAATTACACATAAAGTTAGCCGATATTTCCTTTTTTGCGTTTTAGATTGAACGATGTTTACTGAAGACCAAGTAAAATGGAAGATCCAATCGTTAATTACAGAAAGACGATTAACAGTATAACTGGTCCCACCATGTCCCTTTCTTTCTGTGAGGTGCGTGATTAAACCTCTGTGTTAGACTGTGCGTGAGGCGTTTTTGTAAGCTTGATTAAATTATCCAGCTTGTGACCTGAATAGCGTATATCGGCCACAACGGCATCAGTGACAAATTGTTCCTAGAAGAAACTGACAAACCGTTATTTGGATTTTAAAAATTGGCGTCGTCACCTCACTAGACTTGGTGAATTACACATTAAACTGAAATATCCAATTACAAGTTGGCCGCATGGAATGCCAGATTTCTCCAGGCGATCTAGTCTTCGTGAGAGAGCATTAGGTACTGGCGTGTATGTGGAAAGCATGGCTTTGTAAAGGTTTTTACAATCCCATACACAATTACATGCCACGCAATCTGTGTTAAAAAGTGTCAATCTCACAAAACGGTTCACATTACTTTACATGGACCTAAGACGTTATGCTGTTTGTCAAGTTAAGGACATCATGGTCACAGCATACGATGTATTAAATGGGTTGTTCAATGTCTTCCTAGGTATGTATCAGTGTTATGGCACCAAAAAGGACAAGGATTCCACTATCGCAAAGAGACACAACACTAAAATACAGCTGCCTCCAAAACTACAGACAAGGCACTTCGCCAAGGGGAGGCCACCATTAAACGAGTCTAGCAATTAACAGAACGCAAAACCCAGTAAACCAAAAGCAAACCACACAAAATATAAAATTCGAGGTAAATCTCATAAGTTAACAACCCTCGGGTAATCGTCCTAAGTATTCCAGGAGTTTAATTAAAACAAATAGAAACACATCTGCTGTGTTGAAAAACGTGGTTGAAAATCAACCTAGGCGGAAGTTACGTGAACAAGGGCAGATCACTCTATCACATAACCAGGATGTTACAAACTTGCATAAAGAGAACTAACTCTCGTTGACTTTTATCATAGAGAAGGTCAAGGTAACACCGTATGTAGAACATCTAAGGTAATTGTAACGTTGACATCTAAAAGCTATGATAAACACTTCAAAGGTCAAACGTGCCCATTATCATTACATTGTCGTCATTCAAGTCAACACTTTTCGTCTATATGCAATATAGGTTAGACGTGAGCTGTAGGATTCTATGGCATACCTTGCACTCCTAAGATCGGAAAGAAAATGTTATATAAAACACACATCAGGTTTTTGAATACCAACATCTAGTTATTGTCGACATATGTTTTAGGGGAACAAAATGATGTGTTACTGACTTACGTATTCAGTAGGGCTCCATGATACGTGCCTTTAGCCGAAAATATAGGAAACGTTCATATAATATTTACTACATGTAGTATATACAATGAAGGATCTTAAATAGGTTTTTATTATAAATTATCTTAATTTGTGTTCATATTATATCTTTTTTTTCAAGCCTTGCAGACCAAACATTGAAACTTCGAGACGAGTTTCATAAAATCATGATATGGAGTACAACATATATTGTTTCATATGTAATGCAGCTACAACAACATTCATCTCAAGAAAACATCAGCGGAGGCCGCCATTATTGTGTCTCGACTTCCTATAGTCGCGTCAATGTTGACCGACGTCACAATAAATTTCTAGCCTATGAAATGTGTTCCAGGTTTTATTACATTTAGTTACAAATGCAATAAAATATCACATGGACAAAATTACTGGATATCAGGCGGATTAAGTGATAAACTATTAAATCAAATTCAATAAAATAATTAATGTCAATATTTCGCGCGAAATGACCACACGTCACCACAACGATTAGGGTGACTCTTTTGTGTGCATTATCATTCATAAGTGAATTAAGCGGTCTTCACTTGCTCATCAGTAAACAAAACGCATCAATCAAATATATAAAAGGCCAGAGGTCATTGTGGCTGCCAATCAATTTATAAAAAGGCTATAGCCAGAGGTCATTGTGGCTGCCAATCAATTTATAAAAAGGCTATTGCCAGAGGTCATTGTGGCTGCCAATCAAAACCATGAAAATTAAATAACACTAACAATTGTAGAAGAAACCCAATTTTGTCGTCGCTATATTCACCAATTGGGATAGAAACTCAATTTCTTCGTCGCTATATTCACCAATGATGAGGTAATTAGCATTGACTGTTATAACAGACAACAATGAGAGATACCTCCTCATACTATTACCGCTACGGACCTGTACGTGATACACGATAAAACGGTCACCCGCGCCAACAAGTGGTGCCAATAACTGCCTATTCACAGACACAAGGATCCCGCCGGAACGTGTCTGTAATATAGCCCCGGCCTAATGAGACCTTGTTGTGTGGACAACTAAACAGCTATGATAGCAATCTCCCACTCATTAACGCTTGCTGTGCTTTAAACGGTGGCGCGTTGTGTATACTTGTGGAACGAATCCCCTGCTTCCTGTCAATCTCAAAATGTACGTGTAGCCAAACACAAACACACACACGTTCACCGGCACGTGCATAGTACAAACTGTACGCGCAACGACACTTTCCTTTCAAGTGTTTTACGGCTGATTTGTCAGAGATAAGATGGGCTTTTGTTTTGTCCATAATGGCAAGTACCGGTACCGTGACCAACAAACATATAAAATGGAAACATTACAAATGACTACTCGGAAAGTGAAAAAAAATCGATTTTATAGAAAAGTTAAGTAGATCGGATGGAGATATCTCTAAAATACATGATATTAGAATTGTCTGTTGGATGAACATGAGTATTTTGAATATTGTCGTCTGGAAAAAGATGGATTGGTATGTTATATATTTGTCGTGGAATTAATTTATTTGTCACATCAAGATAAAATGCAATAAAAACACACACACGTTCACCGGCACGTGCATAGTACAAACTGTACGCACAACGACACTTTCCTTTCAAGTGTTTTACGGCTGATTTGTCAGAGATAAGATGGGCTTTTGTTTTGTCCATAATGGCAAGTACCGGTACCGTGACCAACAAACATATAAAATGGAAACATTACAAATGACTACTCGGAAAGTGAAAAAAAATCGATTTTATAGAAAGGTAAAGTAGATCGGATGGAGGTATCACTAAAATACATGATATTAGAATTGTCTGTTGGATGAACATGAGTATTTTGAATATTGTCGTCTGGAAAAAGATGGATTGGTATGTTATTTATTTGTCGTGGAATTAATTTATTTGTCACATCAAGATAAAATGCAACTCAAAACAGCCGTATTGTCAACTGTGTACGACACCACCTGTGTAAATATATAAGCGTTACTTCGATTGATCATTAAAGGTACCTGTATATAATGCATTACGTATCTAGAATAATGCATCATTGATGTACATGTAACTTTCCTCAATGATAGATTAGTTGGGTGATTGGCTTTAACATCACATTTATAAAAGTGTCATTTGAGAACGGTCTCCCCTGTATGTGATGTGTAGCGTGTGTGAATATCTATGATTTAGGAGGCTGTGGTATATTCGTGTTATGTCGCCTTGTATTACTGTAAACCAACTTTTTTCGCGGCTAGTAAATTTCGCAATTTAAATTTCAAAACAAGTTCGCGAAGAGTAACTTCATGGATTTGAAAATTAAATGCAAATATATATATATCAATGTAAGCGATATTATCATGGATTCACGAAGATAAACATTCGCGATTTACTGGGATCGCGAAATTCGCGAAAGTAAATAGCACACAAAAAAGTTAGTTTACAGTAATGGAAGTGTTGTCCATTATATTTTGCTATCGCAACAGCGCACCTCAGCGGTAACTTCACAAGATAATTTGACATTTTTTTACAACAGTAACACAAGCGGTCACGATTACTGGATAAAGCTGGATCCTGACATATGGTGGATACGAATTATTTGATATGATACAATTGGGTCAAAGCAGCAATCCATACAGCGTGGACAAACACATTATCAAATTATCGGGAAGATACATCCCTCAACAACATGATGTATAAACAACGTCTTAAACACAGGAGGACGAATAAGATCGGACGTAACATATACTTACTGTGTATAATTAGAACAAGTACTGTAAATATACTGTATTTTTACGGAGGTTTATATTCGCGATTTCATGTCCCTAAATGTTCACTGTGATATAATTTCGGGATTTAGACTCATTCTTTGACTCTACTTATGTCTATAACATTTTCGAGGCGATTAATTCTCTCGATTTTCTATTGGGTGGTTTACAGTGTGTAATTCAAATGTTCGCGAGTTAATTACCGCCCCCTCTGATTAAAGAAAACAATTGAATATATATTTATATATTTTTAATATTCTTTTTTTTTATTTCTTTTTTCACTATAAAATATTCAATAGACATATTAAAAACAACTTTTAATATTTCATGCTATAACTCGACTATCTATCAGTATCCTAAACATACTCTGTACAACTAATATGTAGAAGTGGTCAGAAGTGGTCAGCTTGATATATTATATATATACATATGGTCAGATGTGGTCGGAACGTAAGCCTTAATCAGTAAGCATCGGGGACTAGTTTGCCTGGAGCGTGAGACAGAAATAACTAACTACAACAACTATTGGCGCTGGAAGGAAAGTAACAATTCTAGGAAATTGCCAGTATGCCAAGGTCTGTTTTGACGGTAATAAAATTTGCCGAACTGAATGAGAACAGAACGAATCAATAGAATGAAGGTGAGTTCGACGAACTTACTGCGTTTTCTAAGATCTGGCGTCCATGAGTGGAAAGTCATTGTGGCCCAATGGTTACGGTGTAAGATATTATATCGCAAGCATGGTCGCTAAGGTGTCAAAGCTATCACAAACACTCCTTGTACCTACTTCATTGTACATACATCAGTAAACATACCAGAATGGTTATTTGTTGACAAAAATATGTCAGAAAACCTTGTTGACTTGGTTTCCTTTAATGTACGTTTTTCATAATTTTTTGTCAAAAATTACGATTCAACAGTTAAATCTAATGTTAGCCCCGATGCATTCACTTTTTACAAGCCCTTTACAATGTACATCTCTCAGGGTTCTGAGTTCGAATCCCATGTGGGGCAATTGCAAGATACTGACCGCTGGTCGGTGGGTACTACCGGGTACTCCGGCTCTTCTCCACCAACAAACCTGGCACGTCCTTAAATGACCATCGCTGTTAAAAGGACGTTACACTAATAAAACCAAAACACTCTTGTCATCAATTTAGTTATGTTCAACTGCACCTTTAAATGTGATATATAGGTATACAACATACCACTAGCGTAAACAGGGGCTATTACATTAAGTGTTTATTACCAGACGGGTGACAAAATGTGTCTTAATATGTATATCATGTTACTAGTTTGTAACTTACGTGATATTTATAGTCCTTAAGCATATGATACGTTAAGCATTCTGTGATCAGCCCCCAAACAGGACATATCGGCAGTTGAGAGAGAAAGGTGTCCGACATTCTCTCACTACCCCTCCAGTGTGGGTATAGGGTTTAGGACATTTTATCACCTGTACCCTAACTCTGGTCCCTAGAAGCTGAGGAAGCAATGTTTCTGACATTCTTGTACTAGTCCGTAAACACTGACTAGTAGTGGGCGAATAATTAGGTTGTCTGACACTATATGCCACTTCTCGACCAATGTTGGTCCAATACTTCGAATGTCTGACATTCTACCACTAGCTTTTATTACCTGTACTGTGATGGTGTAAGGTATTTTAAAGGTGGAATGTCATTCTGGTCGCGTAAGGTCGAATGATTGGGGTATCTGACATTCTATATGTAGCCCTCCATATCTAGACACAATCTCTCCCAGAGTTCATCGCGGTCTCTGTAATGATAGACCGAAATGAACACTGTGATAAATCTATTGAATGAATAAAAATATGTTTTATTCTACCACTAGCCCAACATTTCCAGGTTTGGTCGTGAAGGTGTTCAACATTCTACTACCAGCGATGGGTCACAGCATGCAGGTTCAAGAGGTATGGCGTCTTAAGTACCGATTGTAGATCGGCATTTGATACGTGGAAACGAGGATTTTTCTACGTTTCGTTTGGTTCAGTTCATCAACTTTTACGTCTTACTAACAGTTAGAACCTTTTAAGGACGGTCGTCATTGTGTGCAATGCATTACGTGTGTAAATGTCTGTATGTTTCGGGAGGCTGCGGTATATTTGTGAGACGTCAATGATATGTTAATAGGACATATATTCAAATAAGAGACATAAGCTGCCTATTAAACTCTGAAGTTGCATCCAGGGTTAAACTCCTCAAAAATTGATTAGGCTAATCATATATAAATGACAATTTTCAAATCAAGATAAAGTAATTTTTGATAATACATATTTTACAAATTTTTATCAGAATAATAAGAACTTCATTCTTTACATGATTGCTGACTTTCGTGAAGATATAAACACAAACGTTGCTGCAAATGAGAAATGAAAATTTCACTAATCATTTGATTAAGCTAACTATCCTTTGAACAACCGGGCCCAGGTTAGCATAACCATTCTTATTTTAGCGAAATCAACTTTTTGTGCAAAATCGATTTTTGAACAATAACAACCTGACAATAAAGTCTCAGCCATGAAAAGCGCTACGATATTATTATGCTCAACTGTATAGGATGAAACTTACTATTACATCCTATACGTGTTAACATCACAAAGAAATAATTTTTTTTTTTATATATTTGTTGATTTTCGTTGATATTAAAGTTTTTATTGTCAATGTTAAACTACAGTATATGAGATACCGGCCAAACCTGTCTGTAAGGACCATCAAATATACAGAGAACTGTCTTAATAGCCTTGTGGTTTACGGTCAATTGAGACTCTAGAAAATAGTTCTATTAAACAACCAGTTTTTATGGGGAGTTGGACTCGAATATAGGCTCTACTGTATATAGTCAGAATATCGTATAAAAACCATATCTCTATCAAAATGCGATACCAGGATTGTTTCTTGCATGAACATATATTGCATATCGGAATTATTAATGCATATGTCCGTGCGTATGCTAACATTATCTTCTTATATTGGTATCGTGATTAATTCTGACCCCGAGGGTAAAATTCAAGTGATGGTTTACACGCCACTTACTCATTCCTTATTGCAATCTATTGGGAAAGTGATTGCAAACACCCTGAAGCCAGGAAGATAATGTCGTTTGGAAACTGTTACGTGGGTTTGTGGTCCAGAAGCACTGCTTGTTCTTTATCAATCATGGCTACGAAACTGTTGTGTCATCTCGTCTGATTGCCGGCTAACAGTAATACATTCCCAGCGGTAGAGATACAAGATTGCCCTTGATTACAGACAAATTGACCAATTGTGACTTGTCCAGTGGTGGTGCTACATGTGATTTCGTCTGGTACTTAAGCGGCACAAAGACAATAGTGATGCAAAAGCCATTTGCGTCAGAACTTGACGCGTCCATTGAGCACAAAAACGAAACGTGTAATTGATATATCGTATAAGTAATCTGTGAAATGTCTTTTTTTCTGTCTACAATAAATACATATATGTACAAATATGTTGCACAGAGTTGTGAGCTGGAGGTATGCTTAGCAAGGCAATGGGGTGATATAGATAATGGTTTCGAGGCCCGGATAGAGAAAAGAGCGTAAAGTTGCCTTCCTTTGACACTAATGTTTCTGAGATATTATACAAAACATGTAAACAATTTATACATATCATCTTATAATATATTAACTCATCAATATTTCATGTATAGAAAAACGGAATGACGTGTACGATTTGTTGACAATGAAAACGATATGCTGCTAATTTGATTCACAACACAGTCCATTACTATTTGTAAAATGAACTTTGTAAATAATTGATTACAGATTTATCATTTTCTCGATATGAACCAGTCCATATAAGATAAAAACTACATTACATTTCTAACTAAAACGATAATTAACAGTCTATCTGATAGAATAATGCAACAATGTTTATTGATAATATTGTAGTAAAATTATCAACTACACAAAGCAACTCATTAATTTTCATTTTTTTTCTCATACGTATGGATGTGGTACTGTTTTGTCCCATGCAATACACTTATGTCAGCAGAGGCGTCAACAAAATTACCATTTTCTCGTTAAAATTTAAACGTTATTTTCAGAATCGGCACTATTTATACTATGAAGAACCACAACTAGCGGGGTTTGAGTTTAAAATGTCACGTAATTCATGTATGGTAAATTGATTTGCAGTTGCGGTTTTCTTAAAAAAAACACCAAATCAAAATGGCGGAATATCATACTTGTACAGTTATAATAAAATCGTATGAGAGAAAAGAAGGATATTCTACTCGAGGATCAGAAAATGTAGTAAAACCCGATATGTGTCCAGAGTGTTTCAACATATCTGCATATGTGGATATACGAATAAGGATAATGTAACGGAAGGTCACAAAATCTCGAGAGCTTACTACATTTTGTGATCCTCGGGTAAAATATCCCTATCCTTCATATCCACATAATGAAAAAGTCTTATTACCTTTCCCAGCAGAAGGAACATTGATACTCTGTGAATATCGTCTTACTAAAACTGGTATGTTATCTATTCTGAATGATGTCGTGACTAAGATGTTGTTGACAATGATCGTCACATCGAAATCACGGACGTTTTATCCAGATATACCAAAGATGATTCCTTTACTTTCAAGGAAAATGTTACTCGTGTGGTGTTTACGTTGACATCGACTGGTATAGATCGAAGATATTGACTTCCTTGAGACTATATATTATTCGGAAAATCATAAAATAGAAAATAAGAATTTGAAACAAAAACAATCTTGGTTGTATGAGGTAGCAATTGTAAAAAAGCCCTTGTATCAAAAATGGTCGACAAAGCGTTTTAGAATGTATTTTCTACAAAAGCAAGAAAAAGATGATACAAATAATGCAGTTTTTTGTCAATTTAACATTTTGGTTATGTGTGCGTTGCGGAATATGCAATAAGCCATATTTGAGCTCCATTGTTCAAGACAATTGCCACCACATAAATGTATTCAACTGCTATGTAATCTATACTTAGACCATAAAGGAGATCACGTGATTGAGATCCAACATGGGTGACATGTGAAAGACTTACATGTATGTAACAAAAGAGTGTTGGCATTATAAAAGAGGAACAATTTGAGTCGACATCTGCTGTTAGAACCAAAACTACATGTAAATTGAGATAAAATTGTATTGTTGTTAGAATCACTATTCAGATTAACAAATAATCTTGTCTATTTTTAAGGTATCGAGGTTCATTAAAATAGACAAAAGTAACGGGAGTATTGAAAATTTTCGAACGAAATTAGATTTGCCGATCCATTCTTACTTTAAACTATCTATAATTTGGTTAAACAACTATAACAATATATTAGAGTTATTGTTATTGCTGATCATTTCGCTTCTCTGCCAACACTATTTATTTTAATTTGATCAAAGATAAAGATTAGAACACCGCTCTCGTATAACTCGAAGATGATACACTTATTTTACTATACGTGGATGTTTATAGGGGAACTCTGACTGTAATGATAATAACAGTTACGTAGATAACGTAAACAAGTACATGTATGGTAAACGTGTGAAATACGTCACACAGTGTGACGTGACCTATTGTGTGGTACGTCATACGGTGTGACCTGGCCTATTGTGTGGTGTGTGGTACGTCACACGATGTGACATGACCTATTGTGTGATACGTCACACGGTGTGACCTGATCTATTGTGTGGTACGTCACACGGTGTGACCTGACCTATTGCGTGGTACGTCACACGGTGTGACCTGACCTATTGCGTGGTACGTCACACGGTGTGACCTGATCTATTGTGTGGTACTTACACGGTGTGACCTGGCCTATTGTGTGTTACGTCATATGGTGTGATGTATCAAACACATCTAAGTTCCTTCTGTACAGACAGTGTATATGTGACAAAGAGGTGATAGGCATATAGTGAATTAATATTGTTAATTAGTTAACAAGCAAACAGGAATTATATATAACTTTATTTGTTGTCCTTGTGTGACGTATGTTTAGTTATTCTCATTGCGATAACAGCAGACATCCCTTCACATTCATTTATCTGCTCTCTGTAACTAATCAATCCTGGTTTATATCGGTATATTGAAGTTATGACTAAAACACATTTACGAAACCGTTTAGTGTTTTATTATTGAGTTATGTGAATATTATTTATCTATACCATACACTTGTTTGTATTACGTAATGTGAGTAATGCTATTATCATACCATTCATTTCATTTGCAATTAAACAATGTATTGTATATGTTTGTCTATACTAAAAAAAAAAGTCTTTTTATAGGTTGGACATGCTGCCCAAAACATTCCTGTTTTCATAACATCAGCGATTACAATATCTGATAAAGCGATAAAAGTGGAGACAACCAGTAAAAGTGGCTTTGTTATGACTTCTAAGATCACAGCTCTAACATATGCTCCGAGTCGAACCATAACAAAGCATGTTCGACATTAACGCTGTTTGAATAGTCCTTAGTGATGCATTTGTTTTGTTCGGTTCTTGGCTAACACGATATTGCTGATACTCTCTTGTTTCACCATCGTAAAGGCAGAAATTGGTCCTCCCTCGAGTGACGTAACTCCCATAATTCCCGGAGTAGAGACAATGGTTTCTCTAGAATAGTACCTTGTCTGCAGATAAAGGAGTGTCTTTCTAAGACTGTGCATTTTTGTATTGTCTCTCAGGTATATTCGTTTTTCTTGACCTTTCTCCAGAAAGTCGATTGTAGCCGCGAACTAACCCATAGCAGATCTTATATTTATAAAACAGACTGGTAGAAAACTCACCGTGGATGTATTTTGTAAGAGTGTTTGACGGATAGAACCTTCTGTATTGATAAAATGTATCATGTTTAGTCTGGTAATTTTACTTATAAACACACTGGTGGATCATTTTAGCTTTACTTTTCGTTTTTGTTAATTTTGTGGTTTTTATTAATAACAATTGTCGGAAAAGATCACATATGGCATAATTACATTGACCAAGATTAAATTATAAGTAACCACTAAATATTTCCTGAATATAGTCATTCCCAGTGGCTATTATATTGATCTCATTGTCACCATTTGCTCAAATGTGACTTATATTGTAGAAGGCGGTTGCTCTTCCGGAGCTCTAAATCTCACTCCGTGTCTATATTGCCCACCATGTGAATCTTTCTATGAAATGTACTGTCGGTATTTGTTCGTGTAACTTATCTAGATTTGTATAATCCTTTGGGTGTCGGATCAGATTACGTTTAAGCTTCTATATAGTGATACTTGTTGACTTGTATGTGTTATGAAATCGATCGTGAGCACGGGGTTAGATTTTTTGTTATAAAATCTATATCAAATGTTGTATTGTTAACAACGTCATTGTTGCATTACATCTGTCGCATTCCGCATGATGTATTAATCGGAACTTGCGGCTGACAATGTGCATTGTACATTAGCAATACACCGATCAGCCCTGTACGTAAGATTTCTGCTGAATACTAGCTGACATTTTTCACACGTTGACTGTCGGCTTCATGTTGTGAAACATATTTCTGATGTGAGATATTCCTGAATCCCCATTGTTTTTATATTAGATCAATGTGTATACGTATATTAAGAAAGGTCAAAGACCTTTTCGTTATAATTAGATAGTGTTGGTAGTATATCGATACAGACCCTGAAGCGTCTAACATTCCCTCAAACGCGTTCTAGATTCGGTTGCGTTTTTCGCTTTCCGTTTAGCGCTTCTCGAAACGCGATTTTCCTTTTACGCTTTTCATTTTTCGTTTGCGTTTTCGTTTAACGTTTCGTTTGTGTTTCGAGGAAAGGTTACACGCTTCAAGGTCTGTAGTCTAGTCTTATTGCACATGCCAGGCCTATTAGTGGCATTGTCATCGAACATGTAATTTGTCTGTCCTTAAGAGTGTTTCGTGAAACAACAGTTGTCGGTGTAATGGATGTTAAACAGTTGACATTCTATATACATTACCTGTTGTCATCATTATAAGACAGATTTTTAGTTGTTTAAATTTATTAATTAATGTTCCTAACGATTGTTAATTAACCCCTTAAAATAAATAAGAGACTCCTGCTACACCTGCTTAATTTATGAGACAACCCTAAGACTTATGGTACAACTGAAAATTTCGTGAGACAAATGAAAAACTCATGCTACGATTGATAAATTCATGAAACAAATTTAAAACTAGTGCTACAAGTGAAAATTAAAAAAATTTAAGACTCGAAAGACAACATGTGTTTTTACTATAGTTAATAGTCATCTGCTCCTACGATAGTCATCTCTCGATAACATTCACTGCTGTAAATATGTTTTAGGTAACCATTACATTACAACTGTATGTATTATAGCAGTTATGAATTCCGTCCTGGTAGATTTTGTGAGACAACACAAACTTTGGTAAAACTGATCAAACATGCCCTTAAGGTAACAATTGTGAGACAATATTAGGTTTTGATATAGCTATTTAAAATGCTCCTAAGGTACTTTCCATTATAACAAAGGTTATTACAATTATTAATTCTGTTATAAAGGAGCAATTCCTGAGACATCATACATATCCATATGTAAACTAAGATCACTGAGAAAACCCTATTAGTATTCCTCGTGGAATCATTTTATTCCAGGAATTGTAATGCTTAATATATGATTCTTAAGTATTTCAGCGTTCGCCATAATAGAATTGCGTTCACAATGCTAACATAAATTCAATCAACAGGCCTTAGCGAAAAGAGCATCAAGAGTATGTCACGTTTATTCTAGTACATCCGTTATTTAAAGCACTTCAGTTCGAGATAAAACCGCGTTACATCATAAAGGACTCTTGAAGTCACTATGTACCCTCACCCATACAAGACATATAAACGTTATTTTACTTCACAAAATTTGATTGAAGTAGTAATTTCATGAAAACTAAGAGACACTGTAGTGTAGAATATGTTTTAACCCGCATTCCCTATCTTCATATTCCTCTTTGTTCTTTAAATTGTCTTTTGATATGCACAAGGCATGATCTACAACGGCATATTTTGACACGGTTTGGTTCCTTTTACTGCTAAAAAGTGGGGTATAACAGTTTTTGTGCCATCCTTACCTTATTCTTTTAACGGTACTAGGTAATATAACTTATATATCAATAAAGGAGATAACTTACATAGACAATGCATGTTGATATTTTTTTTGTCATTTATTAAGATAACATTTCATTGAATCTGAAATTCAAATCAATATTTCATCTTTGAACAAATTATAACGGTATGGAATGATGACTTACCTGAGAACGTTTCGGTAGTTTATTCAAAGCTGAATCGTCAATTGTGAATCCCTTAAGTAGATGGGCATCCTTCTTAGTCCGGGTACTTTTTCTTTGAGACATTTTGCTTGGTGTTGACGTTCAGAAGATACTCTGATCGGCGATTGTCCGACACACAATGGTTACAACTCCTCACTCCTAATAGATCCGTCCAGTAGCTGATTCTCCTAGAGTCATTTAGATAGCACTGATTGTATCCTCCGGATCAGGACAGTCTCACACACACCGTCAAGGCCATAACAACAAACACCAATAACATCCTCTGAATTATCTTTTCATAAGGTATTAACTTCTTTATGCTCAAACTAATTTTCCTTTACGTTGATTAATTAAGAAAAACAGAACCGTTTGATTAGTTGTTTCTATATCTGTCGCGACAACATAACAATTAAGCAGTGCTGGTAAGCGTCATTTTAAATGAAGTGGTAAAGCAGTAAAGGTATTTGTGAGTTTATTAGCAGTGCGATATATCTAAACCTACGTGTTTAACGGCGTTGAAGTCACTTCGGGAGGCAGTCGATAACCATTTAAACATCGATAGATCCCATCCCACTGAACATTGCTGGTACGTACTGAGGCGAGTCCTGCAGGAGGATATACTCACATAGTACTGATCGATAGTTAATGTCACTCAACATTGCTCCATTAATGAACAACTGTTGTCTGCAGTTTTAAAATGATGTTAGAAATCCAATTTGTTTGTCATATAACACCAGCCTAAGTATTTTGTTGTTCACGAGTCGATATCCCAACATTGTCCTATAACGTTTTAAAATTTACAACTTTTAAAAATTGTGTGACTGTAAAATTTACCCATGTTTTAAATGTAAGTGAGGTTTACGTCAAGTACCATTGTCAAGTAACGCAATGATACAATAAAAAGTATTCACTTCATTTTAGTGTTGTATTGTAAGGTGAAATTATGTGTTTTGTTGAATGTAGGTCAATTGATAAATATAAAGTTGTTGTGATGTCCAATTTAACCCTATTGTATTAATTGTAATAGGAGTGATTTATTGTGATGCCAGAGTTCCTATTGAAAAGTCATTAATAGTTATGCATCTTATTCTATGGTTTTTTATGTAAATAGATATGATGTGATGTTAATGATTCTGTATGAAATGATAGCATATGTATGATATTAAGTCCGCCCTTAATTATTATTAGAGATCATGTCAAAAACATTATTTTATGTAAATTAAATGCTGTGGATGTTATCCTGTATGTGTTGTGAGTGAAAATGTACTGCTGTCTTCAGTCCCTTTCCTCGTTGTACTGGGACATCCTATTTAAGCCACGACAACCTCTGTGAGCTCTAATGCTCTTAAGATGTCAACCACAAATCCCAAATTCACAACCGGCGTTCTAGGAATTTCAATATCACAGTACGTGAAAGTCTATAACAGTATTTATCCAAACTATGATAATATATGATAAATCACGGTTAGAATTTCTCTCCCCGGTACAGTTTCTTTTGTCGACTGAATGCACAACTTAAGCTGTGTATAGGCCGAACATATTAAAAATGTCCTTTCCCGGGCGAACGGTATGATTCCTGCAAAACGTAAAATCCATTGGCAAACCCCATAATCCTGTAGCAGATTTGATATATTACAATCCAATATCCGAGAAAATGCCTCTCAAATCACGGAGACAGCTCCCCCATAAACATCCTATTCCTTTGCAGCCATGTATGTAGTAAGGGTGAGTCGGATTACTGGGCTATTAGCTTCATCTGCTCCTCGCCTATACCCGTCACTTTATTTCCCCAGGCCCAACACGTTTTCTCACTTGTTGCATATGTTAGGCGACGATTTGATTAAACGTGGATGTGCCTGTATGGGGATACTCAGAGGATCTATCGCTACTAGGTGTTTTGTGCACCCTTCACTCGCTGGCCACCGTAGAAACGGCAGAATTAATCAGCAGTAATATCAGACGGAGGTACAAGCATCCTCCGTGCCGGGTTCAAAGGTTTTATGTAGCACTCTTAGTGTCAATTGCTGCTCAACGTAATCTTGGAATGACGACCTTCATAGAATAGCACACTGTATAATTCATATGTATTTGTCATCACTTTGTAGGGCTCAGAGTGTGTGTGGTAACGTTCCAGTGCTATATATATATTATATATACTAAAGGTGTAATTCCCGACCGACTTTCATTGTGTCTATGATCTTTCAGCGCACGCCGTCAGTGCACAGTGTTATAGGTATATATAATGTATTGGTATCATTATCACTATCAATAAATGTATTGCTGTAAAATTTGTACAATATGAAACTATACTATGAAGTTGTTTTTTGTTTTATTTTTGCAAGCAATGACTTTTTAATGTTATCAAATGACAGGGGGAATGCCAAGGCAAGTTATTTTTATTTTTTTTCTTGTGAGCCTTGACGAGCTTCATAAAATCTTTTATAAAATAAACACAGATTTAAAACACATTTATCGCATATATGTAAGTACAACAACTCACATTTCGTAGAATCAAAATGCATTGACAAAATCCAGTGAAAGTCGCCATTTTGTCCTCCTGACGTCCTTGTCATGACTTCACAATGAATTTCTAGCCAATGAAAAGCGCTCCAGTTCATATTACACCGAAGACACGCGCAACGATATTACACGGGCGAAACATTGTATGTAAGTCGAACAGTGTGATAAATACGCGTATATTGGGTAGTAGATGTAATAAGTTTGTCAGGATTATTTGATGTCAATACTTCACATAACACGAGAGCTGTCTATAAACATAATGGTTTCCTATTGCTGTAGTTCATGACCAGCACGTGTCCAAAGTTACCGACGTAGCATCAGTACGTGCACACATACAAATAGAACGTCAGTAAATCATTGCGCTGCTGGAATATATATCTACATCAAACAACATACGTTACACTCGCTTCAGATCATCATCCGTCGCTATATATACATGTATACTATATGAGAGCTTTCCTGATTGATTAAACGATAAGACTAACATAACTGTCAAACACTGAAACGGCTTCTAGATCGGGCAGCGCTTCTGTGGTCACTCAAGCGTAACGCACGAATAGCTTGGAATTATTTTTGTTATTGCTACCATCCTACTGTTAATAGCAAACCTAACTTACCGAACTAAACCTAATTAATGACAGTTTTTTATGATATCAAACCAGAGAAGAACACAAGACAATTTAAAGAGAACTAATGATTTTCCTTTCTAATGCTAGCAAACATTTAACTTTTTTGATTAGTTTACTGTCCCATTATCAGCCAGGGTCATTTAAGGACGTACCGAGTTCAGATTGTAGAAGAAAGCGGAGTGCTCGGAGAAAAATCCTTACCCAGTGATCAGTAACTGGCTAAATGCTCCACACGACCACAACCGCCACGAGTAACAGAACAAAATACAGAGATAATGTAAACATATGTTCCGAAATATTAAGGTGTATTCTTGTAACGAAAACGTCTCAGAAAAACAAAGTGCTCTTAATGGTATATATGTAGCTATAGTAGTGGATTAGTGGTATAGTAGACAGACTGATTGGTGGTAACACAATAAAAATACAAAGGAGAAAGAATACCGAAAATTTTACCATATTAGTATGAATGTATGATAAAGGACATTATAAACACTAAAATAGTTGTAAATTACTAATACTAATATTGTTGTAAATTATGGCATCATTAAAGCCATTATGAGATAGCCGAATGAAGTGTTCAGCTCTTGGTCTTTGGCAGTATTCTTCAAGGTTTATTAGTTTAACGTTCTATTAACAGCCAAGGTCATGCAACGACGTGCCAGGTTTGTTGGTGGAGGAAACCGGAGTAACCGTAGAAAAACCACCGACCAACAGTCAGTACCTGGCAACTGCCTCACATGGGATTCGAACCCGCGACCCAACTATTCTAATTTTTATGACACTAAAGACGACAGGAGTCAGTTCTGTCATAAGATGATGAAACAATGACAATGTACCACAGTCTCCTAAAATGTCATGAAATCACTATACACAATTACGCCACACATAGGACAGGCCGTCCTTATAAATGTCAAAAGTGGCTATTGATTATTCAGCAAAAAAGAAATCTTAATCTAGGAGAGAAGATAAAAAGAAACATTTGTATGAAAATTGATTCCACTAAGATCACGATTTATAAACCCACGATGCAGGTCCTAATTCAGAATGGTTATGTATGGAGATGGCACAACAGAAATGATACCGTGCAAAGTTAGTCGCGACATGTTAATAATCAATCAATTTGATATCAGCTAAATATCTGTCGAAAATGAAATCAGAGTTTAAATAAAACAACAGTAATATGGAAGCATTTTATTGTTATCATATTATATGTATTATTAATCTAAAACACAGTATCTAATGTTATAAATGTGCATGATGGTCTCGTGCCGTGACGTAAATCTCCTACTTCTGGGGTCCCCTGATTAGCACTATATCATTCCGATCCCCTCAGCACGTTAAGAGACCTAACCTGCATTCATACATCTATTGACCTCGCGCAAATTGAAAGCTATACCCGCAGGAGATATAATTACAACCACTGATACGATTTGTTGCATATAATTAAGGAAGAACTCGCGAGCTTCGGAAGCAGTGCGTTACAGACAAAGGAGTTCGATTTGAGCGATTTCCTGTTGGTCGTGTATTTCAGCGCTATACCAGACTTCATCAGGAAGTTCCTTGTGCCTAATGTTCCGAAGACATCAGTGATTGATGCAACCGGTGTGAAGGTCAAACCACATTTTTATCCTAGAGTCTAGTTTTTTTATTAGGTGTTTGTATCTCGATCGATCATCGCAGCAATCGATAGAGATCTGAAAATTCACATAGATAGTTCGTCTGTCAGAAGTCAGAGGTTACCTGTGTTATTTTAGTCATCGGTATGGCGATCTTCAAAATGGCAAAGGTTGTACTGAAGACATATCTCATTTTTTTGACATGAAATGGTGGTTAAGGTCATGGTAAAAGAATTTTGCAATTCATAACACATTGAAGTTACATTTGTCGAGCTAGATGTTTTAAATAGTATACTGTTAACCAACTCTCTTTCGCTGTTGCGTAATTTCGCGATTTCCATTTCAAAACAAGTTTGCGAAGATTAACATTAGCGGATTTAAATACTGGTAGGTTATTCCTATCAGAATCATTGATGTAAATTGATTCGCGGAGATAAACTTTAGCGAATTTACTTTGATTGCGAAATTTTCAAAGTCAAATACAGAACTAAAAATTGAAATGGTATGTAGGCAAGGAATAATTTGCAAAATTGACTTGTGAGAACGCGTTTATGGCAATGGTGCGGAAAAGTTTAGACTAGGCCTAGTGGATGTTAAAATGTCATTAAGCCTTAACAAACTATTGCTTTGGTATAAATACTATTCGAAATTGTACACTGTATCTGTCATTCAAGCATACGATGAGTTCTTAATTGAATTACAAGAAAAGCGATATAAATTTGGTATATCGATGTATAAACCGAAAACCTAAGTATGTTCTGAATCCTTAACCAAATGTTTATCAATTCTTTAATGTTTTATGAATACAGGTTACCCATACGTACATAATCACAACAATAACATTTTCTCTGTTGATCCTGAAATGCATAGATAAACACTGTAAACAAATTTTCCTTGGCGGTTTATATTCGTGAATTTCGCAACCCAAGTTAATTCGCGAAAATTTAATTCCGCGAATGAATATCTACTACTTCTATATTTACATAAATTATCCTTCAATATTTTATTCTGCGATATTGCTCCTCGTAAACTTGTTTTGAAATGAAATCGCGAAAATTGATAGCCGCGAAAGATAGTTAGTTTACAGTAAATATTACAATGACACTTTATTAACATTGATTGGTTTATTTATACGATTCATAATGGGAGGACATGCTATTTATAGATCTTTCTATTTATATATCAACTCTAAGGTAAACAACACAATGCATCAACAACAACAATAATGATTATCAAAATGTCATGAATCACATATACATTATATATAAGAGATTACATGAACATACAATTAGCTGGTATCCATTTTCGAAGAGGAACTGTATTTTGACTTATGCATTCTACATTCTAAACTTATACACACTAATCATAATAATCATAATTCGTGAACATCTAACTTGTATATCTATTTTGCAAACAATTTCTGAAGCCTCGAGATCGACGTTCAGATGCGTCAATATTTTATGATAGCTATTTTCATGTTATCCATTCTTGAGTCAGTAGTGACACGTTATTATTTACAAAGAACGCCATTTTTTATGTTCCATAATGTATGGTGTGATGTTGAAATAAATTTCTCATTCTTCTATGTCGATTTTTATATCACCTATGTTTCAAACAATGTAACGTGTTTTGTTTATTCGTTCATTTAACGTCCTATTAACAGCAAAGGTTACTTAAAGATTAGGTTGAGGAAAGGCGGAGTACACGAAGAAAAACATCGACCAGCGTCAGATTGTGATTGAGATATTATGTACTCTTTTATCGGTAGAAAAAAATTAAAAGATATATATAAAGGTCAGCAAGACCTTGGTTAAAACACAAGTAATCTGAGCAATCCAAATACTATGTTTAAATGTAAGCTTTTTATCTGGACCAGGATACAATTGTATAATTTCAATAATATGTTTAAAGTTCTTATGCTTTAAATGTCAATATAAAGAACTACTTTTCACATTTGTAGAACTTTGACAGTAAATGGGTTGTAGAGTGGTTCTGATAGGGACACAGCTGTATATCTATGTAGGTGCTATAATTGTCATGTTGTTTTGGCGGTGTGATAGACAGTGTTTTCTGGTACACATTACAGTATTGACGGGTTTATTGGCTAGCCAGACGACATCATAATAAAATGATCAACAGCGAAAGAAGTCTTGCCAAATTACCATCAATATGCCAACAAAACCACAAATAATGGCGTGTAGGCAGTGTTGATCCCCTCCGTCAATTAGCATTATGGTTTGTAATATTGATAAGCTTATCCTGATGGTACTGGTATACGCCAAGAGCTAGTAAAGCAAAGAAGATTTCAATATTCATAAGCCGAGAAATATAGGGGTGACTGTCCCTGTATACAGGCGAACCTCTAAAAATCAGACGATTCAAAGATAAATCTTCGAGTTGTCAGTCTATTCGACTTGACTTCATGGTAATATTTCGAATAAAGTAGTGTCTTCGAGTCATACAAGTTCTTGTTAACGGTACATGTACATTTTATCAAAAATACATATTATCAAAAAGTTTGATTTTAGTATTTGTTCCAAGCAAAATATTTGTTCAAGTCTCCAATATGACACTCGATACTGTAATACTATTCCAAAACTCCATTAAGACTTAAATGACATATGCCTTAATTATCCACACTAAACATTGGAAAAAAATAATGAGTACTGCCCAATATCAGCTGCTAACTATACCCGAAGAATTAAAACCTGTGTATTGAAAGTATTTTGATTCTGAACTTGTTGGTAATTTTTGAGAGCGAATAAAATATTAAAAGTTCTATTTGATTTGTGAGTATGACGATTACAGCATATGTAACTTTAACAGGAGACAATACTTATCAACCATAGCCATCCAACCAACCACGATGACTTATAAACCTTCAAATGAAGCTTTGTATAGGGAATGAGTTGATATTTCAGACTAAAGAGAGCAACCAACTAAATGATTTTACATAGACCACAGTGTCAAACTTTGTTAAAGTTTTGTACTGTATTATTAAAACAAAGAAATATTAGTTAGGTATTGTGTTCTATAATTAAAGTCTAGGTTCTCATATAACACTACATAGAAAAAAAAGTTTTGGTCCTTCTGCTCAAACTCCAACCAGGGTAGCTTTATTGAAATCAGGCGCATTTTGCACTAAAATATCCGGAAATTCTAATGTTTTTACCTATTCATTATCAAAATTGATATCGTGAACCTAAATCTCAATATGAATTTCCAAATTGATATTATGGTTATCTAGGAATAATTACCTGTCAGAAAACATTTTTACTTTTGAAATTCATAATTAGCCAGCCAATCAGCGGCCGGGTTAAAATTCTATCCTGGGCTCAATCTTGTATAAACAGGGGCCATTTCGAAGGTCTTTTTTATTTAGTTGGTTGATCCCTAAAGTACTGTTTTCTCCTTTTGTCGTATTTTCTTAGTTGCGTTAATGAAGACGTGATGGGTCAAATAAATTATAACAAACATTAACCTCTTGGTACAGTGTAGTATAAATTCATAGTTGGATTGAAGCAGTCGCTTCACTTATGTGCAAAATGATCAAAGCTATTTAATTCCATTACCTTTTCAGGTGACATTATACTTTTTTAAACGCGGTTTTGAGATTTTTTTATCACGCTGTTGATAAAATGAAGTAGTGTTTATCATTTTAGTGTAATTATAAAGGAATGTTCGTGTCGGATATTAATTCTAAGCATTCCCCTAAACATGATGACAAAAGCAGACACACTTGCTTACGAAACAAAACATGCTGATTTAATATCATCAACTACACGGAGACATTTTAATGTTTTTTTTAACAGGATGGCGCCAGTTATCTCACTCGTATGCTTCAGAAGCAAGGCTAGAGTCTAGCGGAAAATCTGTGTCGGATCCGCTCACTTATTAAAACAATCTTTGTCGTTCACAGAGGACTGTCTGTCGACTTTAGGCAACAGTATTTGTACAGCTACCTCAGCCCTCCCTCTCACTGTGTGTGTTTGACTGATAGGAACATTGGGTGATATTGATTGGGTTCTGGCCTCCCTACCTACATCCCTTGTCGGCCTAACTGGTTCTATTTATTAGCCTAATCCTGACAAACTCTAAAATAGAACGGTCCGGTTAGTCGTAAACTTACATGTATAATGTATACAGCCCATTCCGGTCATCGCTTGTCAATTAAGAACTTAATGTCATTTGTTCATTGTAGTACCCATCTAGTCATAAAATTCGCATAAGTTTGCAAATTCCAATAATAAACGTACACTTTCTATCGTATATCGTAGCATCGCGAGGACGAAAACATTTACACAAAGTAATTCGATTTTGTACAGTTTTCAGGGTGACGTTTCGATGACAAGTACAATGTACAGAGGATGAAATATATCTATCCCTTATATCCTCATATGAAAGAGTAGTTTTCTCTCCTAACTCGACGTTTTTACTTCATTTTCCATACAGATATCCTGTCATTTTGAATATTCTATAATTATTCAAAAAAAAATTCTATGATTACAAGAAAACATTAATATGAGAGATATACTCCATTCATGGAAATCATGCAAAATTGTAACGCAAAAACCCACTGCTTGTGACCTTCGGCGTTACATAGACGTTTTTTTCTAAATTTTATTTTAATACTTTTTTTTTTTTTTTTGAAAATAAAGTTCAAGAAGATAATTGTTAATGCCGCTATATCACATACGTTATTTAGGGTATATCTGTACTTATACGTAGGTGTGATAAACGTATGACATAAATCGGGGCTAACCAATCTACATAAAGACGTTCATTAGCCAAATGAACTTCGGATATAGAGAATGCTGGGATACTGTAGTTGCGTTACGATTTCCACAATTCCTTGAGGCATCGCCTTAATGATGTATTCTCTCATTCCTACACGTGTAATACAAGCTGGTCCAGGGCAATACACTTATGTCGCCTGAAGCTTTATTACATGGCTACCAATGCAATAACGCCTTCTGACGTCACAGCGTCAACAAAAAACTATTTTCCTGGTGTGCCATTTTAACAATTGTTGTCAGCAAGTAGGCTGGATTTACTTTAAAAGATAAACTTTCTATCGTATATCGTAGCATCGCGAGGACGAAAACATTTACACAAAGTAATTCGATTTTGTACAGTTTTCTGGGTGACGTTTCGATGACAAGTACAATGTACAGAGGATGAAATATATCTATCCCTTATATCCTCATATGATAGAGTAGTTTTCTCTCCTAACTCGACGTTTTTACTTCATTTTCCATAAAGATATCCTGTCATTTTGAATATTCTATAATTATTCTAAAAAAAATTCTATGATTACAAGAAAACATTAACATGAGAGGTATACTCCATTCATGGAAATCATGCAAAATTGTAACGCAAAAACCCACTGCTTGTGACCTTCAGCGTTACATAGACGTTTTTTTTTAAATTTTATTTTAATACTTTTTTTTTTTTTTTTTTTTTTTGAAAATTAAGTTCAAGAAGATATCTATTGTTAATGCCGCTATATCACATACGTTATTTAGGGTAAATCTGTACTTATACGTAGGTGTGATAAACGTATGACATAAATCGGGGCTAACCAATCTACATAAAGACGTTCATTAGCCAAATGAACTTTGGATATAGAGAATGCTGGGATACTGTAGTTGCGTTACGATTTCCACAATTCCTTGAGGCATCGCCTTAATTATGTATTCTCTCATTCCTACACGTGTAATACAAGCTGGTCCAGGGCAATACACTTATGTCGCCTGAAGCTTTATTACATGGCTACCAATGCAATAACGCCTTCTGACGTCACAGCGTCAACAAAAAAAACTATTTTCCCGGTGCCATTTTAACAATTGTTGTCAGCAAGTAGGCTGGATTTACTTTATAAGATAAAAACAACGGGATTTGCGTTGAAAATACCACACAATGCCAATGTATAGAGAATTGACTTGCAGTCGCGTTTTTCTGGAATTTATTTCCAAATGACGGAAAATCATAGTAGTAAAAGTCCTATAAAACGTTGAGGCATAAGATAAAAATACTCTTTCATACGTGGATATGAAGGATATGGATATTCTTCTCTCGGGATCACAAAATGTTGCACAACTCTCGGCAAGCCTCGGGTTTTACAAAATTTTATGACCCTCGGGTAGAATATTCCTATCCTTCATATCCACACATGAAAGAGTCTTATATTATTTACCGACCTATTTGCGAACTATTTGTTACTTTCCATGAAGAAAAATATGTCTTTTTATTATTAAGATCGAAGCTCTACGGAAACTTGTGCGGGATATCAATGTTCAAGTAGTTTACCAGTAAATGTAGATATGCAACTCAGACTGATCACATTCCTATATAATTACTAAATTTATCTAGGAAACCATCGTCTTATCTTTGATTGAATGATTGATAGAGCTTAACTTCCTTGTTCCGGTTATAACCGACTCTAGGACACAATCGTCATTGCCCCGTTTATCGACAAAAATGTGATGTTCTCAATAGGTGTTTCTGTGTTACACTCACCTGCAATTCACACTTATGATCTAATGCATTTTGTGTTTTCATGTTAACCTATTATTAATATAACCAAAATGTAAATATCTGCGATCATTGTACGAGTTTCACTGTTAATTCAACTCTATAATCTAAATATAAAAATATGTGATCGCAATTTAATGCGTTTTGTATGTTACACTTGAAATTCAAACTTGAGTTGTACTTTGTTAATGTAACAGCTTAGTTAATTGTTCCACTTTGTCTCCTTTAATTTCGTTCTAAATGTGAATTGTGCGTTATCGGTTGCTATTTCAAAACAGGTTTGTTAGCACGTCTTTGTACTACAAAACGGGGACACGCCTATGGAATAGATATCTGGTTTAACCTGGTATCGATTTTAAGCCAGAGTTATCTTTTGTTTTACTATGGATATTCCTGATCGCGTCTGTATACATATGGTTTGAAATCTACCATGTGTCAGCGTAGCCGTGTCCCGATGATCCGCAAGGTTCCAGAAGGAGCTGTTTTCGTTATATCTCTCTGAGACAGATTACACCAGATTGTCACGCGGTGCTCTCCATTTACTTACAATGATCCGTTTATAGGCTGTGAGCCCTCTGTCAGAACAGCTGATGTCACATGTCTCAAAGTCCTCAATATTTGTAAACGTTGTTGAATAGCATAACGGTAACGTAATTTCTCATTCTTGTTGTAACAGGCGATATCTGCAGCGCTCAGCAGCATGTATTTATGTTAAGATAAATATCCCACAACGGGAAAGAAAAAAAATTAACATCTTAACCGAAGACAAAGTCAACACAATACGTCATGCAGGAACAGGTGGGTCTTATTTGAGGAATATGACATGCATATCTTGTTTAGTTATTTAATTTCAATTTATAAGAAGATTCAGATTGATTTTTGCTTCATCAATTGAACATTTTTTCAACTGCATTTTCAGTATTCATATAACACGACATCGCCATAAGAAAGTAGTCTCACTGTCTTTATTACCTATAAGTTACCACACCTTGAACGTAGTCTAAGTCAGATGGAACCTGAACTGAAGTATGGAATGTAGTGAAATAATTTCGTTCAACTATACATTCGACTGCTTTCATTATCGAAAATGCGTTGCGACATAACAAATGGATAAAGTGTTCGTTTGAACGAGACTGGTATTTAAATGAATCGTACCCAGTATTTAAAATACACTTAAAACTGATCCTTCTAAAATAAACACAACATGCTCAGGTTAAACAATGGTAATTACCTGTTAACATTCGCCAACGCAGCGGTCAGCGGGTTAGTCTGTTTGTTTCTGTCAATCACAGCAGCATTTGTCTATTTCCATGGCAACAGCTCTATAGGAAGGCATGGAATGGCCAAGTTAACTGTTAATGGAGCAGAAAAACAATAAGACATATACAGGTCTCAAAGTGCAACGTTATATGTATTCAGTACCTGGTTTCATTCCGGAAATTATTTCTTTATTGACATGAATGTCTGACGGTAGTTTTACGTAATGATTCAACACTGATTGTTTCTTCTTACTTTAAGCAGAAATGGTTAAGGCACTGATGTGGGGAAAAACCGGCATTATTCAAAGTGCAATAACACACATTGTACATTATATTGAAAACTGATTTCGCGGTGACTCATTTTCACGTGTTCATGCTTAACGGCATATCACGTCGATCTAATATCGCGATTTATAATGTAGTTATTCTTCTTTGCCATATTCTCAGAACAATTTCGCTGCTATCAATTTAAGGGGATTCTGACCGTCCGCGCAACGTGGAATTTAATCGTTAGGAAATAATATGGAAATATGAATAAGTTCAAACTAGTCGACAATTTAATTTCACACAGCACCATGATGCCATCACTTCGTTAAAAGCAAAACACAGAACAATAAAAATGGCACGAGTTCCACTATAAAAAAAGTGTCACATCACGAACATACTTCAGTCTCCCAAAACACGCACTTAACACACGCAATACAACATGTACACGGGAGGTCAACTTAAAGATGCTCCATCGCCGACAAAGCAAGAGAGTTCTGAAATTATTTAGATATGCAGTCATCTAAACAGTTCTTTGTCTTTGAATTAATTTTCGCATCTTCATTAATCAAAACTGACGGTTTCCTACAGATAACTGAAGTAAAAATAACTTGTCAAATTGTTCGCCTAGTTATTGAACATATCGTATAACTTTAATGTCTTTTTTTAATGGAAACAATCTGTTTTGTATCATGCGATTTAGATATTACTGTACTGTGTCATAAATAGTTAGGATCTCTATCATTAGTTTTATGATTCTCTTCATATCAAAAGATTATGAGAATTAAAAACAAATTAACAAACCAATGGCCATTATTTCAATGCAAGTAATGATATAATGCAGTTTATGGTATGCTTCCGGGATTAAACACACATGTGATTCGTGGTAATGTCAAATAATTTAATATTGTTTGTAAGAAGCATTTTCATTGGCTTAATATTATCAGCCCATAACGGTAAACCAATGACGTTGCCGATTGTAACATTCCATCTGAGTGGACAAAACAACGGTGTAGGCCTATTTGTTTGATAGAATAAGAGTCCTTTTAATGCTGTTGGAATGTGAACGAGAATTTCTAAAGAAAATTGAATTATAACGATCAAGTTTTATGTATGGAAATATAATATACAAATTTGATTACTGTGATGTATCCATTTCATAAAATAAATCTGTTCAAGTTAATCCTTAAGTACATGATACATTATTCATATATATATAGATATAGTGTGTAGATGTAACTGAAAAGCCCTCCATCAAGGCGACGAGGGAATTCTTCTTGACGGGACCACGACCCTGGACACCGGCAGTCTTCTTCATGACGAGATAGCATATCGTGACCAATTATCCACATGCACAAGGTTCATTAATGTATTTCCTTTAAAAATAGATCTTGATAGACTGTAGATGCATAAGGCCAAATTGATTTGACTGTGATGGCTGCCATAACATTTTCTAATACAGTCCTTATACATAATATAGTCGATCCTGAGTCTCCCGAGTCGCCATATACGTGATTTGTGAAAATGATGCAAACTTATAAAAAAAATCTTTAGGAGTTATGATACGTGTCATAGTAGCCAGTGTCATAGAACAATTCATACACCATGTACATTTAATAGTTCATTTCAACAAATTGCATTGACAAGATGTGAAGTCAAGATGATCGAATACCATTCTAATGTTATAATAGGCATTTGATACGTATGGTTGTTTGATTTCTTGAGAAGACTTGTTTGCAATTTTTTTTTTTTTTTGCAGCCATTTATTTAATTTTTGTTGTCATTTTTTTTCATTTAATTCGCGGGAAATTTTAGGTGTTTTTTTTTAATCCACTTCCCCTCAAATATAGTGAAATTTACAAACACGCGAATAACAACAACTGAGGAGAGTCTTACTTGTAAAATGATAAATACAGAATTATGCCTAGTCACACATGAAGCCGTGGGCGCTGTAAAATTGAGTTTATTGTTGTTTTATGATAAGGTACGATGGGACACGTTCTTTCTAGAAGCGGAAAGAAACAACGACAGGAAATTGCCCCCTTTCCCTTAGGGTATTAAAATCTGCGTTGAACGGAGATGTGTCCCCACTTTCGGTATCCATTAACCAAATTCATTGCTTAGATTTATTGACCATTTTAACTGTGGATATATAAAATATGCTCGTTTGACCTCATTTATAGGGTAATTGTGTAATTTTCCTTTTTTGTCTTTGCTTCGTGCTAAACGTCCATAACTTAATTTGCATTTTATTCAGAGACATTCTTCGGCAAGATTATTAAAGTTCTCAAAACATTCCCTGGCCGTGTGTTATCTTAAATATATTTGAAGATAAAAAATAAATACAAAATAACATAAGTTTTAACATCGTGGGAAAATCGATATTTACTCGTGACTGAAGTTGCATGCAAATGTACACGGCAGTATTAAGTTAATGAAAGTAACTGCAGGCAAGGCTCTAAGATTTTGCTGGTATCAGAGCTAGGTGTAAAAATTTTCCCCTTCTCCCTCACACCTCTTTTAGAAGGTGTCGTTCAGTGTATGGACATGTTTATGTGGTTTGGCCCAGGTGTTGGTATGAGGTGTTAGGTTCCTTAGCGCTTCTTATGCCGTACATCCCTCACCTTATACAGATGGTTTGTGTGGAGTAACAGAGCTGTGTAATCTCCCAGGACTAGTCTCCATAGGATGATAGCTGTAGGTTAAAACATTAACTCCAGGGCACAACGTCACTTAGTGGAGAACAACCTGACACAGTGCAACAGCAACCCTAGATAACAGCTCTTACCAGGAGAAATATCGGCCTGGTTGATCTGCAGATGAATTGCTTTGTTTATATTCCATTTTTGCCGTTAGCAATACGAGGCTTTTTGTATCTAAGGTTGCTGCCACTTCTTCATTTTCGCAACATATGAATTTTCTTGTAATGTGCGACAGACATTTGACGCGAGATAAAAAATGTGAATATTTATATAAAACCTATGAATGTTCGTGTAATGTAACACAGAAATTGAACTCGAGATAAAAATGATTCTGAATGTTTATATAAAACATAGTAACGTTTTGTGTTATGTACCATAGAGGTTGATCGCAAATTAAAACGATCAGGATTAAATTCATAAAAATATATACGTATACACGATAGTCCATAAGAGCCTTTGGTCATGAATACATTATATACTATCTATTCGTGAATGAGTTGGACAGAACAATCTAAACTAAGGAAGCACAAATTAACAATTAACGCAGTATTCGAGCTGTAATTTATATCGATCATTTATTACAAAAGATGAGTCCCTAACGTAGCACAACAAGACCACGCGTTCTTGAAGGGTAAGAGTTTTCTATCGCAATACCCACATCACTCATAAAAACAAAATACTAAAAAAAAATCAGGATCAAGACACAATACCATAATGGAGTCAAAAGTTAAAAGCCATAACACATGCAGCCTCGATATCCTGGGGTTAATAACATTATCGTAATATCCTGCCTTAGATTGTATCATAGCTAAACTGAAGGCGTTTCAGTGAAAACAAAATGACCAATCACATGTTTCCTTTGAAGATTGCAGAAAGCGACGCTCAACTTCAACGTCTTACAGTTAATCGGTATTAGATTAATTTGATGTACACCAAAAAGGGCCATATAACCTATTCCATCTGTTGTCGGACACAAAGCCTTCAGTTTTGCTACGACATAGTCCATTGGTGGACATAACGAAAGTGACTAATGACCCCTGGGATACCCAGGATGCAATACCAGTGATCAAGTACACAGGTGGTACACCTATATTATAAGAATTAGCGGTATATTGAAGTTACATTGTATATATCTTGAAAATAGAACTGATCATGCAGCTTTTACATTCAGTATGGAACCAAACTTTTATCATGTACATTGAATATTGGCATTAAAACCTTTTTGCAAATAAATAATGAATCTCAATTTGCCCCAAGTACTAAGTATGTAAAATATGATAAAAAATAGCGAATCAACAATATATTTGAAGGACTCTTAAAATGTCTGTTATATACAGGTATTTTATCTGGTTCGAGTAAGCGGTCAATGTCGAGAACAAAGCCAATGTAGACAGGTATATGTATTTTTAAATGCATTTAAGTTTTATGGACGGGTGATTTTTCAGACGTGATTTATGTAATAGGTGCGTTACGATCCAAACCTAGCTATTTTGTTGACACAAACTACTATACTGTATGGAGAAGCTCTCCTCTCAGTCTGGAAATCTAGCTAGTCAGCTGTCAGGTAGTTCTTTTCTTTACCTAACCTGCCATTAAAGATGTTACGTGTCTGAAAAAACCCACTATGCAATACACGCGCGATTACGATTAACACCATCGTCATATTGATGAGTATAAGGTCACGTGCACTTCTCAGAAATGTTACGTCATCCATATATCTGATAATGCAATCAACAGACTGAACAGATGAAACACGTACGTCCTGAAACATAAACGATAAAAAGTGCAAAATAATGAAATATGCTGTAAATGCCAGGACGGCATGTTAAAATTGAACATTAAACAAATATGTACGGTTATTAATAAGCGTGACGGACTTAGTCATATTGACATATTGATAAAGTATTACAATCGTTGTAATAATTATGTATTTTTTACAACGGTACATTAAATAGCATAACTTTAATTACATAAGAGGAATCAGACATATGTACATGTAAAAACGAGAAAACAAAACAAGTAAGCAAACAAATAAAAAATCAACAAAATTAGAAACCAAAAACAAAATACAAAAGTTTCCTGGTATTTGATCCAGGATAGTAGCTCATCACTAACATTGCAAAACACCCTCTTTATTAAATGGTATACCTTACAATGGAAATATGATAAGCAAATTGTCAACATTTACTAGTGTAAAAGGAGCAGGTAGGTGTGACTTATCATTCAGTTGTCGGAGCTGTGGGACGCCAATGTAGAAGAACATTAGAACATACACATATGATTCCTGTCGAGTGTCCAGATCGAGAATCGAACCGGAGTCTCTCGTGTGATAAAAAGCTCTACCAACTGAGCAAAAGAAGCATGTTCCGTTAGTAACAGAGGCCGTATCTAACACTATGTACAAACCACACCGACCCGCTCCTTTTTGTACTAATATTATAAAAACTAGACAAATTGAACTTACACCTAAGTACCCTTCCTTTAGCAACACATATACTTGCGCTTTTCCATTGACCATAGTTTCAGTGTTTCAAAATATTTGAAAAAAAATTGGAAATTCTTATTTACAAAATGTACCATTAAAGCGTAAGATACATATGGCACGTTTCGAAGTAAAATGATTCTACAAAGTTCTGCAGTTTTTTTTAGCCAATAATCTAGATTTATGTAAAACTCAACTAGGAAGACCAGCCAAATTATAAGAGCAATATAAATGGATACTTAACTATAAGGATATATATCTATTTCCAAAAAAATGTTATATACTGGCAAATCATTGGCAGCCAAAACACCATATATATCTTGATCCCTAGGTATTCCATTTTTCATGTGTTGACAGATCAATGTTAATAGATAATGTCACAAGATAGATGTGTTTCTGATATGAAGATGGACTAGATGTTCGTAAGAAGGGATTCATCACCACCGTAATACATTAGGATCATTGATTGTAATTTATTTTGATCTGTGCTGTTTGAGATAACAAGCGATTTCTTTATCATCCCGACTCCTCAACAACTAAAGGATTGGCGTGTAGTTACTCATGGAGCAACACGCAAGAAAGTGAAATATATTTACTCTGTCGTGACATTGTAGGTATCGAATTGACTTCGGTGGAAAACATATTGAAAGTGGTTTTTTAATCAGATTATAATCGCAACACTCGAACTTTGTACCTGCCTACCTTCACCACCTTATTTCCAAACCTGCCATCATCAGAACTGTGTAAATAGTACGGGTGACGAGTACATCGCAAACCAGCAGAACTGTGAGTCAAAATGGGTACGGGTGACGAGAAAATCTAGAAGAGCTAAGACTTAAAATGGGTACGGAAGACTAGAAAATCGGAAACTAGAAGGGCTATGACTCAAAACGGTAAGGATGACCAGAAAATCGAAGATCAGAAGATCTATCAGTCAAAATGGGAATGTCGAAGACGTTATCCATGTACAGTTGCAAAGAGGAGTAAGTGGGTCACACCTTGACACTGACTTTTTTTGTTTTATCATCGCGGTCATGTGACAACAGAAGAGTACACACAACGCATGAGGAAATGAATGGAACAAATTAAATTTACTCAAGGCGAACGGCTACTGACATCAAAACTACTCAAGTGTGTGTCCAAAGCTCCAAGGACGCGGACAAATTATCATCTCTACAGTATGGTTTTTATTATGAACATTCTGTTCCAGCTTGCTATTCCTACGAGACTGCCCTTGACGACAAATGATATAATTATAAATTAAATATAGCATTGGAAATTACCGGCACTATCGCAGTTCCAATGACTGGAATCATAATACAATTTATATACTTCTCATGAGAAATACACAACTTTAGTAATTGGTTAAAATTGCTCATGTCTGTCGATTGCAAATACAAGGATTAAGTCAAACGTTAAATTGGCTATGTTTTCCATATAAACGATAAGTATTGATACTTGTTCAGTAAAGTAAGAAATCAATGGTTCAAATTTTCCCTTCATTGGGATACCAATATCGGCTTTCAGGGCTTTTGCCCATTATGTTGGAAACTCCATATATTCGTCAGCTTATATTATAAACACCTTAGATGGCTAATGGCTTGACTTACATAAGTGTTTTTGTCCATCAATATTAAGTCTTTTAGTTATTACACATTATCTTTGCATACATAATTTAGGTTAAACATTATATTATGACTTGAAATTATCCAGTTTCAAAATAGAAATACGTTTTAATATGTTTTTGACAACACGGAAATAAGCCATCGTACTCATTTTGTTTCAACATATAAAAAATATTTTACACCCAATGTGTATTTTTTATTTATTTTCTTTGGTATAACATTCAAATGTGTTTTTCGTCCAAAAGATTTGCCCACACCATCTGTATATTACACAACTTTTATTACAGATCAAAGTTATTTTTTATTACATTTTTCACAGTGAAATATAAGGTTTACAGTGAACATAAAAGCAGTATCCAATGTACTTCACGTCACTCGCCATTGACTAATCGGAATACTGCATTAGCAGTGAAAACATCAGTGTGTGCATAAAAATGACGTCATATTTTTTGGGTAGAAATATGACGTTATACTCTCGGAAATAGGAAGTAATAATCGCAAGGGCAAATAAATCAATGACGGGATAATCTTTGGCGGAACTAGTAGTGATGGTCCTCTGTAAATGGAAGCGAGAAAACAAATGTTATAAATAGAATATTACTTGTTTCTTGATGAATACCAGTAATATTTCATCTCATGAGGATGAAACTTTGATATTTTGAGGGTTATCAATTTATTGTTATCTTTATGAGCTTAGTAATTTTAATGCTGTTTGCTGTTTATTAAGCATTGGGTTGGAAGCCAGAAGCCAAAGAGCTGACCTACTAAAATGACCAATTATATTACACTACATGTAATAGATGATAAACTTACAAATCGTTTTCTATTGCCTGGTCAAGCATACATGTAGTACCATAATGGTGCCATACTCCCCAAGATTGACTAAGCCTTGTATACATATCTTGTTGACGCATGAAAATGACATTCATATGGGAAAAAATCCAAAGAGGTAGTTTTCTTGTTATAAAATTAATTTCGATATCAGCAAAATTCAGATATAGTTATCGGGTTTTTTCTGAGGTTAGTTTATTACAATGAAATGAGCAATTATTATACACACAAAACATAAAAAGTACAGCTTTCAATGTACCAATTTATCTGGGCTTCGTAATTCTTAAACATCTTTGATAAACTAATTTTGAAGATTTGCAACAGTCTCTTTGATTAAAATTGGATGTTTATTTTTAATTTAACAACGATTAAGTCCTTCCTGACAAAAAAACCCAGAAAAACAAATATAAAAAACCCTTAATTTGCCAAGTGAAGGCTGCGATCTGTTTTCGCTCGCTCGATTCCAATTCTAAATGAGCTAGTAAGTGGCTCAAATACACATTTGTAATTCTTTAGTGGTTGGGATGGATGAATGTGACCTTCATAATTGGCCGCTTATCAAGGTTATAGAGTTCAACACTATAACGAGGGGTTACCAATGAATGGATTTGTATCAGAAATGAATGGGTTACTAAGAAAGAAGTCACATGTCCATTAATACCGGCAATACTTACGACAGTCTGGTAGAACTTAGGTTGAAGGGCGATTAATCCTGGTCCAGGACTTGATTACCTACGCCTGAAAAAACGGATTGTCCCGGAACAACGAATGGGGAGAATAAATTGAACGTTACTGATACAAACTAATTAAAGAGCAATAAATTTGCTCTTCATTTCAGACGGACCGGCAGACTTTGATTGACAACACGTTTCTGCGTGAACGAGATATGTAGAGTGTACTTAAGTAGATATCGATCGAGAAGTAGGGATATGCTCTGGCCCCAAGATCATCAAACAATCTAAAGTCTGAAACTGTCTTACGTTTAAACTTGGCCAATTATAGATAAAGTGACAAAAAGTAAAGTCATTTTTGATTGGATAGGCAAAAACCTATCCTAGGGCCTGGTATTTAATATTCTCTATAGGTATAGTGGTATAATTGTTCAGTTATATAGCTGATCTATTGTGATGTAGTTTGTTTATTTCTGTGAACTTAGTACGCTCTTATGTATTTGTTTAAATTCATGTTTATCAATTTTACGATATTATATGAATTTGTAATAACTACTTATAGTCCTTCTCAATGAATCGTCCAAATCCACATGCATACAACCTCATGAATTTCATGAATAAATTCATAACTGGACTTATGTGACACGGGCAGATATCTAAATAAAATGTAGTTGTGCTTAGCCTTAGTGAAGGACATACGTAGGTTGTGACAAAATATTATCTCACAGACAATATGTATTTATATATTGCATTAAATGACATGACATTACCTTTACCTGAAGTTCACCTGAAACCTGAAGTTCACCTGAAACCTATTTGTAAAATGAGGAGATTTTCATAAAAAAGTTCATGTCAATTTCAGGCTAGACTATGTACTCTGAATAGACTTGCTTGGTAATAAAAATATCCTAAACGTTTTTAATTGAAATTGTCTGACAATGTCTTGATTTCATATCAAACATTTTTTTCTGTGAAGTTTTCATTTGATTAAGCTTGCTAACATAACCGTAAAGAAATGGAAGGATAGAAAGTCGAGACGTTTTAACGTCAGATGAATGTGTCCCCATGCGTTAGTAATCGAGCATTATTGTGGGTGAATTTATCTGGACCATTTATAAATACAATGTAATTAGCAAAGATGCTATTTGGACATCAGAAGTCGACATCTAATTCTAAGTTTAGTACTAAATAATGTAAAGATAAAGTCATCAATTAGTGTTGTAGACTGGATAAAGGATATTGATATTATTTTTTATAAATGTTTATACATGTAGGCATTCGTTTATGTAACTGTTGATAATTTTCGAAATCTTGAAAAGTATTGCTCGGGTTGTAATTTAATCTCACCATGGAGCCGATTAGCATCAGGAGGCGTATTAACGTATTTAGAATCGCGGAACTAAATATACTTCAAAGTACAATTACAAATAAATTGTTCAAGAATAAGATCGTGATCGTGTAATATTCCAAATTTGCGAACTTATTCCAACAAGCTAAATTGCTAAACTCCTGTAAACATTCTATGTTTCATGTTTTCCTTCAGTCATTTTCATCAATATGAACCTAAGACTGTTGTAGAGTCCTGTTCCCATTTACGCCTTCTCACGAATATTCATCGTAGCATCTTCACTTACTAAAGTCTAAGATATATTTTCATCTCAATATATATTTCAAGAATTTCATGTAATTTTTAAAGCAAAGTATACGGAAAGAAAGAAGTGCATGCAAAATTTATTTTTATCATATATCATATTATTTTTACGATAAATCAAAAATGGAATGCAAATACATTTTTAGCGTAGAAAATTAATATAGTATGAAGCAGAAAACACAAAAAACTGAACTTACTGGAAATTATTCGAGAGAACACTACATAATGTTTAATGGGATCTTTCATTCAAGCGTCTAGACAAAAGAAAATCAAAATCATTTGAGACATTAAAAACACTGAAGAATAAATCGTATCCAGAGACAAAGAACAATATGTTTTAGTTGTAGACATGATATATGATTCCCAAGTGGTCGCTTATATCACAATGTATTACTTTATACCTTGGCAATATACAAATCAATAAACTGCCATATAGAATCCATTAGATGTAGGATGGGTATGTTTGACATGTAACATGACACCAAGGATTACTCATGGAAACAATTCAAAACATTTTAATACCTTGTTTGTCTGTTGAGACTCGACGGAGAATTTATTTCCATTTTGTATTTTACTTTGCATGTCCTATACGACCAAACTAAATACATAACACTGAAAACAAGCTTATTTCGTTTTTCGGCATGTTTTCAGGCCTAACGATTATTTCACGTCGATTGAATTTTGCGTTTTACAGATTAAAACTAATGAAACATTTGTGCCGCGATTTTGTCCGCAGATTCCCATCCTTCGCAAAATACGCGGGATTTAATCACTCGCGAGCTTGTTATTTTGTTTGTGCTCTTTCATTTTCTTTGTCATTTTGTTTGCATGCTCGAATTTTGATATTGTTGATAATTTTATTGAAAATTATCATTTCTTTGCTTTTGCATAGTTCATATGTTTGCGTTTCTGTATTGCTTTCACGCATTATCATCTGATGGATGACATTTGCATAAAGCGGTTAATGAAGACATATATTTAACAACAATTAGTTGACGATGACAGCACTCAATGCTAATGTAAACCAACGATCAATCATGCCATTGATTTTACATGGTAAGGCAAGTCATTATCGGATATTGCTGTAACGCGTACTGGAAACACCAAGCAATTCAAGCACAAAGTAAAACAGATGTACCGCTGAAATATCCAGATGTCCCTCAAAATATATATATTTTTGTCAAAAAATAATACTCAGCATAATTGTATCTGTAGTATGTAATGTAATTCATCACGTACACCACGTACATTTCATTTTGTCCATGAAATTTTATTTTATCATAATTTGTCAAAATTTGCAAACTGCTTAACACGCACTGGCCAACTGCGAGAACAAGGCCTAGACATTATCCATCCTAACAATTAACCAAGTTTACTCATTATTCAGTGATGGCTTATATTATACGGGCTATCTTAAAATTGTTTGATGCAAAACTTGCATCTGTTTTTTTTTTTTTTTTTTTTTTTTTTTTTTTGTAGTGGAAGGGATATAACCCTTACGTTTTTCACATTTATTACAACACTTAGCTATATATTCGATTTTTGGACATTTTGCTACCTTTTATCTAGATCTGGCACTTCAGTTTTGGTATGCTAGTATGTCATGTAAGTGATGTCGTGATATTGAAATTTCACAGGGTAGTAGCACATTTTTTCCACTTACTAATCCATTTCTCAGTATTAGACTTTCTACATCCATATCTATTATCCAGATTTCAACAATCGAGTTTCTACAATGAAGGAGACGTTACTTTATATTTTGAAAAAAAGCAGCGAAGTGTGGGGTTAGTGTGATTTAGATTATAAAGTGGACAGGGAAAGCTGATTCGGAGTGAAAGGCTTAGACTGGCAAACACGAGTGTGTGGTTGGTTATCTTTCTCCTACATAGTTTTTGGAAGCTTTTTCATAGCACCGTCATTACAGGAGCGTCGTAATTCGTCGTAATGTGTCATAATGCGTCGTTATGCGTCGAAATTCGTCATAATAAGTCGTAATACTATCGTAATGCTGATTGATTGATTGATTGATTGATTGATTACTTTAACGTCCTATTAACAGCCAGGGTCATATAAGGACGGCCTCCCATGCATGCAGTGTGAAGCGTGTGTGAAGTGGGAGGTGCGTGTTTTGGGAAACTCCAGTATGTTCATGTTGTGTCTTTTTGTATAGTGGAACTGTTGCCCTTTTTATAGTGCTATATCACTGAAGCATGCCGCCGAAGACACCAAGCAACACACCCCACCTGGTCACATTATACTGACAACGAGCGAATCATCGTAATGCGTCGTAATGTGTCATAATGCGTCAAATTAATGACGTCATCGAAAATGTGTACCGCATGTATTGATGTCGTCACGCCATTGTGTAGCGCACGTGAGTAGCCTTTCACCTACTACTAACATGAGAGGTAGACATATGTCTAGATTTGATGTTGGCGCCATTTTTGTATAAAAGGGGTTATTATTACGTGTTACATCTCTATTTCAACAGAAAACCTATTATAATTTAGTACTAAAAGTCAATTTGAAATGTATGCCGTCATTTATAACTCAAATGTATTCACTGCCATATCTTACGTACTATGGTTTCTGTTCTAATTAACCCTTTTAACAAACTGAGCAAATACTTTCATTGATAGCTAAAAGAGAGTAATCGTTGCCCTACCAATCGCTGAAGTTGGATTTGGAAAAATCGAATTCGTTTTACGTTTGCTATTCATTACGTTGGTGTGCTACATTGGTGTAACTTATCTATAATTAATAGGCTGAACCTATTAAATGCTTGTTATGTTTGATGAATTGGCATCATATCAATAAACCAGGATTTTAATTTCTTCGTACCACCTACAGTATATAATGATTATTACATTTAAATATAATAACTATGACGAACTACCATTGATATACTTTCACAGACCACAAATAGTAAATGTAAATATATATTTTAGTAGCTAATGGGGTAGTACAGGTCTTACAAATATTTGGCAAATTAAAAAAAAAATTATGTCAAAAAAAGTGATTCGGATCCATACATTTGAGAGTAAATTATTCATTTACATAATACCGGTTCATTAAGTTTTTAGGATGAGTAAGGGAAATTAGAGTATGTCAAGGTAACGATCTAGATAGCTAAGGTAGTTGATACATGACTTTGTAGGGATTCGGTAGTATGTCAATGTTTACCGCAATATACTATAAATATCAAATATGAGGCGTTGAGTTTCAAATTGTACTCGTTAATTGAAACTCCGGTAAAATCATGTTCGGAGGTTTACTAGCTCTTATCATTTTCATTGAATCACTTTTTCTCGTTACTGCAATAAACCTTTGTACCAGTTATATACATGTCGACCAGGAATCCAACGCATATTTCAAATCATTTCTTCACTTGGAAACCATTGGTGTGGCACACTGTATGAAGATGTGCAAACGATACCGCCTGTGTGAGAAAATCCACCACGACCGTGAACAGCTTACATGTGATCTGATGATGGTATCTGCTGAAAAAGGAATCTTGACGTCACTTTTAGATGTAGACAATGCACAGGTGAGACCAACATATCACTGTTTTAATGACGCATCTCATTGGACAAATTTTAAAGATGCTCCACCGCTGACAAATGATATTTATTCACTATCAAAAACAGCAGCAGAGAGTCCTTTTCTTCAGTTACAAAAGTTACTTACTTTACACCATCACCATCGTTGAAAAGTTTGAGCTTCTAATTTTATTTCAAGTTTAAAATATCAAAAATAATTAATTGCATCCCGAAAAAATTCCCTGGCACTATATGCTATATGGAATGATGTACTGATTGGGCATGCACCAAAGTTAAAATAAATTATTTTATATTATTTTTTGCGTTAATTAGACATATATCTACACGATTAAACACCAATTATTGTTCAAATAATGAATATCATTTATGCTCTGTCGGCGGTGGAGCATCTTTAATGTTTCAATAAATAATGTCATTTTATAGTCAACCATTATATTATTCATGAATTTTAGATAGCAATTGTATTCGATATATACGTAAATCGTTAGGTTTTAAAACCTATTAAGGTGAATATTTAATTACATTTTTATTACTAAAACGAACAACAGCAATGTGTTTCGTGTCATCTTTTGGAAACTGATCAAAGCCTATTTAAAGCATTCTGTCGATCTTCAATTATAGTTGATTTCTTACTCTCCACGTACTTATTTTAACAGTAACCATATGCATTTTAAGTACATTTCACGCCGCCAAATAATTTGCGTTGAAAAAGTATAGTGCTATTTATTTCTGCGTAACTTTTGTATCGCAAATAATAGGAATGCGAGAATTTATAACTGCGCTAACATCCTCAGTATCACTTTTGAACTATGATTCAATTGCACCAAAATAGTGCGTTTACATCATTTTTAATGTTTCTAAAGGTTCAGTACCTTTTCGGAACAACTTTTACTTTATAAAATGTAAATGTAAAACAAGCTTGACAATTGTGTGGGGCCGGAAAGGTTGTTATAGCTAATATAGTGTTGATAGTGCACTTATCATCGCCTTCTGAACAATATAATTAACATAGATTAAAGATGCTCCATCGCCGACAGAGCATAAATGATATTCATTATTTGAACAATAATTGGTGTGTAATCGTGTATATATCTGTCTAATTCACACAAAAATAATATAAAATAATTTATTTTGCCTTTAGTGCATGCGCAATTAGTACTTAATTCCATATAGGATATAGTGTCATGGATTTTTTTCGGGATGCAATTTATTATTTTTCATATTTTTACCTTGAAGTAAAATTAGAAGCTCAGACTTTTCAATGATGGTAATTGTGTAAACTGTGTAACTTTTGTAACTGAGGCAAAATACTAAATCGTCTGCTCCTGTTTTTGATAGTGAAAAAACATCATTTGTCAGCGGTTGAGCATCTTTAAATGTTAATTTTCATAACACGGATAGTTTTATGTTTCCCGCCGTCGTCCTAATTACCGTCGTTAGTTGACTATTACCCTACCAGACGGCAAAATCAGCGAAATGAATCTCCGTTATTGACATTACACAGGGAATTTTGAATTTGCTAGATGTTGTAACCTCATCTTAAGCCATCGATATATATATTTGCTGATTTTATTATTGATTTTTTTTATTACGGAACGTGCTAGTCAATATGTCGATGGTCGTTAGCTCTAGTAACTCAGAATAGTCTTCTACTGCTGTTCACTTAACTTACAATATCCCAAACCCCAAAATGAGATTCACATTTGATACACATGTAATAATTTATTTTAAACAAATTTACGATGAAGATGTAATTTGTCAAATGACACAGTGGACAAGTAAATCTTAATGTCGCGAATTCATGCCTATCGATATATTTTCCCCTTCCCTGCACAAAGCCGAAATTGCATATTTTTTTTAAAGATTTTTTATACAATAATAATTGTTCCTCCGTCTCCATCCTACCTAGACTCTTTCAACTTTTTTCATATTCAGTGCAATATAATTGGTTTTCCCCTCACTTCCAAACTCCTAATTTGTATCATTTTTTCACCTTATGTACAAGAAATTTAAGCTTCGTATTTGCATGTATGTGAATACATATGCATGTGTTAAATATATGAGTGTATGTTTTTTTTAAGTATGTATGTATGTGTTTGAGAGCCTATTGAGTGTTTTTGTATATTGTACTGAATGAAAATCATGAATAAAAAGAAAATTGTAAAAAAATAAAAAATAAAATATATATAAAAAAATGGCGATATGAATTTGCGATTCAGATTGATGTAGTTGCACTGAATACCTACATATGTTGATATGTCGTGGTTACAGATGGGGAATGCTAGCTGTTTGCAACACTATTGTTCAGATGCGGAGGTTTATGTAAACATGAAGATTGGAGACCGCACTTGCCATGATCTAGGTAAATTTTTCCATTTTGCTAGAACACAATTGATCTGTTATCCATGTATCCCAGGTAAAAATGAGTAACTTCTTAAATACCCCTTTTTTTAACTCAAACATTGCTTTCCATCTACAAACACGTTCCGTTTCATTGTGTCTGAATGCTGGCCACACTTGAGAAAATCTAGCGTATAAGTACATGACAAGTGCATATTGTCAAAATTTAATGAGGCGAAATTCATTAAAAAGAGATCAGTTAAAAAATACAGTATTCCAATATATTTCTTGCTAATTCTGACGGAACAGAATGATAGACACAAATGAACACAGACAAGGAAAAGTAACTAAATACACAAATACTGGAAAGACGGATTCTGTTTCATCATCATAAAGCCTCACCGCTATATATATCCATGACCTATTTATAGGTTACAAACTGAAACAGGGAAAGTAACTATGATCGATAAGAAGATTTTTTAAATAATTTTTCAAATCTCATATTTTCTGAAAAAATCACATAAAAATGACATTCCAGTGTATCGTGTCGTACGTGTATTGTTGTTTGTATAACTGTTCCTTTTCCAAAATTCCAGGCGTATGTCCATCTGACAAATGGGTGCCTTTCAACCGTAAATGCTACTACTTCGATAGTACAAGATCTCGGGATCGGAATGCCGTAAGCATGGTTTTTGTTGCGTTCTAGTTTTGAACAAATAACATTAACAATCAATTAATTACTTTGATAGTGCAAGAGCTTCTGATTAAAATGCAGTTAGTATGTTTTTATTTTGTTGCGTACCGGCTCGGAAAAGATAACAACAACAGTAAATCATGAATAAATATATGAAAAAAATAAATAAATACAAAATAACAATAAAAGTGGCCACGTTCCGGCTCATGGAATAAAAAAAGATAAAATAAAATGATTAAAAAAGTTTACGACAAATCAAACTGAAAAGTTGCATTCTAATAAGCAAAAGTTAAATATGACAAAATAACGAATGCAAATATTTTGAATTATTGATTTTATATTCGTAAATGCAAAATATAAATTAATATACATGTTAATTTAAAAACGTATGTGCACATAGTTCAATTACATATCAAAATACTGAAGTAACGGATTAAGTTGTAATTTTTTACCATGATGTTTTATACAAGACATTTAAAAGTAAATAAATGGTTTTAATGCATTTGTTTATTACTACTATTCGTATTAAAGATTATACAAATATCTTTTGCTATTACTTTATCCCACGAAAGGAGTTTTGTGAAGGCATGGATTCCAAGCTAATCAGAGTTGATAATGAAGAGGTCGATACCTTCCTTCAATCCGAATTATCAAGACAGGGTAAGTTTACCAAGAACTGTCATTGCTTACATAGCTAGTACAAATGTTAAAAAATATCAGCTTTAAGAATAATACAACTCGCCCGAAATAAATGCCATTCCAATAACCTCGAAACGAACTTATTACACATAAACAGGATGCTGTAAACGTACTTTTTACATATAAACAATGATATATGCTGTAAACGTACTTTTTACATATAAACAATGATATATGTTGTAAACGAACTTATTACACATAAATAAGGATGCTGTAAACGTACTTATTATACATAAACAGGATTCGATAAGCGTACTTATTATACATAAATAATGATGTTATAAACGCACTTATTACACATAAAATAAGGATGCTGTAAGCGTACTTATTACACATAAACAGGATGCTGTAAACGTACTTTTTACATATAAACAATGATATATGCTGTAAACGTACTTATTACACATAAATAAGGATGATGTAAACGTACTTATTATACATAAACAGGATTCGATAAGCGTACTTATTATACATAAATAATGATGTTATAAACGCACTTATTACACATAAATAAGGATGCTGTAAGCGTACTTATTACACATAAACAGGATGCTGTAAACGTACTTTTTACATATAAACAATGATATATGCTGTAAACGTACTTATTACACATAAATAAGGATGATGTAAACGTACTTATTATACATAAACAGGATTCTATAAGCGTACTTATTACACATAAATAAGGATGCTGTAAACGTACTTTTTACACATAAACAATGATATATGCTGTAAACGTACTTATGACACATAAATAATGATGTTATAAACGCACTTATTACACATAAATAAGGATGCTGTAAGCGTACTTATTACACATAAATAATGATGTTATAAACGTACTTATTACACATAAATAAGGATGTTATAAACGTACTTATTAAAAACATAAATAAGGATGTTATAAACGTACTTATTACACATAAATAATGATGTTATAAACGTACTTATTACACATAAATAAGGATGCTGTAAGCGTACTTATTACACATAAATAATGATGTTATAAACGTACTTATTACACAAAAATAATGATGTTATAAACGTACTTATTACACATAAATAATGATGTTATAAGCGTACTTATTACACATAAATAATGATGTTATAAACGTACTTATTACACATAAACAGGATGCTGTAAGCGTACTTATTACACATAAATAATGATGTTATAAACGTACTTATTACACATAAATAATGATGTTGTAAGCGTACTTATTACACATAAATAATGATGTTATAAACGTACTTATTACACATAAATAATGATGTTATAAACGTACTTATTACACATAAACAGGATGCTGTAAGCGTACTTATTACACATAAACAGGATGCTGTAAGCGTACTTATTACACATAAACAGGATGCTGTAAGCGTACTTATCACACATCAATAAGGATGTTGTAAGCGTACTTATTACACATAAATAATGATGTTATAAACGTACTTATTACACATAAATAATGATGTTATAAACGTACTTATTACACATAAACAGGATGCTGTAAGCGTACTTATTACACATAAACAGGATGCTGTAAGCGTACTTATCACACATAAATACGGATGCTGTAAGCGTACTTATTACACATAAACAGGATGCTGAAAGCGTACTTATTACACATAAACAGGATGTTGTAAGCGTACTTATTACACATAAACAGGATGCTGTAAGCGTACTTATCACACATCAATAAGGATGTTGTAAGCGTACTTATTACACATAAATAATGATGTTATAAACGTACTTATTACACATAAATAATGATGTTATAAACGTACTTATTACACATAAACAGGATGCTGTAAGCGTACTTATTACACATAAACAGGATGCTGTAAGCGTACTTATCACACATAAATACGGATGCTGTAAGCGTACTTATTACACATAAACAGGATGCTGAAAGCGTACTTATTACACATAAATAAGGATGTTGTAAACGTACTTATTACACATAAATAAGGATGTTGTAAACGTACTTATTACACATAAACAGGATGCTGAAAGCGTACATATTATACATAAACAGGATGCTGAAAGCGTACTTATTACACATAAATAAGGATGTTGTAAACGTACTTATTACACCTAAGTAAGAATGTTGTAAACGTATGGTGGCTGATTTGTGCCATTATCGTTTTTTCGTTTTTTCGCGTTAGGAAAAACGCGAAAAAGCGAAAATCCGACCTTACTTTTTCGCTTTTTTTGCATTTTTCTAAGGCGAAAAAGCAAAAAAATATGCACGAAAAACCGAAAAAGTGAAAATGCATTCCGTCTCTTTTTCGTGTTTTTTTTTTTTTTTTTTTTTTTTTTTGCTTTTTCGCTTTTTCGTGATAGAAAAAACGCGAAAAAGAGAAAAAGCAAAGGTTGGATCTTCGCTTTTTTGCATTTTCTCAACGCGAAAAGGCGAAAATATACAAAGCGAACAAGCGAAAAAGCCAAAAAAAACAAAAAAACGTTTTATGTAGATTGCTAGTGTTTTAAAACATTTCTATTGATAAACATTAACATTCACATTAGAGTAAGTCGTTCCTGCAAACCAACATCAACACATTTGCTTTTTCGAAAATAAGTCTTAAATTTATTTCCCCCATTTTGATAAACAATGTCGAGATATATATTTATGTTATACATACCTGATTTACAGGTATTGAGAAAGCGTGGATAGAAGCCAATGACAAGGATGTGGAGGGCGAATGGGTTTGGGGACCTGGGGATCCCGTGTCTTTCACAGGATGGTTCGATGGTGAACCAAGTAACAGTGGTGGCAACGAAGACTGTGCCATCATTGAGAAAGGCGGTTGGTTTGATATCCCGTGTTGGAGAAATGACTTCAATTCGGCATGTGAAAGGCCCTATAACATCTCGGCGTTATTGACATACATAACAATGGAGCCGTGAACGATGACTTTCACTATGTTTAAGTCTATAGAATCTTTACAATACTAGATATATAGTCCATACTCATAGCATCTACAGACAATATCAAGATTAAAATCATAAACGGACCTTCATATGTATTTTAGTGGTAGTTTTAGTCTTTGATACGCTAATTAATGTACAATGTTAGAATTTGCAAAAGGTATTGCATATGTTAAACCAGCAAATTCATATCCGTGCTAATAACTCATAACTTTTTTTCACTTTTGTGCTAAAAGCTAAGATCAGACAGCACTAATATAAGTACTTTTACAGAAGATGCAGTCATCAGAGCGTTTTGGTATTACGTCATTTACGTGCTAGGAAATATTTCAAATGTAAACTGATGCTAGAGCATATATATGTCTTTAGATGAGGATTTTTCCCCATGAACTATTTTCTGTTCATTAAAATACATAAAACCCGTTTTAAATTCTTACGAAGCCTTATAGGTGAAACCAGTGTATCAGTAAGACGCACTGTATCATTATTTCATATCTTAATGTACGATTGTATGAACTTTTAATTCATCACGTGACAAAATCCTGGATTCTGATTGGCTACACAGATAGGAACTGTTCGTATTAGTAACCGGGGAAGCGGACACAATTGTAGTTGCGCGACATTGAACGCGAATACGTGGTGACGTCACTATTACAAAGTCGTCAAGATGGAGGACAGGCTGCGATGAATTAGGATGGAAACAAGTGTTATTGTTTTCTACAGAAGACACCCTACTTGGTTTTTTTATCAAGGTAGCTCCATACTTTTGGAAAAACCCATGTCATTTTTTTCTAACAGGTCTTATTTTCTTGCATTTTTCATGTAGATTTCAAATCTGTAAAGATAAATGGGTGTTCTCGAACTACTTTTTGAGATATTTGAGCTTGAAATATACCATCCATGCAAATTTGCTGACCGAAAATAGAAAAATTCATAAAATTATGTTTTCTGTAATATTAGGGTGAATGTAGTCTCGATTGATTTTTTGTCCTAAATTTCTTACGATAGAACAATATACAAAACTATTTTATTTTTACAAATGCTAACTAATTTTTGTTATTTCCCATGACCGTTTCTATACGTAATTACCATGTTTTGCCATATTTTCGCCCGTAAAAAATCAATGAATAGGCCAAAAAGGAAATGAAAACCCATGTTAATTTCACAATATCTGTATATGATATGCCAAAGGTAATATGTTTTTCAAATATCATATAAAAACACGGGGTCCTCGATCAAAATTTCACAATTTTGTAAGCTTGAAGTTTGTAACTCGCAACCCTACCCCCATTTCATCCAGTGCTAAGATGGGTTATATTTGACTATTTTTTGAAAATCATGCGGCAAAAAAACATTCCACATCAGTTCATACGTTTTTTGTGATATTATATCTGGTTTATGTCTGTTTGTTTTTATGATATTCTCCAAATTGTGTGTTTAAAGGAAATCCGTATGCGATTTTTTTAGAATTCCGGAATTTCGGTCCGGCCGGGTCCCGTCTTATGATTTATAGCGACGAACGGGACTTCCGGTGTTTAAAAATCCATTCCCATTTACGATAAGGACCGCAAAAACCTCGGAGATAGCATATAATTTTCACTTCACTGCTTTTATTTGATTTATTTAATGATTTTAAACATTCAATATTATATGTAGACAATTTTCACCTATTGAAAAAATATCCAAGTGTGATGTCGTGGCGTATCGGAAACCATTCTGGAATTCAAAACAACCTCCGCAACTTCCGGTATAGCGTCATATGGATACTTTTACTTATATGTTGTATTATAATTTAACAACTTGTTGTGGAAGTGAGGATGTAGCGTTGTGATGTGTCTTTTGTAGTGTTACTACGTCTGTGAGGATAATGTATTAAACCCATTATGGCCTGGGTGAGAGAGCCTTCGCCTCGGGCAATATTCCATCATTCGACAATACTATGAGGCAGTATTAATCTCTCAGCCAGGCCTTAATAGATAAGTGTTATAGATGAATGTGTAAAACGTTGCTCATTTAGATAAAAACATAACAAGATTGTACCTCACGCAGTTTGCAATGATCTGTCTTTCCTAGTGATGAACTACAGTTCCAATATTTTAGCTTATTTTACAAAACATTCTTTGATATCTTGTACCCATTGTAATGAAACTATGTCTAATGGAAAATGATTTAATTAACATTTTTTAATACACTGTATATCATAAAATATATTAATCAATGTGGTGAAATTATTGTATTTTTTGTATACTTTGAACTATTGTTTATCTGGAACTCTAAATGTGATGGTCCTGGAAAACTCTTTATTACATTTAAGAAAATATTTTGCTTATAAAGAAGGAATGGTGTGGGTTTTTTTTCTAGATTACAAACATTTTGCTGCTAAAGTGGATGGCACTTCTTGAAATTACAATTCCTTTTTTACAGCTATGCACACTGATATAAAACTTATTCCTTTATTTATTGTTTGATGTGTCATGATTATTTTGTTCTGTTTATTTTTTGTTAAACGTTTTAAGATTTGATTATGTAATTACTCTTTATTTAGAGTTGATTTTTATAATAACGCTTATCAAATATTTACTGTATATTGTTTGATCTATTTTTATAATTCTTATGATAGCATTTGTGCTACAATTTGATCGCGCTAGATAAGTATGTATATACAGTAATATGTAACAGCTACGTGTCAGTTTAAATGCCGTTGAATTTTCTTTTTAAATACAAGATGGTACAAGTTCCTAATAGGAAACTGATGCATGTAAATCACTGCTTCTTTTTCGTGTCGTTTTGGTTCTTTTTGTACATTTCATTCTTTATTTTCTGTATTTGTTTCTTTCTTTCTAAGTAAGTAATCAATCATATTTTTTTATTTGTAAGTGAGTAATGAATCATCTTTCTTTCTTCTGTTCTTTCTTTTTTCCTTCCTTGCTTTGTTATAAGTTATATTCCTCTTTTCACTCTGTCTGTTTTCCTTCTTCACTTCTGTATATTCCCTTCCTCTAAAACAATTCCATTCAACTGCAGGTAGAAGTGTCTATGTATGGGTGATAGTTCATACCTACTTATACAAGTATCTTTATATGGAATACGTTGAATATGTGGGGGGATGTGTTGTTTAAAGAACAGAAAAAAGTGATTCGGATACCGTCTCATGCCACTCGCCATTTTTGTAATCTACATGCATGTCTAATCCCATATCGGGATAAATATTAAGCACCAAATACTTGTTACCTTTTTCGTCATTGTTTTAATAAAAAATATATATCTTGGACTTATTACTGCAGAGTTTGTGTATTTAATGTATTTAAACTTATAAATGTCAGAAAATTGAGAATCATGGATGGCTGGGGTATCGCAAACCTAAGTTCGAATATTTAGTAGATTTAGACTTCGACAATGTCTTCGAAGTTGATGTTACTACAATTGCATCGCAAATATCCTTAGAGTAAACAAATATTATATAGAAACAGCTTTATTTATATAATGTTATATATATCTCAATTTTCACTAAATATGTATTTGATACTGAATACATAAATGTAAGTATTCTTGTCGTATTATAAAAGGAATGTGCTCTAGTTCATAATATTGAATCCGAGGTCTTGGTAATCAATAAGCGTTATATTCCACCAGACCGAAGACCGACTATAGTAACCCAAAACATACATTATTTGGTTTATTGCATAATAATTAAATACCATTGTGTCAGTCGATTATTTACATTTGTCTTCAACAACGTACTGTACGGAAAAGCTTCAAGTTATATTGTAACCCAAAACATACATTATTTGGTTTATTGCATAATAATTAAATACCATTGTGTCAGTCGATTATTTACATTTGTCTTCAACAACGTACTGTACGGAAATGCTTCAAGTTATATTGTAACCCAAAACATACATTATTTGGTTTATTGCATAATAATTAAATACCATTGTGTCAGTCGATTATTTACATTTGTCTTCAACAACGTACTGTACGGAAATGCAGAAAGTTATATTGAAGAGTGAAGTCTATGTCACGTCATGAAATAATTCCTCTTAGCATAGTTAAGGCCAGCATGCTGCCAACTACATCGAATACATTCGTTGTGTTCTCCCCCCGACTAGAGGAAACTGAGTGTCAAACACAGAGAACAACGTCTATGACATATCTGATTCCAAATTAAGCGTGTTTTTGTAACATCAAAATCACGTTCCTGAGTATCACAAGGAATTTCTATAACATGAAGTTTTCTAAGCAAATCAACATCAACGGCGAGGTGTTCCTAGAGCTGTGCAATAGCATCTGGAATAGTGCGATATCACGTTTTTATGGAACAATGCTCCGTAACACGTAACCTCCAAGTGTGCAATATATCAAGGCTTTATTGAACGGTTGGGATAATAGTTGAAAGCAGAGGGAAATATCACTTTTCAAAGTTTTACAATTCCTTGTATTAACCTACAAAAAGTCATTAATTGATTTGCTATATATATATATATACATAAATTTATCAAATACTGCCTATAATAATGTACACGCTTTGCTTTTTGAAACAAATTTTAAAGAAGGACAGCACTTGTAACGACTGATTCAAGAAAAAAAAAATCAAGAAAATCTTCATCCACATATCCCCAGTAGGTACTTCAAGTACTTCTGCTCCTTCACGAATCGAATCTTCGAACATACTATAGCTTCATTTAACCCGTTTAAAATATTTTCCTATTCCTATCACACGGTTCTCCGTCATGTTTGCAGATATGATGGCCATTGCCCGATGATCGAAAATGTTCTATTTGTATTGGTCAAAACTGTACAAGAGACAAGGAATTCCATTATTCTATTTATGGCATGTGTACAGGAGTTACAATGTCAACCTTTGAACAGGTGTTCATCGGTCTCAGGTTGACATTGTCTTTTGTCAAGACCTGTCCGTGTGATTTAGACCAATAAAAAAATCCACAGTTATATTACAAAATATTTTATGTAAAGAGTCTTATATGAAATGAAAATAGATACAAGATATATTAACACATAGCTCCAACAACGTGCATATCGAAGAATTTCTCGTCAGATTGCAAGAATCTGGCGGAGGCCGCAAGTTTGTCCTTTCGACCTTAAAATCCTGATGTCATCTTTTTCTGACGTCATTTTATTGTTTCTGTTTTGAAAAAACATTCCCCTGCGAGACGTTGATGAATAATTCATGAACATTAATGAATGAATAATTCTTGAAGAATTATTCATGAAAAAGATAATGAATATTCTTCAATTATTCATGAATACTTTAATGCAATTCATGAACTTAAAACTTAAAAATAAAGAGAAATATTTCATGAACATTCATTAATCCTTTCATTCATGTAATCATGAACATTCATAAACAACCCATACATGAAAATTCATAAAAAGCTCAAGAATATTCATGAACTTGCCCTTGCGAGAAGTTGATGAATAATTCATGAACATTCATGAATAATTCATTATTTATTCATGAATAAAATTCATTAAAAATTTACATTATTCACGAAAATTTTCATGCAATTCATGAACTTGAAACTTCATGAATAATCTAGGGAAAACTATTTCAAGAGCATTCATGAATCCTTTCATTCATGAACTCAGGAACGTTCATGAATCTCTTTAATTCACGAAATCATGAACATTCATGAATAACTCATTGTGATTGTTTTGGCGCTATATAGAAGTCATATGACTCATGTGGTCATGTGACAACTCATGTAACTTCAGAGGATATTCATTAAAATTCAAAGTGAATGAAATAACATGACAAAAATCATTCATAAAGTCTTATGCATAACTGATATTCATTAAAATTCTTCAAAAGGATGAAACGTTCTCATTCATTTCGAAGAATTTTAATGAATATTAGTCATGCATAAAACTTCATGTATAATTCTTGACACATTGATCATGAATAATTATAAATGTTTCATGGATTCATGAAACTTGATGAAGAATTCATCGAGTCATTTGATGAATAACCATGAACTTTTTTTCATGAACAAAAATCTGCTTATAACTTGGAAATTCATGAATCATTCATGAATATTCATGATGTCATGAATACCATCTCACAGGGGATACAATAAAGCAGAAAAAATAGTTGTAAATGCATATGACTATGTCCAGGTGTGTTACATCGATAAGAACTGTCCAAATCTATATGCATCCATCCTCAGGAATTTCAAGAATAAATTGACGTCACGTATCTTCACAAATATGGCGCGGACAAATCTAATATTAGTTGTATTCCACATTTTTTCTGTAATCAGTAAAGGAAATAATTAGAGCGTGACAAAGTAGCATCGTACAGGCGAAATGTATTCAGATCAAAATTATCTAGACTTTAAGGTCGAAATTCCTTATTACATAACATTATTTTAGTAGCTATTTACGTGTATACATTTATATTTGTTTATTAAGCATCAACTAAGTACAATTTCAACAGGAAATTCAAATTAAACCTTTGGATTAACAAAGATACACATTGTGTTTAGTAATTATACATACCAAAGAAACGCAATTTAACAAAGTAGGGCAATCAATTGTTTATTACTCGTGCATTATCTGGGCCTCGAACTCAAGATCTACGGCACCTAATCGCCTAGCCAAAACATACCTGCGTCTTTTACCACCGCGCCAAATCCAAGTCCCAAAAAAAAGACATTTCAATGACGAAGTGATAGTCGGTTCGATAAGCTGACATGATCACAGAGGAAATAGTCAATTAGGTTATTTGAATTCCTGCATCGCATTGTATATACATGGATACGAGTTGTACACACATTTTTAATAATCATCAACTAAGTATTTGTTTTTGTTAACATGCATGAGGTAATAAAGAACTCAATAAGAACAAAAGTATATGACAATTGTTAATCAATTTACCATTTGCGTCAATTAATTAGGAGTGAATTCATTATTTATTTATAAAAGACATGGCCATTAAGTTTTGCTATGAGTAAGGTAAACTAAAGTATATGAACCTAGCGTTGTAGATACATGTATCTAAGGCCGATGATATATGACTTTGTAGTTACTCAGTAGTACAGTATATCAAATTTGAGGCGATGTTTTTTTCCAATTTGTACTCGTTAATTGAAACTCCGGTAAAATCATGTTCGGCGGTTTACTAGCTGTTGTTGTTTTAATTCAATCACTTTTTCTCTCCATGGCATTATATCTTTGTACCAGTTATATACACGTTGATCTTGAATTCAACGCAAATTAAAAATCATTTCTTCACTAAGAAATCATTGGTGTCGCACAATGTATGAAGATGTGCTAGCGATACCGCCTGTGTGAGAAAATCAACCTCGATCGTGAACAGCTTACCTATGATACATATGGGGGGCAACTCAATGAAAATGGATATTGTCAATTTTTTTTTTTTTTTTTTTTTTTTTGTATTTGGTGGATGGACTGATGAGTATATATGACAGTCATGATTTTTTTTTCAGAAAATATGAGAACTGAAAAATTATATAAAAATCGGGATATTTACTGTTTTATAGTAAATATTCCGATATTTTTAAATAATTTTTTCAAATCTCACATTTACTGAAAAAAAACCCACATGACTGTCATATATACTCATCAGTCCATCCACCAAATAATTATAAATATATATATATGACAACATCCATTGACATCATTGAGTTGGCCCTCTGTGCTTAGATCTGATGATGGTATCTGCTGAATAAGGAGACATGACATCACTATTAGATGTAGACAATGCAAAGGTGAGAACGACTTATTACTTGTTTAATGACGCATTTCATTGCACAGATTTTAATGATTCAATGATATAGAATAATAGCATTTTGATGAGGTTGATGCATGTTTTTATTGACTATAGAAAAAGTATCGACCGTGGACGTAATTCGAAATTGTAAATCCCTTTCAGTTTCTAGATACAATGTATCACTTATCATGGAATCACCTGTAAAGACCTTGTCCTGGTAGAGCAAGGCTTTGCCCGTCCTCGGAAGACATTTTAGAAGTGAATAGTATTCGTTATAGAAGGGTGACTATGGGTATTTTGGTTCACCAGGCTTATATGTGATGCATACATAGGCATGGTTGACTGCATTCATAAACATGAGTGAAAATGTGCACGCTTAAACTGTTACTGGTATGACATGTGATGAATGGAATTATATGGATGAATGCCCATTGCTGTTTTTTTCACCATATGCTACCCACCTGGTTTATAAGTAATGGATGCTTTGTATCGTAGGGTTTATTAAATGAAGTTAAGATATAAGCCTCAAACTATACTAAATATGTGAGAGGGTACAGCACTCGGCCCTATCGGGCCTCGCAGCTGTACCCTCACACACATATAGTAAGTTTTCGGCTTATCTCCTGAACTTAAAAACGTACCTATTAAGTCGTAGTTTTATTTTTGTGTTTTTCTGATATTGAACAATCGAATTTATATTCGCGGTTATAAATCATAATTTACTGTTTTTGGCATTTGTAATAAATATTTGAGTACGCTAATGTAAGTACGACGTTTACAGAAGGTGTACAGTCATCAAAAATGATATTACGCCATTCAGATGCTATAAAACATTTCAAATTTGAGCTGATGCTAATGCATATTCAGGTCATAAGATGTTGGTGTTATTTCTTGAAATATTTTCATTTCTGTTCATATTTAAGATAAATAACGAATTCGTTTCAAGTTCGTAAGAAGCCTTACAGTGAAAAATCACTGTATCAGTAGGACGCACTTGGATACTGCTGTAAGGAGTAACGACAACCAAAAGTAAGCCAAACCCAAAGTCAGATAGATACGCTGTATATTACTAAAATATCCATATAATAGATAACAATTTACATTTTGGTACTAAAAGTCAAGTTAAAATATATGTTATTTATAACTGAAATAAATGACGTTTTTCACTTTTAATTATGATTCATGTATAATTATTAAACATTTTAACAAACTCAGCGAACTCTTTGTCCTAGAATATGCGGGAGTAGCATATGGAGAAATTGAATTCGTTTTACGTTTTGTCAATTATAAAGTTGATAGCCTCTCACATATATAGTACAGTTTGAGGCTGATCTCTGAAACATATATCCTTTTGTGTTGACAAAACCCTACCATACAAAGCATTCATCACTTATAAACCAGGTTGGTAGCATATGGTGAAAAGAACAGCAACTTTTTTGAACTACCATTGGTATACTTTCAGAGATTATCGATGATAGATGTTATTACATAAGTGACAATTTTAGTAGCTATTTACGTAGCTTAATATGATCAGTTAGATATACTTAATACGTATATGACAGACGTTATTGCCACCTTGGTGAACTTATATATAATTAATAGACTGTACTGATTAAGCTCTTGCTCTGTTTGATGAATATTCCTCAGATGAATAAACCAAGATTTTATATCATCGCACCACCTACGAAGTATCATGATAACTGCTTTAAGATATAATTGCTTTTTTGAACTACCATTGGTATACTTTCAGATTTCATCGATGATAGATGTTGTTACAAACGTAACCATTTTTAGTAGTTATTTACGTAGCTACATTTTTTCAATTAGATATACTCAATACGTATATGATAGAAGTTAATCATTTTACACGTTGTTACCATGCACTAAGAGTAAATTCATTATTCATTTCTAGAAGAATGGTTCATTAAGTTTTGCTAATGAATTAGTTATACCAAGCTAGCGTTGTACATATCTAAGGTAGATGAGACATTACTTTGTATAGACTCAGTAATATATCATTGATAGCTACAATATACACTCTAAAAAAATGACGCGTTGGGTTTCATATTGTAATCGTTTATTGAAACTACGGTAATATCATGTTCAGATGTTTTCTGGTCGTAGTTATTATCACTGAATCACTGTTTCTCGCCTCGCCACTGGAATAAGCCTTTGTGCGAGTTATATACACGTCGATCTGGAATCCAATGCATATTACAAATCATTTCGTCACGTAGAAATTATTGGTGTGGCACATTGTATGAAGATTTGAAAGCAATACCGCCTATGTGAGAAATCCACCACGACCGTGAACAGCTTACCTGTGATCTGATGATGGTATCTACTGAAGAAGGAAACATAAAGTCACTATTAGATGTAGACAATGTAGCGTGTGTGAAGTGCGAGGTGCGTGTTTTGGGAGACTGCAGTATGTTCGTGTTGTGTCTTTTTGTATAGTGGAACTATTGCCCTTTTTATAGTGCTATATCACTGAAGCATGCCGCCGAAGACACCAAGCAACACACCCCACCCGTTCACATTATACTGACAACGGGCGAATCATCGTAATGCGTCGTAATTTGTCCAAATTTGTCAAATTAATGACGTCATCGAAAATGTGTACCGCATGTATTGATGTCGTCACGCCATTGTCTAGCGCACTCAAGTAGCCTTTCATCTACTACTGAATAAGTTTATGTCAAAAAAGTGCTTCGGATCCATACATTTGAGAGTAAATTATTTATTTACATAATACCGGTTCATTAAGTTTTAAGGATGAGTAAGGGAAACCAGAGTATGTCAAGGTAACGTTCTAGGTAGCTAAGGTAGATGATACATGACATTGTAATATTCTAGATAGCTAGGTAGATGATACATGACTTTGTAACGTTCTAGATAGCTAAGATAGATGATACATGACTTTGTAACGTTCTAGATAGCTAAGGTAGTTGATACATGACTTTGTAACTTTCTATATGCTAAGGTAGATGAAACATGACTTTGTAGGACTCGGTAGTAAGTCAATGATAGCCGCAATATACTGTAAATATCAAATATGAGGCGTTGAGTTTCAATTTGTACTCGTTAATTGAAACTCCGGTAAAATCATGTTCGGAGGTTTACTAGCTCTTATTATTTTCATTGAATCACTTTTTCTCCCCACTGCAATAAGCCTTTGTACCAGTTATATACACGTTGACAAGGAATCCAACGCATATTACAAACCATTTCTTCATTTGGAAACCATTGGTGTGGCACAATGTATGAAGATGTGCAAACGATACCGCCTGTGTGAGAAAATCCACCACGACCGTGAACAGCTTACCTGTGATCTGATGATGGTATCTGCTGAAGAAGGAGACATAAAGTCACTATTAGATGTAGATAATGCACAGGTGAGTCCGTGATATCACTGCTTTTGTGACGTATTTCATTGGACAAATTTTGATAATTAAGTACATAACGTCATTGCATGGTCAACAAGTGCATGTATATCATAAAATCATAAAATAAAAATAGCAATATCTGTAGCATTCGATACATACGTATACCCGTTAAGTTTTAAAACTTTCTATCTGGTTGCATATTTAAATATTTTTATCGCAAAAAGCGAACTTCCAACACTGTGTTCTGGAATCTGAAGAAAAACTATAAAAAGCATTCAGTGGATCTTGAATTATCGTTGACCATTTTTTCACGCAACAGCCATTCTGTGCTAAAATTAGATAATTACTATAGAGAGCAACCAACTAAATGATTTTACATAGACCACAGTGTTAAACTTTTAAACAGCATATGTAACTTTAACAGGAGACAATACTTATCAACCATAGCCATCCAACCAACCACGATGACTTATAAACCTTCAAATGAAGCTTTGTATAGGGAATGACTTGATATTTCAGACTAAAGAGAGCAACCAACTAAATGATTTTACATAGACCACAGTGTTAAACTTTGTTAAAGTTTTGTACTGTATTATTAAAACAAAGGAATATTAGTTAGCTGTTGTGTTCTATAATTAAAGTCTAGGTTATCATATAACACTAAATAGAAAAAAAGTTTGGGTCCTTCTGCTCAAACTCCAACCAGGGTAGCTTTATTGAAATCAGACGCATTTTGCACTAAAAAATCCTGAAATTCTAATGCTGTTACCTATTCATTATCAAAGTTGATATTTTGAACCTAAATCTCAATATAAATTTCCAAATTCATATCATGGTTATCTAGGAATAATTACCTGTCAGTTAACATATTACTTTTGAAATTCATAATTAGCCAGCCAATCGACGGCCGGTGTCGCGTGAGAATCGTAAGTACCGTGAAAACCGTCAGCACGCATGCTCATATCGACATGTTACAGATGTAAACTTCCGCCGTGAAAACTGTCAGTTTAGCCTGATGGTCATTGCACCTAAATCTCAGTTATTTCACTGAATATGTCTTCTTCGAGACACATTGTACATATATAGGATAGCATAAATAATGGATGGTATACAAGGTGAACTGGACTTACATAGAATCATTTTGTATTTTTTTTTAAATGTATCAGTCGATATATTGCCAAATATTCTGTTCCCACGTGTGCACATGTCAGCATGTTGACATTGTTGTACAGTAGGCCTATTCTTCCGGGATTTTCCTCTTGTTATTATTATCTTGGAAGTATCAGAACTGGTCTGATCTATTCCGATCTGTACGGGTAATCATGATGTCAAGGGCCAGTCTATAGTGTTTATATGTCTCTGTTTCATTCTATATATTTATCTGAACTCTATATATATATAGCTAGTGACCATTAAGGCTCATGGGCCTCTTCTTTTAATATTTAGATTAATTTCTCTCTTATTGCAAAATGAATAGATTGTTTTATACTTCTACCAGAAATTGGGGATTTCTATTATCATTGCATTACACATTGACTTTGAGCTTATTTTAACTTTAGCAAATATTCATAAACATTTCTACAGCATTTCTTACAATTGTCTTTCCTGTTACACTTATACTATCTGAGTCGAGGTCACTACTGTTATAAAATGAATATCTCTCTTGTTGCAAAAATGAACACAATGCAAACTTGAAAATGTCTTTTCTCATTACATTAAACATTGGCTTGAAGTTAATTTCAACTAAAAGCATAATGTTCTTGAAAGTTTCTTAACAATAATTTGTTTAAATATTATTCACATTGGTACTCGTGCTACATCTGTATACTATCTGACTTAGTTGTCACTCCTGTTAAAAGGCGAAAATCTGTTGACTATAGATTTGCAGTTATTGTATTGTCTTTTTAAATGGTTGTTAGAATGTATAAAAATGAAAAAAGCAATACTGAACCCTAGACAGTTTAATCAAAGTACTTAGACTTTAGTACTTGTGCATGTCTTACCGGCGTTAGTACTGTTACATGACATGTCTCTCCTGTGATATATGGTAAAACTTTTTAGGTCACCTGAGACGAAGTCTCAAGTGACCTATTCTAATCACCTTTTGTCCGTCGTCGTCCGTCGTATGTCCGTAAACAATTTACATTTTCGACTTCTTCTCCAAAACTGCTGAATCAATTTCACAAACCTTCTAAGGCATAAGGCCAATCAAAATTGTGAATTATATGGTCCCCACCCCCCAGGGGGCTGTGGGAGGGACCAAAAGGGGTAAAATTGAGTAAAATTTCAAAAATCTTCTTCTCTACTCACAGATGTGGTTAAGGTACTTTACAAAAATTGTGAATTATATGACCCTGGGGTCTCTAGTTTCCCCCTGGGGAGGGGGTTAAGTTTACTATAGTTTATATTGGAAAAACACATTTTTGAGCATTATTTGGTCATTTGTAATAGGAAATGAGTCAAATCTTGTCAGAATTATCAGTATGAGATGGCCATTTAATCCTATTAACAAATTTTCTAAGACTGGCCCCCAGGGGTCTTAGGGGCGGGGTCAAAAGGGGTCAAATAGGCTAAAATTTCAAAAATCTTCTTCTGAAATTCTGGAAATGGTAGAATCAAATACTTTTCATAAATAGAAAGGCCTTAAGGTCCTTTACAAAAATTGTGAATTATATGACCCTGGGGTCTCGCGTTTCCCCCTGGGGAGGGGGTCAAGTTTACTATAGTTTATATAGGGAAAACACATTTATGAGCATTTTTTGCTCAATTTTCATTGGAAACAAGTCAAACTTGGTTAGAATTATTAGCCTGAGAAAGCATTTTAACATCATATCCATATTGGTCCAGGCCGACCCCCTGGGGGCAGAGGGGCGGGGCCAAAAAAGGTCAAATAGGCTAAAACTTCAAAAATATTCTTCTTAAATTCTGGAAATGGTAGAATCAAATACACTTTATAGATGAAAAGGTCTTAAAGTTTGTTTTATAAAAATTGTAAATTATATGACCCTGGGGTCTCATGTTTCCCCTTGGGGAGGGGGTCAAGTTTACTATAGTTTATATAGGAAAAACACATTAATGAGCATTTTTTGCTCAATTTTCATAGGAAATGAGTCAAACTTGGTTAGAATTATTAGTCTGAGATAGCATTTTAATATCATATCCACATTGGTCCTGGCCGACCCCCTGGGGGCAGAGGGGCGGGGCTAAAAAAGGGTCAAATAGGCTAAAACTTCAAATATCTTCTGAAATTCTGGAAATAGTAGAATCAAATAAATATAGATGGAAAAGTCTTAAGGTGTTTTATAAAAATTGTGAATTATATGACCTTGGGGTCTCACGTTACCCCCTGGGGAGGGGTCAACTTTACTTTAGTTTATATAGGAAACACATTATTTGCCCAATTTTCGTAGGAAATTTGTCAAACTTAGTTAGAATTATTAGCCTAAAATATAGCATTTTAACATCCATATCCGTCCTCGATGACCCCCAGGGGGACTAGAGGGGCAGGACCAAACAGGGTCAAAATGATTAAAATTTCAAAAAATACCTCTATGTTCACAGGTTTGATGGAAGCAAATACTCTTCATAGTCTAAAAAGTCAAATTTATAAATCACTGACCAACTTCAAGGCCCAGCATATAGTGTTTATATGTCTTTAATTTGTTTCATTATTTGTTTCATTATATATTCTAACTCAGGTGACCGTTAAGGCCCATGGGCCTCTTGTTTGATATAACCACTTACCAGTCCATCACATTAAAGTTGTGAAATTAGAGGCTTAAGAAGACTATTATATTTTAAGCATATTGTCAATTAATTTACCAGAAGTATAGGTGTAATCTGCATGTATTTGTCACTTCTGTTATAACAATTGTCCCTCCTGTTAAAATAGAAGAGATAACAGAAGGGACCATTATAGGGGTGACCTTTTATGAAGTTTTTCAGAAATTCAAGACTGTAAAGAATCTTAAATTATACAGTCATGTGCTTTTATTTGAAGTGTGGTTTAAAGTATGTAATCCGGGCAATGTATCTTTTTCGTCTCAACACCATCAGTTTTTACAGAACACTTGTAACGGTAGTTACATTTCAAAATGTACACATCCGTTTTTGTGTACCCTTTTTAGCTCACCTGGTCGAAAAGACCAAGATGAGCTTATGCCATACCGGGATTCAAAATTGTACAAATGATGGGGTTGACCCCCCGGAGGCCTGAGGGGCGGGGTCAAAAAGGGTCAATTTGGCTATTTCTATATAAACAACTTTTCTGCAACTGAGCATAGCACTCATAATGCAATGGTAACATCCTTATAGGGTGGGGATTCAAAATTGTACAAATGATGGTGCTGACCCCCCGGGGGCCTGAGGGTAAAATTGTAAAAATAATAGGGCTGACCCCATGGGGCCTTCCTCTCTGAAACTATGTATTGGATAACATATATGTATGGTATCTATAGCATCATTATATGGTTGGGATTCAAAATTAAACAAATCGTGGGGTTAATTTGTTTTTGTTTTTTGAATCATTAATTACCTAATTACAGAATTACTCAACAAAAAAAAACAAAAAAAAAAAACCAGGTGAGCGATACAGGCCCTCTGGGCTTTTTGTTTTATTTTCATATTGTATTTAAGACTTCCATTTAAGTTCTTGCTTCCATCAACTTCAGTAATGAATAACTAATTTAATGCATTTTTCGAAATTAGTCCGATAATATTAAAGCTGTTTAGCCCATACAAAAACACCACAGTTACAGGAGTGACAATAAAACTTGGGACAAGCATTTCAAATGCCAAATTTTCAACAATTTAAAAAAAAAAAAAAAAATTTCTACATTAAAGAAGTACTTTTATTCATTCTGCATCTATCAAACCTTGGTTATTAATTTTTTTCTTAAAAGGCAATAAAGAAAATTGATGTTGAAAATTAAGAAAATTACCAGTGACATGCACTTTTAGTCCACCATCATCAGATGGTGGGCTATTCAAATTGCCTTTTGTCCATGGTCCGTCCGATCTGTCTCAAATTTGATTTGTAGGATGAAGCCAAAGTTTAAAAAGCAGGGAAAAGATCCCTCTTTCCATTGTCAGACATAGATCATTCTTTGATGGATGCCAAGATCAATCTTGGATCTCTTGTTTCATTTCAAATCTTCAAAATTATTATAAAAATCAATTCATATAATTGTTTTTTTGTGTGCAACCAACTTTTAATACTTAAAAGTACAATTTGAGTAAAAAATAACCAAGATAAAACATTTACTTATTAAGATATATTTCTTCAACATCTTGACACAAAGTGAGACATTTCTGTAGAATGTCTCATATAGACTCCTCCCTGGTTTTACCTGTAATCCTAGAAATATACAGACTTCTCTCATTTTCATGTGTGACCCTAGTAACATACAGACTCCTCCCTTTTTCCTGTGTGACCCTAGCAATTTAAAGACTCCTCCCGTTTTCATGTGTGACCGTAGCAATATAAAGACTCCTCAATTTTTCATGTGAGACCTCCATATTATACAGACTCCTCCCATTTTCAAGTGTGACCCCAACAATATACAGACTCCTCCCATTTTCAAGTGTTACTCATTCATTTCCCTGATTCCTTTGTACTGATTAATATAATAAAAGGTTCCAAATGCATTATTAGCTCACCTGGTCCAAAGGACCAAGCTTAAGATAAGCTAATGCGATTCTGCGGCATCCAGCGTCCATCTGTCAACAATCAACTTCTTCTTCATAACCGCTGGTCGGAATTTAACAAAAGTTGAATGGCAGTATCCTGATGGAGCACTAACTGAAAATTGTACATATTATTGGGATGACTCCCCAGGGGCTTAAGATGCGAGGCCAAAAGGGGTCAATTTGGCTGTTTTCATATGAACGACCTCTTCTCTGAAACTAAACATTAGATAGCACTCATATTGCATTTGTATTGGTAACATCCTTATGGGGTGAGGATTCAAAATTGTACAAATGATGGGGCTGAAGCTTACCTCATCTCTTGCTATACAAGAGTAGCATAGAGTGGTCTCCCTTCCTCCTTTATGGAGCCACAAAGGCACAATGGCTGGGGAGGAAAGGGGGGATAGAAAGGTGGGACTCCATAAAGTTATGGTAAATGTTGCATCATGAAAATTGGTTTTACATTGAAAAACCGTGATTGCTTTTCTATACGTTACCATTACTTTAGCATGCAAATTCTTATCGTAATGGAGAGTTCTAATCCAGGCAGCTCAGTCAAATGGCAAAACCATAAGACAAGCCCCAGGAAGGGAAAATAAAATTCAGACTAAATGAACTCGCAAAGTAGCGTTAAGAAAATGGATATATCTCTCCGTGAAAAGAGGTGTACCATACTGATATTTAAGACAATAAATATAGATAGTGTCTACTGAGGAGACACAGTCACAGACTGTGCCACCACAATCAGACCAAAGGAAATCAGACCATCTGGTAGACTGACCACCCCAGAAAGAAAAAACAGCAGATATGATGTCCTGGGATGAAAAGCCATTTGGGAGAGCCAAAAAGTCTAAAAAGTTAAAAAAGCAATATGGAGACAGATCCCAAAGGCTCATAAGAAGCTCCCTTCAGTGACCCGAGCACAAGTTCCACTGTGGAGCTAACTGTCGTACCCTAGGCTTGTCCAGACTGTACCCCAAATCAAGGCAAACAAAGAGTTTGATGAACCTACCTCCGGTCTACCATGAAAAGACAGTACACTGGCAATTGTTGTGCGATAGCCTGCAATAGTAACATAGGTAAGATTGCGTTCCCTCAACAAAAAGAGAATAGAATCCACAACCATCTGGACAGAGGCCATGATCAGATCGATCTTTCTGTCCATGCACCAATCATATATCTTCCAGTGTGACTGGTAGACAGAAGATGCAAGCTGATACGTCCAAGAAAAAGCATGTCTGAACGGGGCCTCCTAAGATAGCTTCCGCGCGTAAAGTTGGATGTTCTTGGGGCGTGAATACATTTATAAGCATGCCTCCCCTCCCAATTTAGATTTGGTCTGTCATCGACGAGAAAAAGGTTGGCAACTGTTTTTCAGGGACGTTGCAAAAAAAAATCTATGTGAGGCCTGTCCCACACGCCCGCGAAGATCGAGGGATATATAGCTGTCATGCTGTCAGAACTGGATGGCGGCGTATGGAGGGAGTATCCGCCAGAACATTCAACCTGCATGAAAATGCTTAACTGAAATAATAAACTGCATTTCCTAATGGAGAAGAAGTATACGGATAGCGAGGACACTAAAGATTTGAGACCTTGATCCTCCTGTCTCTCCAGATACACGACAACTGTAGAGATGTCCCTAGCCACACAAACGATCTTGAAATGCAGAATCTTCCTAAAAGTCTTCAGAACCAACAGAACAGCCCTCATCTCCAGTAAGTTGATGTGCTAGGAATGCTGTTCCCCAGACCACTCTACCGACTGGCAATGACCATCGAAGAAAGCCTCCTTACCTGTCATGGACGCATCCGTGAACAACGGCACACTGGTATCTGACTTGGACAACGGAATCTCCCGTCTGTATCAGTGCATCACCGAGCAAACTCAGGCCAAGGATCCCATTCCCTGCTGGACGAACATCTAGAAAGGTCTGATGTGAAGAATTCCCGGGGGGAGCACATCTGCCAGAGCGTCGGGCTTACGTAGAAAACTGAGAAACCTACGAACCTGGACGTGGAACCAGCTGATGAACGTCAGAGTAAGGTCTCTGGCCTTCTCGAACACATCCAATGTAGGAATGGCAATATACTGAACCGTGTTGAAACGGTTTCCCAGGAAGACAAAGTCCTGAGAAGGGGCAACCTCACTTCGGACTCCTCTCTAGAAGGGATGAAGCCGACTTTGAGTAAAACTTGGGTCTTCTGCTCTTAAGATTTCCGCACTAAGTGGAGCATAAGATAATCATCTAATCGAATGCAAAAGAACTGCGTTGCCACCTCGTCAGTTCATGATTCTAGATAAAGTGCCAAAGAAAAGTTTCCTACAGGTGGTGGTGGACAAGTGTACATGCCGTCGTTTTGGGCAATTTCTCCTGTTCGATTTGATTGTGTAGCTGATGAAGTGTAAGGGCACGTGAACATTTTGGAGTCAATGCAGAAACTCCTGTGGTAATTGATGGGTTTATTCTGATGTTCCTCAATTCGCGAAGAGATACGACTCGAAGTATGAGGATGAGGTTTGAATGTTTCGCTGCTGGTTCTTTCATCATCAGGTTGCATGACTGGGAGGGTTGTCTGTGCGACTACACTGGAACGTCTAGGTTGAGGTTTAAACGATAGGTTTGATGATAGGATCGTGGTTGCATCTGGGATATAAACGCCAGGTTGTGTCTCCTGCCTAGACAAAAGCTTGGTCACCTGTATTGGAGACACAGACTCTTGGGAGAACACAGATGGGTTTGGTGGGACCACTACATGTACACATATACTATAGCTACTGGGACAGTGTGAAATGGTGTAAACGTCCTGAGATGCTGGCGATTTCTTATGGGGACGCGTCCAGTGCCATCCATGGGAACAACATACTGGTGGCACCTTTACTACAACACCAGTTCGGTCCGATCGTCTAGGTTGGTTCCCGGTCAGGTTTTGTAAATGCACATGGTCGCCAATTTTCAGTGATTGCAGAAGATGTGTGTTCTCGCTCCAACGTTCATGTTCTCTAGAATGTCGCTTGGCAAATGCCACTTCTCGATGGGATAGTTCTTCATGTTTCATAAGGTGAGCACCTACCCATAGGAATTGAAATAGAATCCATAATGGGCATACTAAAGACAATCAATGCTGGTGATGTCTTTGTTTCTGATGTACATCAGTAATGCCCGCTTGAACTTATCCACATCAACACATCAAGAGACCCTGTCGAACATTCGTTTCACACTTGTGACACCAAACTCTGCTCTGCAGTTAACATGAGGGTTTGTGACAAATGCAATATCATGTCGTACTCCCCAAGATTCGTTTTTCTTTCCAGCAATGAATTTAGGACCTCCATACGATATCGTATCTTCACATATACCAAATGTGACAACTGTCTGCCACAGACACTCAACTAGGTCTATTGCGCCCGAACCAGACCTGTAAATCATAGGTCAGTTTGAATATCTGTCCACAATAATGACAAAGTCTATCCCATTAAACGAAAAGTAATCACTGCAAACCGTCTTTAGTAGTAAAGTAACTTGGGAGGATACTGTATAGCTGTACAGTATCCTCGCAACCTATAAGTATCTGTAGTGGGCATTGGTTTCATCAACCACAAACATGCTCGATTTAACGCGGTGGTATAGGCGCAATGCTAAAGGTAAATTTATGTCTGGTGTCACCTGGGAAGAAACCGGAATGATCGAGTAAAAAGGAATATATACGTCTTATGTCAGACCGTGAGAATCGTCAGCACGCCTTATAGATAGTCTATAGGAAACTTTATAATGCTGGTATCAGTAAAGTAGGATATACGTCTTATGTCAGACCGTGAGAATCGTCAGCACGTGTTATATATAGTCTATAGGAAACTTTACAACACTGGTATCAGTAGAGTAGGATATACGTCTTATGTCAGACCGTGAGAATCGTCAGCACGTCTTATAGATAGTCTACAGGAAACTTTACAAACTTGATATCAGTAGAGTAGGATATACGTCTTATGTGTGACCGTGAGAATCGTCAGCACGTGTTATATATAGTCTATAAGAAAATTTACAACACTGGTCTCAGAAGAGTAGGATATACGTCTTTTGTCAGACCGTGAGAACCGTCAGCACGCCTTATATATAGTCTATAGGAAACTTTACAACACTGGTATCAGTAGAGTAGGATATACGTCTTATGTCAGACCGTGAGAATCGTCAGCACGTCTTATAGATAGTCTACAGGAAACTTTACAAACTTGATATCAGTAGAGTAGGATATACGTCTTATGTGTGACCGTGAGAATCGTCAGCACGTGTTATATATAGTCTATAAGAAAATTTACAACACTGGTCTCAGAAGAGTAGGATATACGTCTTTTGTCAGACCGTGAGAATCGTCAGCACGCCTTATAGATAGTCTATAGGAAACTTTATAATGCTGATATATATATTTTCTGTATACTATATATAAGGCGTGCTGACGATTCTCACGGTCTGACATAAGACGTATATCCTACTCTACTGATACCAGTGTTGTAAAGTTTTCTGTATACTATATATAAGGCGTGCTGACGATTCTCACGCTTAAACATAAGACGTATATCCTACTTTACTGATACTGATTTCCTAAAGTTTCCTGTATACTATATATAAGGCGTGCTGACGATTCTCACGGTCTGACATAAGACGTATATCCTGCTTTACTTATACTGATTTCCTAAAGTTTCCTGTATACTATATATAAGGCGTGTTGACGATTCTCACGGTTAGACATAAGACGTATATCCTACTTTACTTATAATGATTTCCTAAAGTTTACTGTATACTATATATAAGGCGTGCTGACGATTCTCACGGTTAGACATAAGACGTATATCCTGCTTTACTTATAATGATTTCCTAAAGTTTACTGTATACTATATATAAGGCGTGCTGACGATTCTCACGGTTAGACATAAAACGTATATCCTACTCTACTGATACCAGCATTATAAAGTTTGCTGTATACTATATATAAGGCGTGCTGACGATTTTCACGATCAGACATGAGACGTATATCCTACTTTACTAATACTGATTTCCTAAAGTTTCCTGTATACTATATATAAGGCGTGCTGACGATTCTCACGGTCTGACATAAGACGTATATCCTACTCTACTGATACCAGTGTTCTAATGTTTCCTATAGACTATATATAAGACGTGCTGACGATTCTCACGGTCAGACATAAGACGTATATCCTACTCTACTGAAACCAGTGTTCTAATGTTTCCTGTAGACTATATATAAGGCGTGCTGACGATTCTCACGGTTAGACATAAGACGTATATCCTGCTTTACTTATAATGATTTCCTAAAGTTTCCTGTATACTATATATAAGGCGTGCTGACGATTCTCACGGTCTGACATAAGACGTATATCCTACTCTACTGATACCAGCATTATAAAGTTTCCTGTATACTATATATAAGGCGTGCTGACGATTCTCACGGTTAGACATAAGACGTATATCCTACTCTACTGATACCAGCATTATAAAGTTTCCTGTATACTATATATAAGGCGTGCTGACGATTCTCACGGTCTGACATAAGACGTATATCCTACTCTACTGATACCAGCATTATAAAGTTTCCTGTATACTATATATAAGGCGTGCTGACGATTCTCACGGTCTGACATAAGACGTATATCCTACTCTACTGATACCAGCATTATAAAGTTTCCTGTATACTATATATAAGGCGTGCTGACGATTCTCACGGTTAAACATACGACGTATATCCTACTCTACTGATACCAGCATTATAAAGTTTCCTGTAGACTATCTATAAGACGTGCTGACGATTCTCACAGTTAGACATAAGACGTATATCCTACTCTACTGATACCAGTGTTGTAAAGTTTCCTATAGACTATATATAAGGCGTGCAAACGATTCTCACGGTCTGACATAAGACGTATATCCTGCTCTACTGATACCTTTTTCCGAAGCCGTTTATGATGAGAGTACACTCAGATTTTTGTGTGTGTTATTCATATATATTACAAATATCTGAGTTCTAAAATATCCTTGGGTCTATATATGAGACGGACTGGCGATTCTCGCGCTCTGGCATAAGACTATGGCCTATTGTATTATCAATACATGTATCTGAGTTTCTTCGAGAGTCGATTTGAGACATGCCGACAATTATCACGGTTATAATATATAAGAAGGAAGAGAAATTAAGATCAATTTGTTAATAAGCAGTAGTCATAATGAATGTGTGACGAGGAAAGTCTAGTTCGGTAAAGGATTTGTTAAGGTAAAAGTATACCGGTACGTACAGTATATATATGTAATCTGTCCTTATATGACGTCATTGGTAAGTCAAATCAAATGATATAGCAAAGTTCATAATTACTGATGGTATCGTTTATCACATATAGTTTTACATGCAGATACGCAAACTTTGGTAATTATGACGAAATGAAATGTTTAATGATGTTTGACGTCAATATGTTCTTTATTCATACTTCGTAAATCCATTTGTGAAATATCTGAAGATGTAACATAAAATATCTCTCGAAATAAGCTCGACGTTCACGCGAAGATATGGGAAAGCGAACCATAATAAATATCAATTAACTTTGTAAACAAAGTATAAAATAAATATGGTGTGTCCGGTCTGTGTACGTCAGTGGTAATGTTTTCGCTAGTTTAGTTAGCTTCCTACATGTATATTATATATATACATGTATATATATAATTACCTACATGTACTTAAATAATCTAAAATATTTTCCATCTTTATCGAGAAATTGTTCTACACATGTAACTTTTATGACGCCGTTTTAAGCTTAAGCTGGTCGTTTGCAAACTGTGATAGTTAGGGCTAAGTTAGGTTTTATATTTAAAGCATAGCTTGTAATTTAAATAAAAAAGAAGTAAAAATGCATGCGATAATGTGTCTAGTAAAAAACATGTATGAGGTATCCAAGTACTTTTATCCACGTAGAAGCAATCACAATAAATATTTACATAATATTAGAGAAACAATCTACATATTTATTCAGGAATTAGTTAATAACTAACGTCGCACACGTACTGACAGTTCTCACGGAACTGATATTCCTCATGCCGTACTGTGAAATCCGTCAGACCCGGAACCGGAACTGACGGTTTTTCACGGACTTACAAATCTCACGCGACACCGGGTTAAAATTCTATCCTGGGCTCAATCTTATATACACAGGGGCCATTTCGAAGGTCTTTTTTATTTAGTTGGTTGATCCCTAGTAGCTATAGATGGATGTTTCATTTGACTATATTTTTCGTTTATGCTTGTTAAATGGTAAGCAGATATTGAAGAGAGTTTTTGATAGAATATAGTGAAGTGAACATGATAAACTTTATTAATTTTGAAATTTCATGAATTTTTATTGCAAAATACATTTTTGTTCTATCATTTACCTTTTTAATGTGTGTATTTTATAACACTTCGCTGAATCGCTGAATCGCTGTGGTCGAATCGATGTAATCTAGTTCTAGCTTGTGAAGATCCATCGTGGTAATTTAATTACTGGTTACAGTTTCAACTGTCACTTCACTTCCGGTTGCGCATAGCATTAAAAACACAAACTGTACAGTCTATTTACACAAGTACTGGTAGGATTTATATATTTTGACTTGCATGGTTCCATGCTAAATGTAATTTAATTGCTTACAAGTTCTTGCACATTAACTAAAGTGCCGTGCCAAAAGTATTCGGTCACAATGGCGGGGTGTTAATGTCGTGTCAGTAACATCGCTGAAAAAATCGCTGAAGCTTGGAATTAATTGTAAACGTCACTGATGATGACATGCGTTATTGTAAGGTTTTATTTTTGTTGTCGTCTGCTTTCTGGTTTTGTCCTTGGATGTATATTGCCAAGATAGGCCGAAAAGGAGAAGAACTGTCAATGGGCGTTTAAAATATGATCGTAGGATTGTTTAGGAGTCAACATTCACAACGAAAGATAGGTATGATGTTAAAAATATCCAAGTCTACAGTTATTGACATTTTATGTTACTTGTATATTCACTTTAAGCCTAGGTTTGGAAGTGTAGTTAAGCAATAAACTGTTACCAGATTGGACATACAGTTGATATGAAGCCCATCCGTCCGAAAGATTTGCATTGATGACAGCCCGTTAGGGCGCCATGAATATTTATCTTTCGGACGGATGGGCTTCATATCAACTGTATGTCCAATCTGGTAACAGTTTATTACTTATATTTCCATTACGATCATTCAAATTCAAAATTATGCACGTATATCCTTTGAATTTCACGCTTGCGCTAGTGTTGACGTCACCAAGTTTAATAAACGGAACAGCCATAGCATCAGATTCTGAATATTGTTCAACACAAAACGTTTTAAAACAAGCAAACCAATGAAAATTATGCGATGATATTTTTAATACATGCTATTTTGTCAATACGATAATACGCAAATTTTTAAAAATGTGGATAGACTTTTTATTATATCGCTTTTGAAATATGTAATGTTAATATATAAATGTGTTCAACTGAAACATGCTATATATTGATTGTGATTTATTTTCTCAAGGTATGCCGAAGAAGAAAGGAAACATTTACAGGCAGTACAGCCATGATGTATTAGAAGAGGCCGTGACGGAATACAAGGCCGGTGCATTGTCCCTCCGAAAATGTGCGGCGAAGTATGGGATACCTAGATCAAGCATATCAGACAATGCCCTTGGTAAAATCACTCATCCTTCTGCAGGAAAACCTGCTGTCATCCCTGTAGAGATTGAAAAATCTATAGTACAAAATGCATTTGAAGCTTCAGAAAGGGGACTGGGGCTTAGTCGGCATCAGCTCATGATGAAGGCCGGCCAGGTTTGCAAGCGTTTGAAAATTCAAACACCCTTCAAACATGGCATTCCTGGGAGGGACTGGTACCGTGGCCTTAGTAACAGGTTCCCCGATATTTCTTTGCGAAAACCAGCAAAGCTGTCAGCTTCACGTTCTCGCCTTGATTCTTCGACAGTAAGCGACTATTTTAAGAAACTCTCAAAGGTTATCAATGAAAATAACATTATCGATCCAAGGAACATTTGGAATATGGACGAGAAAGGGGTATCCCTAGAACACAAACCACAATCTGTTGTCGCGAGGAAAGGCACAAGACAGGTTGCTGGTAAAGTAAGCAACAACAGAGAGAATATTACTATAGTTGCAGCCATCAATGCAAATGGCAATAAAATGCCCCCTCTTATTATTGTAAAAGGGAAAACCCACCGCAGTCTGCATGCTTATGGCACGGACGAGGGTCCAAAGGATGCTGTTTGGACTTTCCAGTCAAATGCATGGATTGAGGATGTTTTGGGTGAGCGATGGTTCTCCGAGGTGTTTTTGTTGCATTGTGGAGAACATCGCCCCCAACTCCTAATTCTCGACCAACACAAATCCCATGAGGTGACTGGATTGTTGGAGAGAGCTCGTGAAGAAGGTATCATCATACTTGCGTTGCCATCTCATAGCTCGCATTGGCTGCAGCCTTTGGACAAAGGCGTATTCGGACCACTTGAAAGAAAATACAACAGCGTTTGCACTGAATACACTAGTGAAACCGGACGTGTGGTTACAAAGTGCGTTTGGCCTAAACTTTTCAACACGGCCTGGGAACAGGCTATGTCCGCAGACAGTATTCAGAGTGGGTTTCGGGCAACGGGAATATTTCCTTTAAATCCAGATGTACTACCGGCACACGCGTTTGCACCTTCTATGGAGCAGAAGTCCGTTGTCGGTTCAAAGGGTGATGCCTCACATATTGCTTCTACTGCAGGTAGTGTTGACGGTTCTGCTGTAGGAGGTGGATTTGCTATTATTAGCGGTGACGGTACTCCTGCTGTTGTTGGTGGTGACGGTACTCCTGCTGTTGTTGGTGGTGACGGTACTCCTGCTGTTGTTGGTGGTGACGGTACTCCTGCTGTTATTAGCGGTGACGGTACTCCTGCTGTTGTTGGTGGTGACGGTACTCCTACTGGTGGTGGTTTGGCTGTTGGTGGTGGTAGCGGTACTGCTGTTGGTGGTGGTAGCGGTACTGCTGTTGGTGGTGGTTTGGCTGTAACTGTTGGTAGCGGTACTGCTGTTGGTGGTGGTTTGGCTGTTGTTGGTGGTGACGGTACTCCTACTGGTGGTGGTTTGGCTGATGGTGGTGGTGACGGTACTCCTGCTGTTGATGGTTTGGCTGTAGCTGGTGGTGACAGTTTGACTGTTGGCGATGGTGGTGGTATGGGCGTTGTTGCTGCTGGTGGTGGTGGTTTGGGTATGTTTGGCGGTAACGGTACTGCTGTTAGTGGTGACGGTTTGGATGTTTTTGACGGTGACAGCACTGCTGCTGGTTGCGGTAGTTTGGCTGTTGTTCCCAAGACCATCATACAAGATATATCACAAACACCATCCAAAAGTGTCCCAACTGTTATAAATCTGCCCTTGTTTCCTGACCTTCCCCGAGGGTTCATGCATGAGTGTTAACATTTCCAACAGTGGGGAGGTTTCGTGGAATTCTGAAATAGAACACATATTTTTGCCGAAAACACCAGCAAAAACGGTCAAAAAGGAAGCTATAAAGAAAAAGTTCAGTATCACAAAAAGCCGTCTGCTCACTAGTGATGAAATTGTCGAGGAAAAACGACAGAAAGATATAGAAAAGGAGAGAAAAAAGCAGGAGGCTGCAGAGCGGAAGAAAAAGCGAGAGGCCAAACAGCGTGCTCAAATGCTGCAGCAGCTGTTTGAGAAACTTGTGGAAAACCATTAACTGAAACACACAGACTTCAATTTGAAAAAGAAAATATCTTTTCTCCGAATAAACGTGAATCGAAGAAGATTTATTGCTAATATTTGATATCGTTTTATTGTGTACAACGAGTTTGAAGAGAGCTGCAAAATATTTCCTGTATAGTGTTAAATATTTAGACACTTTACCTGTTTTCAAAACCGGATGAAATGTTTATCACACTACCGAAATTAATCTACAAAAGTATATTAAAACAATTTGTCTGCATGAATTCAATACATTCAGAGTACGGATCTCCCGTTCTAATTTAATCGTTCTTTGTTGTTTGTCAAACACATCCATTTTTACAAGAGTTTTCAAACTTCATATATTTCCGATGCCGTTAACGCATATAATATAGATGGTCACATTGAAACTTACGTGTATAAAAGGGGATTGCATGGTTACGAGATTTACATCAGTTCCTGGACGAACTCTTGTGTCATTAGACGCTGCAAGTTTTTGAAGGAATTGGCTTTGATAATATACACTGTATGCATGCGCAGATGGCAACCAATTAAAACCATGTTCATGAATATTGATATGAAAGGTATGCAGTGCAAAGTCCAGAAATATATCGTTGATTTACGTCGACTAAGATTATGGGGAAAATGAACATTATTTAGTGAAATTTCCATTGATTGTAAAATTATAACGCATACGTTATCTGAGATGTCGGTAATATCAGTCAAGTCTAGTGGTTATATAGTCCATTCAACACGTCCTATACGATAGACGTAAATCAAAAGGTAAGTAGAGAAGTGTTTTTGCTTTCTAAACATTAAATACTGTATATTTTGATATGTCTAATTGAATTAATAGGCCTACCACGTGCACAGACAAATGTAAACTATGTGAAGAATTATAGCACGTGCAGAATCATCAGACTTGTACAGCACCTTACGTAATCAAAACAGATTTTATTAACATTCCCATTTACTTTGTTTATCTTTTCGTTTAGTACTTTGCAGAACTAAAGCGGAAAAGGAAGTATTACCATATATTTCACCAATGTAACACTTGTTATCTAGGGTGACCGAAATATGACTTGGAGTGACCGAAATATGACTACATGTGACCGAAATTATCCCCAATCAAAATTTTCGTTTGTTGGACCTGTGATAGAGTTATCTCCCCTCATATACACATTGCTAGCTATTAGTTTGGTTCCCGGTAGATGGCCTTTCCGAAAGCCGCAGCGATTTTGGCCATAACATCACCGGAATAACCCATGTGACTGTTGCAATGCGAAAGTGACCGAAATATTACCCATGTACTCTATTGCGTTTTAAATACAAGTGTATAGTATAAGAATTCCACGAGGCAAAATTCATCAAGAAGAGATAATAAAAAAAAATCACAGTATACTATGTTTCTTTTTTAACTAACTAGAACATGATAGACACAAATGAACAAAGACATGGAATAACAAAGTCACACCTGAGGCAAGATTAGAATGTAGGGGATGAAGGATCGTTCAAATAGGATATCAAAAATCATCACATAATCTGCCTGATATCCAGTGACTTTGCCCATGGGATATTTTTGTCACCAAGTGTAGTATACATATCCTGAAACGCTTTTCATTGGCTGGAAATCAATTGTGACGTCATGACGTGATGCCAAGGCTCGCAAAAAAAAAACACCAACCGAAAATGAAATGAATATTTTCATTTAGAATCATACCTATATCAGATTTCACAAAGTATTCTTTTAATGATGGAAGAGTCGACTATGTGTACTTCGGATTAATCATTATATCGACTTTTATACCTAGATTAATAATTCTACTTTAGATAAGCGACACACTTGTGTAAATAAAACGTTCAATGTTAGAAGAATAAAACACGTCTTCAGATTTGCATTATTGAAGATGTTGCACCATCAACAGAGCATAAATGATACTCATTATCTAAACAATAACTGACGTTTAATCATGTATATAATTAACGCAAAAATGTATACAAATAATTCATTTTGCTTTTGGTGCATATGCAATCAGCGCGTTCAATACAGGACATAGTGCCGTGGATTTCTTTTAGGACGCAATTAACCATTTTTGATGTTTTTTCTTTCCCTTGAAGTAAAATAAGCAGTATAACTTTTCAATGGTTTTGAATTGCTAATGGTTTAAAACAATTGACTTTTATAACTGAAAAAAATACTAACTCGTTTTTGATAAAGAATAGAAACCGTTAGTCAGCGGTCTAGCATCTTTCAATAACACAATTTCATTTTATATTTGATTTCATATAACCTTTTACGGTCGTATAGTTTTTTGGGGAATCTTAGCTTAGCCATTTTTTTGTTATTAAAACGTCAGAACAAAATATCATACATTTGTAGCATGGTAACATCAGGAGTAAAACGTAACTGATAGATGTAATGTAGTGTAATGTTGTTTGTATAACTGTTTCTTTTCCAACATTCCAGACGTATGTCCTTCTGACAAATGGGTGCCTTTCAACCGTAAATGCTACTACTTTGATAGTACAAGATCTCTGGATGAGAATGCCGTAAGTATGTTTTTGTTGCGATCCAGTTTTGAACAAATAAAATTAACAATTAATAATAAATGAATAAATGAAAAACTTAATAGGAAAATGTAATAATTGGCTTCGTTTTGGTGGTGGAGGGTATACAATAAAATAAATAAAACATAAAAGAAATAATTAGTGAAGGAAAACATAACACAATTAATTTCTCTCAACAATATGTATTTACACTTGCTAGGCTTGTTCACTATACGCAAATACTAGCCGATTTTGTTTACCATAACTGCATGGTAACATTGAACTTTGAACTTGCGTATGAAAATGTTCAATGCAACATAAAGGTGCTACTTTTTTTAAAAGAAACATATTGCTTTATTTATATGTTGACGCAACATTACGTGTATATTGTTGTTTTTCATAGGATTTTGGAAAAAAAGTAAACAATACAAATATGTTTTATATTTATCAGAAACATATATACATAGAGATTGGCAACTCCGCCATTTTTACGATCGGCAGATGTACCTCTGTATGAGCTTAGGGGTGTTAAGATAAACTCTTAAATAGTTGAATACAACAATATAAATTTGATATGTTTTAAAAGTTCAGTAATTTTCAGATGGTTTGAGTACGATTTTGGATAGAAAAAAAATAGTATTTTAACTTATATTTTAATAAAATGAAATGCACTTCCGGTTTTGAATATCTGATTTTCGAAAAACTAGGTAAAATAGCTGATTTTCATGATTTCAAAAATCATATTAAATAACATTACTCGGGAAAACTGGTCACATCAAACCATGATATAATGTTTAAACTTTGAGTTGATGAAAAAAAAACATGTTTAAAAGAATACACTTAAAAGTAGATAGCCAAGGGGAAATGCTTATAAACCAGATGTCCCGCTGCCTGTCAACATATACAAAGAAGGAGTTTCCAATCTCTATGTATATATGTTTCTGTATTTATATATGATTAAAACATTTTTTAAATTAACAATTGTATAAAGAAACTTGGAAAAATATCCCGACCGGGGCGACGTGCAGTTCTTTCATTTTTTGTTAAAAATGATGGATGTCAAATGTAAACATTACCTCTGTGTCTGTGTCCTACAATCGAGTCTTTGGGGTTGACGGGCGTGAGACCCTCTGACAGAGGTCAGCTATAAACATATTCTCTTCTCTTTGTTCTTTGAGAATTTAATCATGTGTATTATAAAACATGCACCGCCAGTAATCCACGTGTTGACAGTAACGCGTCACCACAAATACATTGTATCCATCGAACACAAGTAAAGTTGTTCCATCTATCGATGGCGATGGATCTAAGTGTAAATTATATAATCACATGGCTCCTATCGTCATGTCAGACGACAATCTCAAACACATTGAGGTACTTGAACACTGGTCTTTTGACAAATTCGGCAAACTTCAGTGTGTAAGCGTGCGTCAGCTTCGCCTCGCAGCACAATAACGGTCAACGAGTTCACACATGTGGCCGAGTTAAAATACTGTATGTTATTACACTATATCTTAACTTTTAGCAAAATTGAATATATATTTAAAGTTTTGAGCTGATTAAATAAAATTATCACTGAAATTTACTTTATTTGTTATGTTTATTTTATATTAAAATATTGCACTTTTTTGTCGTCGCGGATGAATAATTCTACCAAACGTGAAGAGTCATCATTCGCTGTTTAATTGAATAAGCTCCTCCCACTTTTGACCGACTTTATTGAATAATTACGTCACTTTCAAATGACGATTTAATTGTATAAAATATAAATAAAAAGTCGTGTGAGTGTAAATATAGGGATTGGATTTCGTTTTTATGTTTACGTTATGCTAACGCGCCCCATAGAATATATTCTTAGAGGAATTGCTCCATACAAGCATGGTTAACATAAAAACGAAATCCAGTCCCTATATGAGGTCTAATCAATAATTGTTAATGAGTTGGAATCAATGAGGGAAGTTCGTTTAGAACTTAAAAACTATATAACGTTTGTATATATTTTTTGTTTGTTATACTCAATGTTTTGGTATTTTCTTATTGCTCAAGTGTAAAATAAATCAAAAAAGAAAGTTGCATTCTAATGCGAGAAATTGAAATGTAACAAAATAACTCGTTCCTATATTTTGAAAATGTTAAAAGATATATTCATTCATAATATATTTTATGCTTCTTATAAACTAATATGCATATTATTTAGAATGATAACATACAGATTGCTCCATTGAATATTAAAATACTGAAATTGTGGCAATAACTAAGAATGCTTTACTATACCCTTATGCGTTGTACGAGGCTTTTTAAAGGAAGTAGATGTTTTAAATCAAGCTATGTTTATTACTTGATTTTATACTATTGTTATATTCGATTATCTGATTATATACAAATGTCTAATCCCCCAAAAGGTAATTTGTGAAGGCATGGATTCCAAACTAATCAGAGTTGACAATGAAGAGGTCAATTCCTTTCTCAAATCTGAAGTTTTAAGACGCGGTAAGTTTACCAACAATTAACACATGCAATATATCTTCACGTGAATTTCACGTAATTTTTTTCACAAAAAATTCACGTGATTTTTTTTTACGTGAAATTCACGTGAAATTTATATGAACTTCACTTTTTTTAAGACGAACCCAATTCATCACCACATGAAATATATCAAAACAAAATTCTTACATTTCAATTCAATTTTAATTTTTTTTATTACAAGCTGTTCCAAAAATTTCTAAACCTAGGCTTGTGCAAGTTTACCACGAGAGACGTAAGAAAATAGTTCGTTTTTAAAATACAACTTATTAAAATAAATAGCGCAATATTACAATTTATCATACAACGTGAACAAAACTAATGCTAAAATTGCAAAATGAGAACTAATAATAAAGATGTTCTTGAAAATGTAAAAATATGTAAGTGATATTTGCACTTCTTGTCTGGAATATTTTTTGCGCGAAAACCGATGTTAATCTTCCCAAGGTCATTACCAAAAATGAAACTGAGGAATACGTTTTATAGCTTCAACGAATTATTTTCCATTGTCCGGCTCTAAGCGCGCTGTGGGTCGTTGAGTGGAAGAAACCAGAGTACTAGGAGAAAATCTGCGTGATCGGGCAGGTGGTATCTGACCTGTTTCACGTCATTGCCGTGGATCCAACAAATGTTTCGTTTATGCTACATACATATGTATTTGCGAAAATTGATCTATGTAGAAAACTGGTGGCTTTTAAAACATCTACATGTTGATTGATAAATATTTGAAGTTAATTAAAGTTAAAGAGTAAGTCATTTCCAGCAATTGCAATGTATTGGATAAACAATGATGAGATGTATATCCATGTTATACCTGGTATATTTACAGGTTTTTGGGCTGTGTGGATTGGTGCCAATGATAAGGATGTGGAGGGTGAATGGATGTGGGGACCTGGGGACCCGTTGTCTTTCATCCAATGGAAGGATGGCGAACCCAGTAACGCGGAAGACCAAGACTGTGTCGTCATTAACAAAACCGGTTATTGGCTTGACTTCAGGTGTACGATAACTAATGCCAATTCGGCATGTGAAAGGCCCTATAACATCTCGACGTTATAGACATACACCACATTGGAGCCGTTGAAGACTACCACACTGTTACAATCTACAGAATCTTATAAACATAATACTCCTGCTACATTACATCCACGGATAATGTCATAATGATATTATAAACGTTCTTATTTCAGTGGTAGTTTTATTTTAGCGCTTTTCGCGCTGTCTTAAAAGCTCTTATTCATTTACAGCGTTACATTTTGTTAGAGGGTATTTTAGTATTTCCGGTATTGAACCAGCTTGAAATTAGAACTAATAAATCATAACATTTTTCACTATTGTGCTGAAATTAGACTGCGCTATATAAGTACGTTTACAGACGTCTTCAGAGCGTTTTGATATTACGTCATTACAGTGCTAGAAAACATTTCAAGCGTAAACTGATGCTAGAGCATCGTCAGGTCTTTAGATGATGATTACTTTCCTTTGCTGTACCATCTTTTCATTAAAATAAAGAAATATCCTTTGAGTTCTGAGAATTATTTCGGGATAAAATCACTGTATGAATAAGACCTTATTTATATCTCAATGCACAATTATATAAACTTATATCAAACATAAATAATTTGATTTTTTTTTTCCATTTTGATAAATATAAAATGTGTATTCATCCCGCAATGTTTGTTATGGTCAATAGAAAAGCGGCAATGACCTAGCTATCTTTGCTGGTAATGCACTGCATTTAGATATATAAAATCACATGTTGCAAACCTGTCTTTGACATTCTGCACCCATCGCGGTTCATGAATGTACCATGGTTTATAGAATATCAAATTGAAGGACCGACTTTTACACTACTACACCGCCCCCCCCCCCCCCCCCCCCTGAATGATGCCGCCGTCTATCTCTACTGTGAAATTCAGTACACGTAACGCACGTTTGTAGTTCAATAATTTGGTATTGGTTAGAAAATGCACGTGTCATATGTGGCGGTCTTAAAGTTTGAAGATTATAAGACGAGTTCGTGTCTTTAGCGTCAGTCCTGATCACTGATTATTTAAAACACCTGTTTAACTTTGTTTTTATAATATAATTAAATTGAAATGAATGCATGGTTTAAGGGAGGCAACTCCCGATATATATAGTGAATCGATTAATACATGAAGTGTTAAATTATGTAGCTTCCATTTTATAAATTCCTGTAAGACGTGAGTCTAGATTAATATTTTTCTTTAAATCAAGTTAATAATTGACATTGTTGTCATTTCTAGAACTATGAAGCTACCTTTGAACAACAAAAAGATGTGCCCTTGCAGTATATTTCAATATGGACATATGTTGAAATAACATATAAGCATTAGATAATTAGTTACATTTTATATAAATATATATGCGGACCTACCAAATTGCCCATAGATCATTTTTGAGTTTTTTGGATCTAGATCATATAACAACAAAAGGATTGAAAGCTCACAATGACGAAACATCTACCCCACAAAGTTTTATCGACCAAAAAATAAATTGTTCGTGTATCTTCACGTTATTACCGTTGAAAAGGTCGATATTTTTTTTTTATTTAACGCCATTCTTCACAACTCTACAACGTGCCGTCAGTAAGGCGATAGGACTCCCATTTCAACAAAACGAACACACAGTTATCTTAGTCTGGTTTTGGAGTTAGCGGTGAAGCTTTTACATGCACCATTATGTACATGTATGTATTAACCTAACCTGAGATAATGTCATTGGCTGACTAAAATTGAAAGTTATTTGCTCTATTCGGGACATCTCGTTTATCTTGTTAACCAAAATTACACCAGTGGAATACATTTATAATTCACACAGATGCGTCACCGCAAATTTATTAAAACCCTCATTAAAGACCGTTCTTGTGTTAGATTTGTTGAAAGTGGGACGATATCGTCTAAGTGTTTGTCAGTAGGCCCACTGAAAATGGTATTTGTTTTTGCTGATAAAGCTAGACGGGGTATATTTTTTTCCATAATTACACACGGTATGAGAGAAAACCAGCATTACACACAAAGATATGGGAGAAAACAGCATTACAAACGCAGGTATGAGACATACCAGTATTGCACCCGTAGGTAAGAAGGAAAAAGAGTAATACACGCCTAGGTATCAGAGACAAACCAGTATTACACCCGTAGGTATCAGAGAGATAAACCAGTATTACACCCGTAGGTATGAGAGAAATACACCAGTAATACATGCGTAGGTATCAGAGAGATAAACCAGTATTACACCCGTAGGTATGAGAGAGATAAACCAGTAATACATGCGTAGGTATCAGAGAGATAAATCGGTATTATACCCGTAGGTATGAGAGAAATACACCAGTAATACATGCGTAGGTATCAGAGAGATAAATCAGTATTACACCCGTAGGTATGAGAGAAATAAACCAGTAATACATGCGTAGGTATCAGAGAGATAAATCAGTATTACACCCGTAGGTATGAGAGAAATAAACCAGTAATACATGCGTAGGTATCAGAGAGATAAATCAGTATTACACCCGTAGGTATGAGAGAAATAAACCAGTAATACATGCGTAGGTATCAGAGAGATAAATCAGTATTACACCCGTAGGTATGAGAGAAATAAACCAGTAATACATGCGTAGGTATCTGAGAGATAAATCAGTATTACACCCGTAGGTATGAGAGAAATAAACCAGTAATACATGCGTAGGTATCAGAGAGATAAATCAGTATTACACCCGTAGGTATGAGAGAGATAAATCAGCATTACAACCATAGTCAAAGACTTTATAATATAGAAAATGTCTGGCCCGCTCATCATGTGAGGATAATATCGGCGGAGTTTTTTCCTGCGTGCGAACGGAGATTATATGTGTGAATATGGAATAATAATCTTCAAATTATAGTACACATGTTTTGAAATTGTGCAATAGTTTTCCTATATTTTTAACTTTAAGGTGAATACAAATATCGACTCATTAACATGTAATATATATGTGAAATGTCATTCTCTATATTTCAAGTGCCACTACAGTAATATCTAGTTACACAGATTCGAAGGTAGCAACATAAATATATATAGCGTATTCTTTAAAAAAAAGAATTATTCATGTTCACATATTTAGTATCACAATTGTAATTTATGTTCTAATGCCTTATTTAAATCTTTTTTAAATCCATTTCACAATATTGTATGTTCAAATGCAATAAAAATAAGACAATTTTGCAATTATGAATGGATTCCGGATAGGGAGGCTGAAGTTGGTTCCGAGTTCCGAGTTCCGTTTAAGCTAAACGGAACTCGGAACCAGGATTTTGTTTTTTAAACAAAATTTAAAGAATTCAGTTTATGTAATTTGAACATATTACATTCCGGATATGTTTAAAAAGTATGTGTACAATGGGGATATCACACGTAACTAGTGTGTGTTATTTAATTGTATGGGTTTTACAGGAAGTTTTTACACATAGGACTTAAGTGGATTCAATGAAATGGCAAAGTATATAAGTAAAATGATATACATATACATCTATGCTATACAACGTATAATTACCTCCGCGAGAGATTAAACCATGGACGAGGAATCGGTGAGATCTGAAGGTAGCTCAGTAGTATACAGACATATCTCCAGGTAACAATTATCTGAATAGTAACTTTCTATAGAATAATTATATAATTTATTATATAAGTGGCGGGAAGGTTATTTCTATGTGTGATCAGATTGTTTTTGATACAAAACAGACACATGAACCTATCATTGGTGTGTGTACATTGTACAGCCTCGTAACCACTTGCAGTATTTCACACTGAAGTTTCGACACAAGGGGAAAGTGGGGAGGGGGGGGGGGTGCTAGGAGTAGGTTAGGAATATAATGGCCCTTCCCGGGTATGAATTATCCCACAACTGTGCATGGGTTTTTTTCCTGGTATCGCGCCCACACACTCTCATGCCCCTTATGTTTAGGTGTGATGTCATTTGTTCTGTTTCATTACATAACATTACACCATGAGATTTTCTTTCTTTCTTTTATCTTTCAAATATCGTGATTATTTTTTACCTGCAGTTTATCAACAGTTTTTCTTTACATAAACTTCACAATTATCACATAAGTATTTTTTGCTTGTGTTTAGAATTATGTCGAAAAACTATTACTCCAAAATGAAGACATTAGCTGAAGGTTTAATGGACATCGGTCTAATGACGGCCAACGCGAGTCAGCTAAAGGCGGTGATAGACGTGGGTCCGACACACAGATACTACTCGACACTGCTACCACTCATCATTACCTCCCTTGTACTACAGGTATTGGTCGGCGTCCTAGTTCTGGTCCTGTTTACGGATGACGAGGACGGAGAAAACCTCAGGTGTAAAAGGATAAACAATGTTGTTGTTGGTGTGATATTTATCATCACAGTTTTAAACGTTCTTATTGGAGGTTTCGGAATATCAGCCTCTCCACCTGATTATTACCACGACGTGAACGCTAGCGGGACATCATGATCCGTCGTTCCAATGTTTATTGACATTTATGTCAATATTTGATATGGACTTGGACAGAAATTAAAAATCAAAATTCTTTTAAAAACATTTCTTAATAACATTCCTTAAATTCCTGAATGTGGCGGGTACTAAAATTGCCATAGCTATTTCAACTTTAAATAAAAACCAATTTTCCAATTTCCCTCGGGTATTTCCGACTTTTTTGTAAACATCTGAACCCCTAGAGAGGTGGTAAGATTTTTGAAAGTTTCAGAAATATACGTACTTAAATACAAAAACATATTGACAACTCAAGAAGAAAAATAACTTTATTCGAAAATTTGTCAAAAGTAACAAGTCAAGGATATATTCAAAAATGGTATAATAGTGCTACATAATGTGAAAGATTTGTTTTAAATAAGATGATATTTGCGTCAATACAAACTAGTAAAATGTTTTAAGACAATAAGTTTATTATTCATAAATAGGCGTTTACATGTATAATTAAAATGACTTGATATATAATATATATTCTACTTTTTATTGAAGCTTCAGTGACCAAGGGGAGGTAAATTTTGTATACAACTATAAGAAGGTTATAACTTTCTTTATCCAATCATTCTTGTATTATGATCAGCACATACTTATTACAATGAATTTGAAATCGATGGGGAACAGAAATAAGTGTCATACTCGTACAATGTATTTAAACCTATTACTACTTGATTTACAACAAATAATAACTTTGGTACATGTTAATTTCATTATCTGCATGACCACTCGCTCTCATTAACATTTAATATTGAGAAATACTAGTAAATAACAGAAAAAGAATAATCAACAATAGTTTAAACTTAAATGATATATATATAGTTTTTTTTAATTTAGACTTTTATCAATTTTATTTGCTTTTTCCGCCTTTATAAAAGTACAGAGAAAGATAACAGTTGACATCACTTTCTCATACTCACTTTACATATGATGTATCATTTGGAAGCGGTGGTACTAATAAAAAGGTTAGGAGTCACGATCATGTAGGTTTTCTCCGGGCACTCCGGTTTTTTCTTACTCTTAAACCTCGCGTGCTTTCATCCAGGCCATCGAAAGTGATTTGTATAAGTGGTTTAACTCGCAATCGATGTACAATATTAATGTTTATATTTATATATAGAGATATTATACAATAAGTATCTATATTGTCTTTTGAATGCCAATATTCAATTTACCCTTTTCTTTCTTTCTTGAAAATATCCCGATATTTTTTGTATGGAGAAATGACTTGCAGTCGCGGTTTTTCACGAATTTATTTACAAGATGGCAGTTAGTCTTAAGATTAAAATGCAAAAAAAACGTCGAAGCATCAGAGCAAAATATCTATAATTTCTACCCTGGGAATCACGAAATGTTGCAATACCCTCAGCAATCCCCGGCTTTAACAACACATTTTGACCCTCGGGTAGAATATCCCTATCATCCAAATCTACATATGAAAGTGCCTAATAGTATCGACCACCTTATAGTTAAAATATTGTTGTCGACCATGCCACATACATATAAAAATCATCCCTGCAATTTCATAATGAAATTATGATTTGAAACTGCTTAATTATATCTAAAGCGGTGAATGAGTTTATACATCCAGGCAAATATTTTTAAAACTGTATTGATTTTAATAAAAAAAAATCAGAAAAATATAATTTTACAATTGGGAAAATAGTCATACGTGCTATCAATATTAGTAAATACATATACATACGGTGAGAGCATGAAACATAACTGTTGTGTACATTTTCATATCACATTTAGAAGTTGTTATTGATTATTCTTAAAAGTAATCCTTTAGGTAATTGTACATAAACCATGAAAATCATGAATTTTACAGGACTGTGCATAAATCTCGTGTGTTGTAATTAATATTTACAAGAAATTTTACACGTTTGTCTGTCAATTTCAATGATTTTGTTCAGTTAATTCCTCAAACTTGACGGATTTCAATACATTACTGAACACAAAATAGCATATCAAAGCTTTCGCCCAGTGGCATATATACCTATATTTACATATGCCTCTATATAGCCAACGGGAGGGGAGTTGCGTTCAAATTAGCGTAAACGCAACGACGTATGAATACAAACCCAAAGTAGGATCGGACTATTTCTAGTTCACGCTTCGGTAAGATTTTGCGTCATATGATAATCTAAATAAACTATAATTACTTAATTTACATTTTACCTTTTCACAGATGACAGATTTGCTTTGAATTAATAATAAACTAAAAACGATTTCGGTCTTCTATTTGTCTCAAGACTGATCCTTAGGCGGCACAGACAATAACATGCTCGTCATTAGCCTACTCGGTTGGCCTACTGTATGAAATGTAAACAAAGTTTCATCGTTATCGGATTCAAAATAATATTTAATAGTTGTTATTAGATCCAATTAAAATGTATTTGACATCAAAACAGAATATGTGTTCAAGCATTGTAACGGTAATAAACAACAAAAAGAATCGCTGGTCGGGTCTACAACCGGGGGCTTTCCTCAGGAATGTTCAAGGAATTCCATAGTTAAGTCAGTCACACACCATGCAAACACTTGTCTATCATCCGTACAATAAAATAAAAGTCGTGACTATGAAGAATTTAGTCTATATCGCGTACGTAGACCGATACATACATTAGAAACATTCAGCAGCTCAACAGTCATACCATTTGATCAACAGACTATTTCACAGTTACTTTCCTCGGATGAAAATCAAATATGGCGGCTCGCTCCACTTCGGACCGCATCACTACCATGACAACGATACCGGTAGTCGCTCCGCCTCAGTTATCTCAATTTTGATTCAATATGGACATTATTGATACATTATCAAATTGGGAAAAAAATATACCAGGTAATTTAAAAATAATTAAAGGTGTCATTGTTATATTTCAAATCAAACTGCAGCTATAACATTCAACAATCGGAACTATATCTTCGGTCATCCTGACTACCGTAGTTACCCAACTTAGCAACCATCACCGTTTTAAATTTGACGTAAAAGTAGACTTATTTATGTAAATATAAAGATTGAACAGTGTTTTGATTGCGTTAAAGGTGGTATGAACGCAATGGGATACAGACATATTCTACATGTAGCGCTAACGCGCTACATTGAATATGTCTGTATCCCATTGCGTTCATACCACCTTTAACGCAATCAAAACACTGTTCAATCTCTATTTAACGCCATTTCATCAATGATGAAACAAGTCCCGCCCACCTCATATCTGTTTGGTTCGACGGAATTAACCGAGCGCGGGTTTGTAATACCTTAGGGTCAGCTGTATATTGTAAGTTATTCAAAATATCCATTTTTTCTTGGCTCATGGTTATTTCATAGGTCAGAGGTCAAAGGGTGAAAATTGTCATTTTCATTGTTTAAGTCCTAATTAATTAAATATCATAATAGAGATATTTTTGTCATTTTTTATGTAAAAAATTGGTTTGTGAAACTCTGTTCAGAAGGTGATGAAAATTTCAAAACGTATGCCACAGTGACCTAGTTAAGCATTTGTTCTGTTTTAGCATTTAAACCTTTTCGTTATTTGTAATGAGTACTTCATTTGGACCTGGACATGACTTATTTATGATAGTTGCATCCTAAGGTCACATTGACTAGGTCACGCGCATAAGTCCTTAGGTCATATTCATTGACTGGTATCATTCCACTAACAAACGTTAAAAAATGCACATCAGTCTTCTTATTGCCAGTACCTTCTAATTTCATATCTTATATACCGTAATTATAAAATACTTTAATATCATCGCATCCCTTATTATGTGTTACTTTTTTTTCTCACAGCAGAACGATAACTTTATTGATATGTATCATAACTTGTGTTGTATTACAGTGGCTATGTTCTCAGCCAATTATATTGAACAATTTTTTTGTTTGTTTGATTAATTAACGTCCTATTAACAGCTATGGTCATGTAAGGACGGCCTCCCATGTATGCGGTGTGTTGCGTGTATGTTGTGCGAGGTGCGTGTTTTGGGAGATTGCGGTATATTCATGTTGTGTCTTCTTGTATAGTGGAACTGTTGCCCTTTTATAGTGCTATATCACTGAAGCATGCCGCCGAAGACACCAAGCAACACACCCCACCCGGTCACATTATACTGACAACGGGCCAACCAGTCATCCCACTCCCTGTATGCTGAGCGCTAAGCAGGAGTAGAAACTACCACTTTTAAAGACTTTGGTGTATCTCGGCTAGGGGACAGAACCCAGAGCCTTCCTCACAGGGGCGAACGCTCAACTCAAGGCCAAAAGTGAGGCGGTGCCAAGGGAGGCATTAGGAAAGATAAGGTCAGTTAGGAAGAAGAGAAAAGATAAGATCCTAAATTTAGTCGCCTTTTACGATCATGCAATAGGGGCAGCAGGTACAATTCTAATGCCCTACCTGCAGGGCCCATTGAACAAATGCAATATGTTGTCATATAGATGTTAAATATAATCCTTATACTTATTTCTTTTCTTCTGTTTTTCTTTTCATTTTTTTTATTAGGAATACACTTGATTGAATTGACGTGTCGTCGACAGGGCGAGATTGCGATATAACTATTCTGTATTTGCATATTACAGAGTTATCTGCCCTTGCGGTTTGGTATAGATTGTGACGTCTTGTATTTGCGAACGTAACATCACATTTTTCGGAGAAAACGACGTGAATTGCTCCCACAAAATAATGACACCATAATTTATACCTAACCTCAAGGGAGCTAACTCTGTAATATACAAAGATGGAAATATGCACAAACGGACCACCAGATGTACCAGTAATTACATTGTTCAATGTGTAACAGAATGGCTACCGGGATGGGATGTGGTAAGGCTTTTCACATCCAATCCTACGAATATCTGAACATTGACAGTTACCCCATCCTAGTTTACTTATGAAAACACACATTTCATACGACGTATCGGGTTCACCTGGACTCCATCCGTCGAATGTGACGGGATCCTCAGATCCCCAAACCCATTCACCATTCACCTTCTTGAGTCCAATCCACATTGTCCCCAAACCTGTAAGTATAGGAGATATGCATTCGAGTTTTAGACCCTTTTTGAGTTATTAATTTTATTATGTAAACTTATAAATTGCTTGTATAATTCTATATAACACTATATCGTTTCCTTAGGGGTAAGTTATTTTAACAGGAATTTCAAGATGACACTGGATCCCATCAAACGTAAGACTGAGGGATACGAATTACTCCAAATGGTGAATATGTGACAAAGAAGTAATTCCAACCGTGAATTAATTGCACTCCATTGTGCTGTTCAATATTTGTCTTCTTTCATTGTCCCGTTTTACTGTTTGTGTCATATTATGTAATCGTGTTCGTTTTGTGTGCCTTGATAAAAGGGCAGATCGCCTTAAAAATTTGACATTTTTGCTTGTCCACACGATTGGAATTACTTTTTTGTCCCATATATGTCATTTCTTTGGTAAACTTGAAAAGTAAGTTGATTTGATGAAAACCTATACGCATGCATTAGACTAAACCTACAGTATTACAACTGTTTTTTTCTCTCATACTTAAATCATAGTTGTGATGTCATCTATTGTTGTTTCTGTACTTTAACTCAAGGATTATGGGACCATTACCTGAAACTGTCCTATATGTTACCTTTTACTGTCTTATATGTGACTCAAATCCTGACGGGCCTCGATACAGTTCTTTCTCCAACATATTGTACAGTTTTCGGCTTATCTCCATAACTTACATGTGTAATACGATCTGGTCTCGGGCAATACAATCATGTCGCGTGAGACTGTGTTGCATGGCTACCCATGTGTCAACAAAATGACTATGTTCTGCGTATAATTTTGACATTGTTTCGCTAAATTGCAATAAAACGTCGAGGAATGAGAGAAAATGAGAGAAAAAAACCTCTGTTATATGTGAATATGAAGGATAGGGATATACTCTTCCCTCGGGATCACAAATGCAATCCTCAGGGTTTATCTTTGTGTGACCATCGGGTAGAGTATCCCTGATATTTCATATCCACATATGAAAGAGTCTTAAAGTGTTGATCTTGGCAAAATGTGAAAAATATGATCATTTCTGTCCACAGGTTTCGGCACATATTTATCACCAACAAGTCATGCCATTATATATACATATAGGGGAGCGCTTATTTCAGCGGATTCAACATTACAAAGCAAACACATCGAGTTCCTTTTACCTTGTAATGCATATACCGGTGAGTATTTATTTTATGCAAATATGGCATTTACAAACAACGCCACAATCTACGAGTTCATGGTATTACATAAGGTTAGGTCCCATGCATTTACACTGTTTATCAACTAAGAACACACAAGAAGCGATATATACATGTACAGGTATACAAAATATCACTAGTTTAAACAGGGTCTAAAACCTTAAAAGTGCACTGTATTCGTACCCAGAATAACAAAAGTTCTTGTCGAACGGGTACGTAAATCTAAAAAACCTAACGTAAAACAACTTAAAGGTACAACACGAGACGTCTGTACTGTGCATACTACATTGAATTGAATGGATTGGAAGATTTAAGCTACATAATACTGTCTGGCGATCAGAACATTATCAAAAAATCCGGTATGGCTTATAATACATGTATCTAATTTTTCAAACCAATATAAGTCAACGAATGTGCGCTACCGTAATAGAAGCAAACAAGAAAAAAAATGAATAAAAATTCGAATATATAGATTTATGCTGTGATTTTTTAAGAGAAAATATGATTCTTACAAAATTCTCAAAAAATTGCATGTAGGCCAATGTCAAAGCACTGACTTAAAAGAAACCTTCATGGTTAAAGAAAATTAAAAAAAAAACAATCTAACAGTTAAAGAAATAAGATTTAAATAAAATTCGAATACATACCCTGTCTATCTACTTCCGACTTGAGGAAGTCTTGAACTTCTGCGTCGTCGATTCTAATGAGTGTCGAATTCATACTGTTGCAGATCTCCTTATGGACAATGAAAAAGTAACAGCATAACAATTTCATTTCAATAATCAATAAAACCTGTAGGTGTAAACTTGCTATAGTAATGTTGTCTTGTCAGTAATGTCAATTAAGCATGCATACAGACTTAATGCTATAAAATTAATATATATATTTATATTGGAATTCAGGGTTTCCTAAAATGTGCATACCTAAAACAAGACTATTTTCAGAAGAAATTGATTTTGCAGTGATCATGACTGTACGGGAAATGTGAAGCTGGTGTCGAAACTAGATTATCTTCATATACATAACCATTTAAAAAGATAATGCATATTTTAGAGGCAAGGTCTTGTTTCTGTCCTAAAGCCTTAAAATCCTACCTGGTATGGGTAAAAACGCGAGAGAGAAAAATGTTGTTGTTTTTTGTGAAAATGATCGACCCTATAACTACTATGAATTAATGTTGGTGTTTTTTAACACTATCTAAAGTTTGACCAATCAAAGGCCCCTTTTCATCACTATGGACATGATTCATTTCAACGAGTCGAAAATCTGATAACAGGAGGTTGATCCAACGATAATCTTTCAAATCTTTATCATATTGATTAGCATCCCTTAATACTCCCATATACTCATTTTCATTGAAATCAGAGACCGAAATATTCAAACAGGAAGTTGGCCTAGCAGCCTTTTTAAAATACCAAAAATCTTTATGAAAATATACCCCATACCTTAAAACCCCTATTGACCAATTTTCATTGAGATCGGAGACCGAAACCTAAAACAGGAAGTGTTTCCTGGCGGCTATCTTCCGGCCCCGGAAAAAAGCCTTTATGCACCACCCCACGCCCTATGGAGTATGTCTTCCAAGGATCATGATCATCGCTCTAGTGGTTTCTGAGAAAAGTGTCGGAAACCATTCCGGCGGAAGAAAGTGGAAGAAACGAAAATAATAATAACAATATTATGAAGAACCTGAACAAAAACAACATGTCCCTACACTTAGTTTGGGGGACATAACAAAAAAGATATTTTTATAATTTATACATGTATATAACGTCATATTATAAAACAATGATTCTTTACTTACATTAAGATTATTTGCGGTTATCTTTGTCTGATTATAGTAGTAACATTTCCCGTTGAAAGGCATCCAGTCAGCCGTAGGGCACACGTCAGGTAAATCAATGTCTGGAAAACGCCATTAGATATTTTTTTTATTAAATTTAGATTTTTTTATTACAATTTAGAATTATTTTTTTACAATTTAGATTTGTTAATTATAATTTAGAATTGTTTTTTTATTACAATTTAGATTTTTTATTACAATTTATAAATGTTTCTTATTGCAATTTAGATTTTTTTTTTTCATATTAGTATTTCTTTTTTATTTCAATTTAGAATCGTATTTTATTACAATTTAGAATTGGATTCTATTACACTTTGGATTATGTTTAATTAAAATTTAAAAAAAAATTTATGGTAATTTAGAATGATTTTTATTGCAACTTTTGCATAACAATATAGATTTTTTTCTATTACAATATTGAGATTTTTTATTACAATTTAGAACTGCTTTTTAATTGTAATTTAGCATACTTTAAACTAACATATTTTCGATTATGATGAAATTTAGCATATTTCGTTGGTAATTAGAAATCATAAAATTGTTTAAAGCATTGCTAATGAAGTCAAACGTTAGTCTAAATCGTGGAATGAAATCACCATGAAAATAAAAATCTTAGGCAGAGTTATGTTTTACGGTCACTTACATTACCTGGGAATATGGACCACATATGATGCGATATCATGTTTAACGCATTTCTCAAATCCTTCTCATTTGATAGGCTTTGCCTTTGGTTGAAGTGGAAATCTTGGCCAATTAAAGTTAAGTTTGAACACAAGCATGCGCTGTGTAGTAAACTGCGTTTTAATGTGGTTGCTGTTTGCAAAGACGGTCTATGTTTAACTCATACAACGAAGAATATCAGTATTTTATTACGTTGACACACATGTGTAATGTAACACTCGTCAATAATATGTAAGGCTCACCATATGTGATATCTGGCTCCGATTTTTCAAAACACACATAAATCAAAAACGGACTAAGTTATTACTACATATACCTATACATTTATTATAACACAGGGTTTTCATACGCAACCATAAAATATATGCTGTATCTTTACTTAGTATATCGATATACATTTGATTGTTCCATTCATTGACCTATGCAGTATTTCATAAGCGTGAGAAGTTCTTTAAAAGAGAATCGCAGTAAATATTGCCAATATATGATCCTGATCCTTGGTCTTGACGTCCTTACCTAAGACCTGTACACACACGTGGTTTCCATCCTTCTTGTCGACACACATTTCCATATCGGAACAGCTGTCTTGTAAACATCCCGAATTGCCCATCTGTAATCCAAGCGTGATTTGTGGATATGGTAGAATGACATTATAACATTTGGGTTTAAGACAAGGGCATCCTCTGTTTGACGTTATATCCACATTAGACTATTTCACAGTAACTGTAAAACTGAAGGTGTTTTAAGAGAAACAGTTGACCAATTACCTGCCTAGAGACCTACAACTTTAAAGCCATATAATGTATCGTACATCGAATCTTTTGATGATAATCAAAAATTCAAACATATTCAGTTTTGCTTTGATATAGTCCATGGTTAATATAACGACAGTGATAGTAACCCCTTGAATGTTGTGATGATTCAAGTTTTGATTAAACTGATTCAGATACTGAACTCCTGGGCTTTTTCTAGTTGATAGTACAGCAGATACAAGTCTTAATGATGTCCCATTAACCATAGTTTAGATTGCATTATTAAAACTGCAGGCTCAAAGACACCTATCGTTTGTTATAACTGAATGTACCACACAGGACGACCATTTTTAAAAAATAAGTTTAATTCTGCTCTCACTACAAAATGATCCAGCAAATCGGCGATAAAGAAAAACATCTATCCCCAAATCAATATTTTGGGGAATTCGAAGGTCCTTTGTTCATTTAGTGGAAAATTAAGGATGGCCACTGGAGGCCTAAGTGTGAAACGGGATATCTGTAAAATGGTATAAAATTCGGCTAATAATATGTTTCGAAAAATAATAAAAAATAGAAGGCATAATGTATGTTTGAAGTTAAAAAAATTAATAGTTCATCTGTAGACATTAAAAGACACCTGTAGCTTTTACGGATACATCCACATGGAGTATGTTCCAAATATATCAAAAAGTGTCCATTTTGCATTATGAAATATATCCCTACATTAAATATTTACAATAAATGTTGGTTACTAGATCATGCGGCATGTCAATTATCGTGTATGTTATACCTGGCGGTAAAATTACACATCTTTCCTCGAAGAATCACTCTGTAATTCATATATCCCAGTGGGCACACAACATCCGGAGGACGTTTTTATTAGGTCCGATCGCAACGTTGCATTTAGGTTGCAAAATGTTGCAAATGAAAGTTTGATGTTGTAACCTCATCTTAGGTCATCGATATTTACTTTCTGATGTTATTATCATTTTTTAAAGAATTTTTTTACTTATTTTATTTTGTTTTTGTTTCGAGCCCGAAAAAAAAAAGATTAATATTTGATGTATATGTTTGTATCTATTTTAATATGATTTATACGATACAAGTAATTTTGCATATGACAGAGTTGACAAATTAACTTTAATTTCATTAGTTCATGTCTTGTGATATATTTTTTGACGACTTAATTTCGCGATTTAGATTGATGTTGTGTTCTGTTTGCAGCACAACTGTTCTGATGCGGAAGTTTGTGTAGACATGAAGAATGGGGACCACGTTTGTTATGGCCTAGGTAAAATTTCTGTTGCTAGAACAAAATTCACTTGTTGTCCACGTATCCAAGGGAAAGTTGATTAACCTCTCATATACCGCTTTTGTTAACTCAAGCATTACTTTCCATCCAATTGCGCGTGCCATTTCGTTGTGTCTTAATACTTGAACTCACTGAGGAATATCTTGCGTTTTAAATACAAGTGTATAGTATAAGAATTCCACGAGGCAAAATTCATCAAGAAGAGATAATAAAAAAACATAACAAAAATCACAGTATACCAATTATGTTTCTTTTTTAACATAGACTAACTAGAACATGATAGACACAAATTAACACGGACATAGAATAAAATAGTCACACCTGAGGCAAGATGTAGGGGATGAAGGATCGTTCAAATAGGATATTAAAAATCATCACATAATCTGCCTGATATCCAGTGACTTTGCCCATGGGATATGTTTGTCACCAAGTGTAGTATATATATATCCTGAAACGCTTTTCATTGGCTGGAAATCAATTGTGACGTCATGACGTGATGCCAAGGCTCGCAAAAAAACCCAACCGAAAATGAAATGAAAATTTTCAATTAGAATCATACCTATATCAGATTTCACAAAGTATTCTTTTAATGATGGAAGAGTCGACTATGTGTACTTCGGATTAATCATTATATCGACTTTTATACCTAGATTAATAATTCTACTTTAGATAAGCGACACACTTGTGTGAATAAAACGTTCAATGTTAGAAGAATAAAACACGTCTTCAGATTTGCATTATTGAAGATGTTGCACCATCAACAGAGCATAAATTATACTCATTATCTAAACAATAACTGACGTTTAATCATGTATATATTAACGCAAAAATGTATACAAATAATTCATTTTGCTTTTGGTGCATATGCAATCAGCGCATTCAATACAGGACATAGTACCGTGGATTTGTTTTAGGACGCAATTAACCATTTTTGATGTTTTTTTCTTTCCCTTGAAGTAAAATAAGAAGTATAACTTTTCAATGGTTTTGAATTGGTAATGGTTTAAAACAAGTGACTTTTATAACTGAAAAAAATACTAACTCGTTTTTGATAAAGAATAGAAACCGTTAGTCAGCGGTCTAGCATCTTTCAACAACACAATTTCATTTTATATTTGATTCTATATAACCTTTTACGGTCGTATAGTTTTTTGGGGAATCTTAGCTTAGCCATTTTTTGTTATTAAAACGTCAGAACAAAATATCATACATTTGTAGCATGGTAACATGAGGAGTAAAACGTAACTGATAGATGTAATGTAGTGTAATGTTGTTTGTATAACTGTTTCTTTTCCAACATTCCAGACGTATGTCCTTCTGACAAATGGGTGCCTTTCAACCGTAAATGCTACTACTTCGATAGTACAAGATCTCTGGATGAGAATGCCGTAAGTATGTTTTTGTTGCGATCCAGTTTTGAACAAATAAAATTAACAATTAATAATGAATGAATAAACGAAAAACTTAATAGGAAAATGTAATAATTGGCTTCGTTTTGGTGGTGGAGGGTATACAATAAAATAAATAAAACATAAAAGAAATAATTAGTGAAGGAAAACATAACACACTTAATTTCTCTCAACAATATATATTTACACTTGCTAGGCTTGTTCACTATACGCAAATACTAGCCGATTTTATTTACCATAACTGCATGATCACATTGAACTTTGAACTTGCGTATGAAAATGTTCAATGCAACATAAAGGTGCTACTTTTTTTAAAAGAAACACATTGCTTTATTTACATTTTGACGCAACATTACGTGTATATTGTTGTTTTTCATAGAATTTTGGAAAAAAGTGAACAATACATATATGTTTTATATTTATCAGAAACATATATACATAGAGATTGGCAACTCCTCCAATTTTACGATCGGCAGATGTACCTCTGTATGTGCTTAGGGGTTTTAAGATAAACTCTTAAATAGTTGAATACAACAAATTTAATTTGATATGTTTTAAAAAGTTCAGTAATTTTCAGATGGTTTGAGTACGATTTTGGATAGAAAAAAAATAGTATTTTAACTTATATTTTAATAAAATGAAATGCACTTCCGGTTTTGAATATCTGATTTTCGAAAAACTAGGTAAAATAGCTGATTTTCATGATTTCAAAAATCATATTAAATAACATTACTCGGAACTCGGGAAAACTGGTCACATCAAACCATGATATAATGTTTAAACTTTGAGTTGATGAAAAAAAAAGAAACTTGGAAAAATATCCCGACCGGGGCGACGTGCAGTGCTTTCATTTTTTGTTAAAAATGATGGATGTCAAATGTAAACATTACCTCTGTGTCTGTGTCCTACAATCGAGTCTTTGGGGTTGACGGGCGTGATACCCTCTGACAGAGGTCAGCTATAAACATATTCTCTTCTCTTTGTTCTTTGAGAATTTAATCATGTGTATTATAAAAACATGCACCGCCAGTAATCCACGTGTTGACAGTAACGCGTCACCACAAATACATTGTATCCATCGAACACAAGTAAAGTTGTTCCATCTATCGATGGCAATGGATCTAAGTGTAAATTATATAATCACATGGCTCCTATCGTCATGTCAGACGACAATCTCAAACATTGAGCTACTTGAACACTGGTCTTTTGACAACTTCGGCAAACTCCAGTGTGTAAGCGTGCGTCAGCTTCGCCTCGCAGCACAATAACGGTCACCGAGTTCACACATGTGGCCGAGTTTAAAATACTGTATGTTATTACACTATATCTTAACTTTTAGCAAAATTGAATATATATTTAAAGTTTTGAGCTGATTAAATAAAATTATCACTGAAATTTACTTTATTTGTTATGTTTTTTTTATATTAAAATTATTGCACTTTTTTGTCGTCGCGGATGAATAATTCTACCAAACGTGAAGAGTCATCATTCGCTGTTTAATTGAATAAGCTCCTCCCACTTTTGACCGACTTTATTGAATAATTACGTCACTTTCAAATGACGATTTAATTGTTTAAAATATAAATAAAAAGTCGTGTGAGTGTAAATATAGGGATTGGATTTCGTTTTTATGTTTACGTTATGCTAACGCGCCCCATAGAATATATTCTTAGAGGAATTGCTCCATACAAGCATGGTTAACATAAAAACGAAATCCAATCCCTATATGAGGTCTAATCAATAATTGTTAATGACTTGGAATCAATGAGGGAAGTGCTTTTAGAACTTAAAAACTATATAACGTTTGTATAGTTTTTGTTTGTGATACTCAATGTTTTGGGTGTTTTCTTCTTGCTCAAGTGTAAAACAAATCAAATAATGTAACAAAATAACTCGTTCCTATATTTTGAATATGTTAAAAGATATATTCAATCATAATATATTCTATGTTTCTTTTAAATTAATATGCATATGCTCAATTGAATATTAAAATACTGAAATTGTGGCAATAACTAAGGATGTTTTTACTATACCCTTATGTGTTGTACGAGGCTTTTTAAAGGAAGTAGATGTTTTAAATCAAGCTATGTTTATTACTTGATTTTATACTATTGTTAATATTCGATTATCTGATTATATACAAATGTCTAATCCCTCAAAAAGGTACTGTGTGAAGGCATGGATTCCAAACTAATCAGAGTTGACAATGAAGAGGTCAATTCCTTTCTCAAATCTGAAGTTTTAAGACGCGGTAAGTTTACCAACAATTAACAGAGTTAACACATGCAATATATCTTCACGTGAATTTCACGTAATTTTTTTCACAAAAAATTCACGTGATTTTTTTTACGTGAAATTCACGTGAAATTTATATGAACTTCACTTGTTTTAAGAGGAACCCAATTCATCACCACATGAAATCGATCAAAACAAAATTCTTACATTTCAATTCAATTTATTCAATTTTTAATTTTTTTATTACAAACTGTTCCAAATATTTCTAAACCTAGGTTTGCGCAAGTTTACCACGAGAGACTTAAGAAAATAGTTCGTTTTTAAAATACAACTTATTAAAATAAATAGCGCAAATATTACAATTTATCACACAATGGGAACAAAACTAATGCTAAAATTGCAAAATGAGAACTAATAATAAAGATGTTCTTGAAAATGTAAAAATATGTAAGTGATATTTGCACTTCTTGTCTGGAATAATTTTTGCGCGGATACCGATGTTAATCTACCAAAGTTCATTACCAAAAATCAAACTGACGAATACGTTTTATAGCTTCAACGAATTATTTTCCATTGTCCGGCTCTAAGCGTGCAGTGGGTCGTTGAGTGGAAGAAACCAGAGTACTAGGAGAAAATCTGCGTGATCGGGCAGGTGGTATCTGACCTGTTTCACGTCATTGCCGTGGATACAACAAATGTTTCGTTTATGCTACATACATATGTATTTGCGAAAATTGATCTATGTAGAAAACTGGTGGCTTTTAAAACATCTACATGTTGATTGATAAATATTTGAAGTCAATTAAAGTTAAAGAGTAAGTCATTTCCAGCAATTGCAATGTATTGGATAAACAATGATGAGATGTATATCCATGTTATACCTGGTATATTCACAGGTTTTTGGGCTGTGTGGATTGGTGCCAATGATAAGGATGTGGAGGGTGAATGGAAGTGGGGACCTGGGGACCCGTTGTCTTTCATTCAATGGAAGGATGGCGAACCCAGTAACGCGGAAGACCAAGACTGTGTCGTCATTAACAAAACCGGTTATTGGCTTGACTTCAGGTGTACGATAACTAATGCCAATTCGGCATGTGAAAGGCCCTATAACATCTCGACGTTATAGACATACACCACATTGGAGCCGTTGAAGACTACCACACTGTTACAATCTACAGAATCTTATAAACATAATACTCCTGCTACATTACATCCACGGATAATGTCATAATGATATTATAAACGTTCTTATTTTAGTGGTAGTTTTATTTTAGCGCTTTTCGCGCTGTCTTAAAAGCTCTTATTCATTTACAGCGTTACATTTTGTTAGAGGGTATTATAGTATTTCCGGTATTGAACCAGCTTGAAATTAGAACTAATAAATCATAACATTTTTTCGCTATTGTGCTGAAATTAGACTGCGCTATATAAGTACGTTTACAGACGTCTTCAGAGCGTTTTGATATTACGTCTTTACAGTGCTAGAAAACAATTCAAGCGTAAATTGATGCTAGAGCATCGTCAGGTCTTTAGATGATGATTACTTTCCTTTGCTGTACCATGTTTTCATTAAAATAAAGAAATATCCTTTGAGTTCTGAGAATTATTTCGGGATAAAATCACTGTATGAATAAGACCTTATTTATATCTCAATGCACAATTATATAAACTTATATCAAACATAAATAATTAGATTTTTTTTCATTTTGATAAATATAAAATGTGTATTCATCCCGCAATGTTTGTTATGGTCAATAGAAAAGCGGCAATGACCTAGCTGTCATTGCTGGTAATGCACTGCATTTAGATATATAAAATCACATGTTGCAAACCTGTGTATGACATTCTGCACCCAATGCGGTTAAGGAATAAACCATGGTTTATAGAATATCAAATTGGCGTTGAATATATTTCATATCCTCCTCCTAAAGCGACCAATCCCTAAACTGACCGACGCCCAGACGTGGGCTGTATAGAAAGACCGACATTTACACTATTACATCATACCCGGCCACCCTGAAGGATGCCGCCGTCTATCTCTACTGTGAAGTTCAGTTCACGTAACGCACGTGTGTAGTTCAATAATTTGATATTGGTTATTACAATTGACAAACTCAAGCCCTGTAAATGCACGTGTCATATGTGGCGGTCTTAAAGTTTGAAGATTGTAAGACGAGTTCGTGTCTTTAGCGTCTGTTCCGATCACTGATTATTTAAAACACCTGTTTAACCTGTTTTTATAATATACTTTAAATGAAATGAATGCATGGTTTAAGGGAGGCAACTCTCGAAATATATATGGAATCGATTAATACATGAAGTGTTAAATTATGTAGTTTCCATTTTATAAATTCCTGTAAGACGTGAGTCTAGATTAATATTTTTCTTTAAATCAAGTTAATAATTGACATTGTTGTCATTTCTAGAACTATGAAGCTACCTTTGAACAACACAAAAATGTGCCCTTGCAGTATATTTCAATATGGACATATGTTGAAATAACATATAAGCATTAGATAATTAGTTACATTTCATATAAATATATATGTGGACCTACCAAATTGCCCATAGATCATTTTTGAGTTTTTTGGATCTAGATCATATAACAACAAAAGATGGAAAGCTGACAATGACGAAACATCTACCCCACAAAGTTTTATCGACCAAAAAATAAATTGTTAGTGTATCTTCACGTTATTACCGTTGAAAAGGTCGATATTTTTTTTTATTTAACGCCATTCTTCACAACTCTACAACGTGCCGTCAGTAAGGCGATAGGACTCCCATTTCAACAAAACGAACACACAGTTATCTTAGTCTGGTTTTGGAGTTAGCGGTGAAGCTTTTACATGCACCATTATGTAACCAATCGCTGAGATAATGTCATTGGCTGACTAAAATTGAAAGTTATTTGCTCTATTCGGGACATCTCGTTTATCTTGTTAACCAAAATTACACCAGTGGAATACATTTATAATTCACACAGATGCGTCACCGCAAATTTATTAAAACCCTCATTAAAGACCGTTCTTGTGCTAGATTTGTTGAAAGTGGGACGATATAGTCTAAGTGTTTGTCAGTAGACCCACTGAAAATGTTATTTGTTTTTGCTGATAAAGCTAGACGGGGTATATTTTTTTCCATAATTACACACGGTATGAGAGAAAACCAGCATTACACACAAAGATATGGGAGAAAACAGCATTACAAACGCAGGTGTGAGACATACCAGTATTGCACCCGTAGGTAAGAGGGAAAAACAGTAATACACGCCTAGGTATCAGAGACAAACCAGTATTACACCCGTAGGTATGAGAGAGATAAACCAGTAATACATGCGTAGGTATCAGAGAGATAAATCAGTATTACACCCGTAGGTATGAGAGAAATAAACCAGTAATACATGCGTAGGTATCAGAGAGATAAATCAGTATTACACCCGTAGGTATGAGAGAAATAAACCAGTAATACATGCGTAGGTATCAGAGAGATAAATCAGTATTACACCCGTAGGTATGAGAGAAATAAACCAGTAATACATGCGTAGGTATCAGAGAGATAAATCAGTATTACACCCGTAGGTATGAGAGAGATAAATCAGTATTACAACCATAGACAAAGACCTTATAATATAGAAAATGTCTGGCCCGCTCATCATGTGAGGATAATATCGGCGGAGTTTTTTCCTGCGTGCGAACGGAGATTATATGTGTGCATATGGAATTATCATCTTCAAATTATAGTACACATGTTTTGAAATTGTGCAATAGTTTTCCTATATTTTTAACTTTAAGGTGAATACAAATATCGACTCATTAACATGTAATATATATGTGAAATGTCATTCTCTATATTTCAAGTGCCACTACAATAATATCTAGTTACACAGATTCGGAGGTAGCAACATATATATATAGCGTATTCTTTAAAACAAAATTATTCATGTTCACATATTTAGTATCACAATTGTAATTTATGTTCTAATGCCTTATTTCAATCTTTTTTAAATCCATTTCACAATATTGTATGTTCAAATGCAATAAAAATAAGACAATTTTGCAATTATGAATGGATTCCGGATAGGGAGGCTGAAGTTGGTTCCGAGTTCCGAGTTCCGAGTTCCGTTTAAGCTAAACGGAACTCGGAACCAGGATTTTGTTTTTTAAACAAAATTTAAAGAATTCAGTTTATGTAATTTGAACATATAACATTCCGGATATGTTTAAAAAGTATGTGTACAATGGGGATATCACACGTAACTAGTGTGTGTTATTTAATTGTATGGGTTTTACAGGAAGTTTTTACACATAGGACTTAAGTGGATTCAATGAAATGGCAAAGTATATAAGTAAAATGATATACATATACATCTATGCTATACAACGTATAATTACCTCCGCGAGGGATTAAACCATGGACGAAGAATCGGTGAGATCTGAAGGTAGCTCAGTAGTATACAGACATATCTCCAGGTAACAATTATCTGAATAGTAACTTTCTATAGAATAATTATATAATTTATTATATAAGTGGCGGGAAGGTTATTTCTATGTGTGATCAGATTGTTTTTGATACAAAACAGACACATGAACCTATCATTGGTGTGTGTACACTGTACAGCCTCGTAACCACTTGCAGTATTTCACACTGAAATTTCGACACAAGGGGAAAGTGGGGAGGGGGGGGTGCTAGGAGTAGGTTAGGAATATAATGGCTCTTCCCGGGTATGAATTATCCCACAACTGTGCATGGGTTTTTTTCCTGGTATCGCGCCACACACACTCTCATGCCCCTTATGTTTAGGTGTGATGTCATTTTTTCTGTTTCTTTACATAATATTACACCATGAAATTTTCTTTCTTTCTTTTATCTTTCAAATATCGTGATTATTTTTTACCTGCAGTTTATCAACAGTTTTTCTTTACATAAACTTCACAATTATCACATAAGTATTTTTTGCTTGTGTTTAGAATTATGTCGAAAAACTATTACTCCAAAATGAAGACATTAGCTGAAGGTTTAATGGACATCGGTCTAATGACGGCCAACGCGAGTCAGCTAAAGGCGGTGATAGACGTGGGTCCGACACACAGATACTACTCGACACTGCTACCACTCATCATTACCTCCCTTGTACTACAGGTATTGGTCGGCGTCCTAGTTCTGGTCCTGTTTACGGATGACGAGGACGGAGAAAACCTCAGGTGTAAAAGGATAAACAATGTTGTTGTTGGTGTGATATTTTATCATCACAGTTTTAAACGTTCTTATTGGAGGTTTCGGAATATCAGCCTCTCCACCTGATTATTACCACGACGTGAACGCTAGCGGGACATCATGATCCGTCGTTCCAATGTTTATTGACATTTATGTCAATATTTGATATGGACTTGGACAGAAATTAAAAATTAAAATTCTTTTAAAAACATTTCTTAATAACATTCCTTAAATTCCTGAATGTGGCCGGGTACTAAAATTGCCATAGCTATTTCAACTTTAAATAAAAACCAATTTTCCAATTTCCCTGGGGTATTTCCGACTTTTTTTTTAAGTTTTTTATTTAATTTTTAAGCACTTTTAATTCTGAACCCTTACATAGAGAGGTGTTATTTTTTTTTATTTTTTTTTATTTTTTGTAAGATTTTTGAATTTTTTTTTTTTTTTATTTTTTCTTTTTATTTTTTTTTCGTTTCAGAAATATAAGTATTTTGGATTATTATTTTTTTTTATTACGTACTGAAACTACAAAAACATATTGACAAAATTTTTTTTTTTGTTTTTTTTTTTTATTTTTTTCTCATTTTTTTTTTATTAGAAGAAAAATAACTTTTTTTTTTTTTTTTATTATTTATTTTTGTTATAATTTATTTTTTTTTTATAGTATTTATATTTTTTGTTATTTTATTATTTTTTTTTTTTTTTTTTTGTCATTTTTTTTTTAATTTTAATTTTTATTTATCTCTTTTGCTTGTTTTAAAATTTGTCAAAAGTTTTTATTTTTTTATTATTTTTTATAAGAGTTTTAATTTATGTGTTCTTAATTTTTTTTTTTTTCCTCTTGATTTTTTTTTTATTATCAAGTTTGTTTTTGTAATATATTCAAAATGGTATAATAATTAGTGTTTGTTAAGTTTTCTTTTTTACATAATGTGAAAGATTTTTCTTTATGTTTTTTTTTTTTTTTTGTAAATAAGATGATATTTGCGTCAATTACAAACTTTTTTTTTTTAGTAAAATGTTTTAAGTTCTTCTTTTTATTTTTGTTTTTTTATTTTTTTTTTAATTTTTGTAGTTTTTTGTTTAATATGTAGTTTTTTTATTTTTTTGTTTTTTTCAATAAGTTTATTAACTTCATAAATAGGCGTTTACATGTATAATTAAAATGACTTGATTTTTTTTATTTATATTTTATTTCTCTTTTATTTATATATTATTATTATTTTTCTATTTTTTAAGTTTGTATAGTTATATATTCTACTTTTTATTGAAGCTTCAGTGACCAAGGGAGGTAAATTTTGTATACAATCTATAAGAAGGTTTTTTATTTAGTCTACTTTATATTTTTTTTTTAAGTTTCTATATTTTTTAATTCTTACGGCATTTTTTCTTAAATTTTTTTGTTTAATATTCTTTTTTTTTATAATTTTTACGTGTTTCTTTTTTATTAATTTTAAGTTCTTCTTTTTCTATCAGTTTTTGTAGTTTTTAATTTTTTTTAATTAACTTTTGCTTTTTTTTTTTTGTACGTTTGTAATTTTTTAATTTTTTTATTTGAGTTTTTTTTTTTTTGTTATGCTCCTTTTTTTAATTATTTTTTTTTTTTTTTTGTATTTTTTGATTTTCTTTTTTTTGTATTTTTTTTTTTTTTTATTTTTATTGTTTTTTTTTTATTTTAATTTATCAATTTTTTTTTAATTCTTGTTTATTTTATTTTTAGTGCTTCCGGTATTTTTGATTTATTTTCTTTTTAATTTTTAGTTTTTTTTTTTTTTAGTTTTTTTAATCTTTAAAGTTTTTTTTTTTTATTTTTTTTTTTTTTTTGTGTTTCTTTGTTTTAGTTTTTTTGTTCTTTAGTTTTTTCTTAGATTAATGTTTTTTAGTATTAATTTTTTTTTTTTGGTTATTTGCTTTTGTATTTTATTTTTTAATTGTTATTTTTTTTTTATAACTTTTAATCTATTAGTAAGTCTATTATGTTTTTTAATTTTTTTCTCTTTTTTGATAATTTTTAATGTTCGTCTTCTATGTTTTAGTTTATTTCTTTTCTTATTTTTTTTTATTTGTTGTTATATTTTTTTTTTAGCTTTTTTTATATTATTTTTAATTTCTTTTTTTTGTTTTTTACCTTTTTTTTAAGTTTATCTTAGTTTTTTTTATTTTTTGATTATTTTTAATTTATTAATTTATTGATTTTATTTTTATTATATTTATTTTTTCTTATTTTTTTTTGTTCTATTTTTTTTTTTTTATGTTTTTTTTTAAGATTTCTTTATTATTTAACTGTATTACTTTTTTTTTGTTTAAGTGTATTTCTTTTTTTTGTTTTTAATTGTTTCTTTTTACTGTAAGTTTTATTTTTTTTTATATTTTTTTAACTTTTTTATTTCTTAATATGTTAGTTTTTTTTTTTATTTTTTTTTTAAGTTTTTATTTTTATTTATTTTATTTTTATGTTACTTTAATTCTTTTAACTGTGTATTAAGTTATGTTTTCTTCTTTTTTAAGGCTCTTTAGTTTAATTTTTTTGTCTTTTTTTTTTTTAAGTAGTTTTTATATTTCTGATTACGTGTCATCTCTTTTTATTTTATTTTTTTTTATTTGTAATTTTTTTTCTAAGTTTTCTTTTTTTATTTTTTTATTAAGTTTTTTTTATTTATGTATTTTTTGCTTTTATCTTTTTTATTTCTTTTTTTTTTATTTCCTAATTTTTTCTTTTTATTTGTTTAAATTAATTCTCATAAATAGTTTAGTGATTTTTTTTCTTACATGTAAATAATTTAAAATGACTTGAGTATTAATTAATATTTTTATTTCTATTATATAATTATTTTTTAAGTTTATTATTCCTAAATAGGCGTTCTCTACTTTATTATTGAAGCTTCACAGTGACCAAGGGGAGGTAAATTTTTGTATACAACTATAAGATGAAGGGGTTTATAAACTTTTTTCTTTATCCAATCATTCTTGTATTATGATCAGCACATACTTATTACAATGAATTTGAAATCGATGGGGAACAGAAAATAAGTGTCATACTCGTACAATGTATTTTAAACCTATTACTACTTGATTTACAACAAATAATAACTTTGGTACATGTTAATTTCATTATCTGCATGACCACTCGCTCTCATTAACATTTAATATTGAGAAATACTAGTAAATAACAGAAAAAGAATAATCAACAATAGTTTAAACTTAAATGATATATATATAGTTTTTTTTAATTTAGACTTTTATCAATTTTATTTGCTTTTTCCGCCTTTATAAAAGTACAGAGAAAGATAACAGTTGACATCACTTTCTCATACTCACTTTACATATGATGTATCATTTGGAAGCGGTGGTACTAATAAAAAGGTTAGGAGTCACGATCATGTAGGTTTTCTCCGGGCACGTCCGGTTTTTTCTTACTCTTAAACCTCGCGTGCTTTCATCCAGGCCATCGAAAGTGATTTGTATAAGTGGTTTAACTCGCAATCGATGTAAAATAATAATGTATTATATTTATATATAGAGATATTATACATTAAGTATTATATTGTTTTTTGAATGCCAATTATTCAATTTACCCTTTTCTTTCTTTCTTGAAAATATCACGATATTTTTTTGTATGGAGAAATGACTTGCAGTCGCGGTTTTTCACGAATTTATTTACAAGATGGCAGTTAATCTTAAGAGAAAAATGCAAAAAAACGTCGAAGCATCAGAGCAAAATATCTATAATTTCTTACTCTGGGAATCACGAAATGTTGCAATACCTTCAGCAATCCCCGGGTTTAACAACACATATTGACCCTCGGGTAGAATATCCCTATCATCCAAAATCTACATATGAAAGTGGCCTAATAGTATCGATCACCTTATAGTTAAAATATTGTTGTCGACCATGCCACATACATATAGAAAAAAATCATCCCTGCAATTTCATAATGGAATTATGATTTGAAATCTGCTTAAAATTATACCTAAAGCGGTGAATGAGTTTATACATCCAGGCAAATATTTTTAAAACTGTATTGATTTTAATAAAAAAAAAATCAGAAAAACATAATTTTACAATTGGGAAAATAGTCATACGTGCTATCAATATTAGTAAATACATAGTACATACGGTGAGAGCATGAAACATAATTGTTGTGTACATTTTTCATATCACATTTAGAAGTTGTTATATTGATTATTCTTAAAAGTAATCCTTTAGGTAATTGTACATAAACCATGAAAATCATGAATTTTACAGGTCTGTGCATAAATCTCGTGTGTTGTAATTAATAATTTACAAAATTTTAAATTTCTGTCCACAATGATGGGTTCGTTATGTCTGTCAATACATTCAATAGATTTTGTTCAGTTCCTCCTTAACAACTTGAAACGCAACGATTGAATACCCAATAGGATCGGACTATACTTCGTAAGATTTTGCGAATACTTAAAATAATACATATCAAAGCTTTCGCCCATTGGCGGCACAGACTATATAACATGCTCGACCTTTAGCCTACTCGGTGGAACCTATATAAAATCTGTATGAAATTGTAAACAAAGTTTCATCGTTATCGGATTCAAAATAATATTTAATAGTTGTTAATAGATCCAATTAAAATGTATTTGACATCAAAACAGAATAATGTTGTTCAAAAGCATTGTAACGTAATAAACAACAAAATGAATCGCTGGTCGAGGTCTACAACCGGGGGCTTTCCTCAAGGTCATGTTCAAGAATTCCATAGTTACAGTCAGTCACACACCATGCAAACACTTGTTCTATCATCCCGTACAATAAAATAAAAGTCGTGACTATGAAGAATTTAGTCTATAAGCGCGTAAGTAGACCGAAACCCGATACATACATTAAAACAATTCAGCAGCTCAACAGTCATATCATTTGATTCAACAGACTATTTCCAACAGTATACTTTCCTCGGTTGAAAATCAAATATGGCGGCTCACTCTTAGCCCCCACATCGGTCCGCTATCTCAACCATGACAACGATTATCACGTAGTCACTCTCCAGCCACAAGTTTAACCTCCATTTTGATTCAATATGGGTCTTTATTGATTCATAAATCAAAATTGGGGAATAATTATACCAGGTAATTTAAAAAACCTATATTAAAGGTTTCCTATTGTTTATATTTTTCAAATCAAAAACTGCTGCTATAACATTCCATTCAAGCAATTTCGGAACAAATATCTTCGGTCATCCTGACTTCTCGTAGTTACCTCCAATTAGCAACCATCACCGTTTTTAAATTTTGAAGTAAAAGTAGATTTTTAAAATTATAAATAATGAATTGAACAGTGTTTTTGGTATTGCAGTTTATAAGGTTGGTATGAACGCAATGGTTATACAGAAACAAAATCTAACGCCATTTCATCAATGATGAAACAAGTCCCGCCCACCTCATATCTGTTTGGTTCGACGGAATTAACCGAGCGCGGGTTTGTATTACCTTAGGGTCAGCTGTATATTGTAAGTTATTCAAAATATCTATTTTTTCTTGGCTCATGGTTATTTCATAGGTCAGAGGTCAAAGAGTGAAAATTGTCATTTTCATTGTTTAAGTCCTAATTAATTAAATACAAAAAAAAAAAAATGTAATCAGAGATATTTTTGTCATTTTTTTATGTAAAAAATTGGTTTGTGAAACTCTGTTCAGAAGGTGATGAAAATTTCAAAACGTATGCCACAGTGACCTAGTTAAGCATTTGTTCTGTTTTAGCATTTAAACCTTTTCATTATTTGTAATGAGTACCTCATTTGGACCTGGACATGACTTATTTATGATAGTTGCATCCTAAGGTCACATTGACTAGGTCACGCGCATAAGTCCTTAGGTCATATTCATTGACTGGTATCATTCCACTAACAAACGTTAAAAAAATGCACATCAGTCTTCTTGATTGCCAGTACCTTCTAATTTCATATCTTATATACCGTTATTATAAAATACTTTAATATCATCGCATCCCTTATTATGTGTTACTTTTTTTCTCACAGCAGAACGATAACTTTATTGATATGTATCATAACTTGTGTTGTATTACAGTGGCTATGTTCTCAGCCAATTATATTGAACAATTTTTTTGTTTGTTTGATTAATTAACGTCCTATTAACAGCTATGGTCATGTAAGGACGGCCTCCCATGTTTGCGGTGTGTTGCGTGTATGTTGTGCGAGGTGCGAGTTTTGGGAGACTGCGGTATATTCATGTTGTGTCTTCTTGTATAGTGGAAACTGTTGCCCTTTTATAGTGCTATATCACTGAAGCATGCCGCCGAAGACACAAGCAACACACCCCACCCGGTTCACATTATACTGACAAACGGGCCAACCAGTCGTCCTAACCCCTGTATGCTGAGCGCTAATAGCAGGAGTAGAAACAACCACTTTTAAAGACTTTGGTGTATCTCGGCAAGGGGACAGAACCCAGAGCCTTCCTCACAGGGGCGAACGCTCAACTCAAGGCCAAAAGTGAGGCGGTGCCAAGGGAGGCATTAGGAAAGATAAAGTCAGTTAGGAAGAAGAGAAAAGATAAGATCCTAAATTTAGTCGCCTTTTACGATCATGCAATAGGGGCAGCAGGTACAATTCTAATGCCCTACCTGCAGGGCCCATTGAACAAATGCAATATGTTGTCATATAGATGTTAAATATAATCCTTATACTTATTTCTTTTCTTCTGTTTTTCTTTTCATTTTTTTTATTAGGAATACACTTGATTGAATTGACGTGTCGTCGACAGGGCGAGATTGCGATATAAACTATTCTGTATTTGCATATTACAGAGTTATCTGCCCTTGCGGTTTGGTATAGATTGTGACGTCTTGTATTTGCGAACGTAACATCACATTTTTCGGAGAAAACGACGTGAATTGCTCCCACAAAATAATGACACCATAATTGATACCTAACCTCAAGGGCGCTAACTCTGTAATATACAAAGATGGAAATATGCACAAACGGACCACCAGATGTACCAGTAATTACATTGTGTTCAATGTGTAACAGAATGGCTACCGGGATGGGATGTGGTAAGGCTTTTCACATCCAATCCTACGAATATCTGAACATTGACAGTTACCCCATCCTAGTTTACTTATGAAAACACACATTTCATACGACGTATCGGGTTCACCTGGACTCCATCCGTCGAATGTGACGGGATCCCTCAGATCCCCAAACCCATTCACCATTCACCTTCTTGAGTCCAATCCACATTGTCCCCAAACCTGTAAGTATAGGAGATATGCATTCGAGTTTTAGACCCTTTTTGAGTTATTAATTTTATTATGTAAACTTATAAATTGCTTGTATAATTCTATATAACACTATATCGTTTCCTTAGGGGTAAGTTATTTTAACAGGAATTTCAAGATGACACTGGATCCCATCAAACGTAAGTCTGAGGGATACGAATTACTCCAAATGGTAAGTATGTGACAAAGAAATAATTCCAACCGTGAATTAATTGCACTCCATTGTGCTGTTCAATATTTGTCTTCTTTCATTGTCCCGTTTTACTGTTTGTGTCATATTATGTAATCGTGTTCGTTTTGTGTGCCTTGATAAAAGGGCAGATCGCCTTAAAAATTTGACATTTTTGTTTGTCCACACGATTGGAATTACTTTTTTGTCCCATATATATGTCATTTCTTTGGTAAACTTGAAATTAAGTTGATTTGATGAAAACCTATACGCATGCATCAGACTAAACCTACAGTTTTACAACTGTTTTTTTCTCTCATACTTAAACCATAGTTGTGATGTCATCTATTGTTGTTTCTGTACTTTAACTCTAGGATTATGGGACCATTACCTGAAACTGTCCTATATTGTTACCTTTTACTGTCTTATATGTGACTCAAATCCTGACGGGCCTCGATACAGTTCTTTCTCCAATATATTGTACAGTTTTCGGCTTATCTCCATAACTTACATGTGTAATACGATCTGGTCTCGGGCAATACAATCATGTCGCGTGAGACTGTGTTGCATGGCTACCCATGTGTCAACAAAATGACTATGTTCTGCGTATAATTTTGACATTGTTTCGCAAAATTGCAATAAAACGTCGAGGAATGAGAGAAAATGAGAGAAAAAAAACCTCTGTTATATGTGAATATGAAGGATAGGGATATACTCTTCCCTCGGGATCACAAATGCAATCCTCAGGGTTTTATCTTTGTGTGACCATCGGGTAGAGTATCCCTGATATTTCATATCCACATATGAAAGAGTCTTAAAGTGTTGATCTTGGCAAAATGTGAAAAATATGATCATTTCTGTCCACAGGTTTCGGCACATATTTCTCACCAGCAAGTCATGCCATTATATATACAGGTAGGGGAGCGCTTATTTCAGCGGATTCAACTTTACAAAACAAACACATCGAGTTCCTTTTACCTTGTAATGCAAATACCGGTGAGCATTTATTTTATGCAAATAGGGCATTTACAAACAACGCCACAATCTATGAGTTCATGGTATTACCTAAGGTTAGGTCCCATGCATTTACACTGTTTATCAACTAAGAACACGCAAGAAGCGATATATACATGTACAGGTATACAAAATATCACTAGTTTAAACAGGGTCTAAAACCTTAAAAGTGCACTGTATTCGTACCCAGAATGACAAAAGTTCTTGTCGAACGGGTACGTAAATCTAAAAAACCGAACGTAAAACAACTTGTAAAGGTACAACACGAGACGTCTGTACTGTGCATACTACATTGAATTGAATGGATTGGAAGATTTAAGCTACATACTACTGTCTGGCGATCAGAACATTATCAAAAAATCCGGTATGGCTTATAATACATGTATTTAATTTTTCAAATCAATATAAGTCAACGAATGTGCGCTACCGTAATAGAAGCAAACAAGAAAAAAAAAATGAATAAAAATTCGAATGTATAGATTTATGATGTGATTTTTTAAGAGAAAATTTTATTTTAAAATATGATTCTTACAAAATTCTCAAAAAATTGCATGAAGGCCAATGTCAAAGCACTGACTTAAAAGAAACCTTCATGGTTAAAGAAAATTAAAAAAAACAACAATCTAACAGTTAAAGAAATAAGATTTAAATAAAATTCGAATACATACCCTGTCTATCTACTTCCGACTTGAGGAAGTCTTGAACTTCTGCGTCGTCGATTCTAATGAGTGTCGAATTCATACTTTTGCAGATCTCCTTATGGACAAGGAAAAAGTAACAGCATAACAATTTCATTTCAATAATCAATAAAACCTGTAGGTGTAAACTTGCTATAGTAATGTTGTCTTGTCAGTAATGTCAATCAAGCATGCATACAGACTTAATGCTATAAAATTAATCCTTTGTAGTTTTGAAAAATCGTCATTAAAAAGCATACAAATATATAGAAAAAACATACAGTTAATTTCCTACATTTATGCTATTCAAATTCAAATGGATGTTATATTCTTCTCCAATCTTAAAAAAACTGATCAGAAAACCATTACCATTGTAATGGACACCATAACAAAGTCACTCAAACGACCCCCTCCATCTGCCCCCTCCCCCTCCCAAATTGCAACAATATAACAATGCAGTTGCACAATGTATGAACATCTTGGGAGAAATTTTTAATGTACTTTTATATTGGAATTCAGGGTTTCCTAAAATGTGTGCATACCTAATACAAGACTATTTTCAGAAGAAATTGATTTTGCAGTGATCATGACTGTACGGGAAATGTGAAGCTGGTGTCGAAACTAGATTATCTTCATATACATAACCATTTAAAAAGATAATGCATATTTTAGAGGCAAGGTCTTGTTTCTGTCCTAAAGCCTTAAAATCCTACCTGGTATGGGTAAAAACGCGAGAGAGAAAAAATGTTGTTGTTTTTTGTGAAAATGATCGACCCTATAACTACTATGAATTAATGTTGGTGTTTTTTAAAACACTATCTAAAGTTTGACCAATCAAATGCCCCTTTTCATCACTATGGACATGATTCATTTCAACGAGTCGAAAATCTGATAACAGGAGGTTGATCCAACGATAATCTTTCAAATCTTTATCATATTGATTAGCATCCCTTAATAACCCCATATACTCATTTTCATTGTAATCAGAGACCGAAATATTCAAACAGGAAGTTGGCCTAGCAGCCTTTTTTAAAATACCAAAAATCTTTATGAAAATATACCCCATACCTTAAAACCCCTATTGACCAATTTTCATTGAGATCGGAGACCGAAACCTAAAACAGGAAGTGGTCCTGGCGGCTATCTTCCGGCCCCGGAAAAAAAGCCTTTATGCACCACCCCACGCCCTTTATGTCTTCCAAGGATCATGATCATCGCTCTAGTGGTTTCTGAGAAAAGTGTCGGAAACCATTCCGGCGGAAGAAAGTGGAAGAAACGAAAATAATAATAACAATATTATGAAGAACCTGAACAAAAACAACATGTCCCTACACTTAGTTTGGGGGACATAACAAAAAAGATATTTTTATAATTTATACATGTATATAACGTCATATTATAAAACAATGATTCTTTACTTACATTAAGATTATTTGAGGTTATCTTTGTCTGATTATAGTAGTAACATTTCCCGTTGAAAGGCATCCAGTCAGCCGTAGGGCACACGTCAGGTAAATCAATGTCTGGAAAAACGCCATTAGATATTTTTTTATTAAATTTAGATTTTTTATTACAATTTAGAATTATTTTTTTTACAATTTAGATTTGTTAATTATAATTTAGAATTGTTTTTTTTTTATTACAATTTAGATTTTTTATTACAATTTATAAATGTTTCTTATTGCAATTTAGATTTTTTTTTTTCATATTAGTATTTCTTTTTTATTTCAATTTAGAATCGTATTTTATTACAATTTAGAATTGGATTCTATTACACTTTGGATTATGTTTAATTAAAATTAAAAAAAAATTTTATGGTAATTTAGAATGATTTTTATTGCAACTTTTTGCATAACAATATAGAATTTTTTTTTTCTATTACAATATTGAGATTTTTTATTACAATTTAGACCTGCTTTTTAATTGTAATTTTAGCATACTTTAAACTAACATATTTTCGATTATGATTAAATTTAGCATATTTCGTTGGTAATTAGAAATAATAAAATTGTTTTAAAGCATTGCTAAATGAAGTCAAACGTTAGTCTAAATCGTGGAATGAAATCACCATGAAAATAAAACTCGAAATAATAGAAATAAGGCAGAGTTATGTTTTACGGTCACTTACATTACCTGGGAATATGGACCACATATGATGCGATATCATGTTTAACGCATTTCTCAAATCCTTCTCATTTGATAGGCTTTGCCTTTGGTTGAAGTGGAAATCTTGGCCAATTAAAGTTAAGTTTGAACACAAAGCATGCGCTGTGTAGTAAACTGCGTTTTAAAAAGACGGTGTGGTTGCTGTTTGCAAAGTAGTAAGGCTCCACCATATGTGATATCTGGCTCCGATTTTTCAAAACACACATAAATCAAAAACGGACTAAGTTATTACTACATATACCTATACATTTATTATAACACAGGGTTTTCATACGCAACCATAAACTATATGCTGTATCTTTACTTAGTATATCGATATACATTTGATTGTTCCATTCATTGACCTATGCAGTATTTCATAAGCGTGAGAAGTTCTTTAAAAGAGAATCGCAGTAAATATTGCCAATATATGATCCTGATCCTTGGTCTTGACGTCCTTACCTAAGACCTGTACACACACGTGGTTTCCATCCTTCTTGTCGACACACATTTCCAGATCGGAACAGCTGTCTTGTAAACATCCCGAATTGCCCATCTGTAATCCAAGCGTGATTTGTGGATATGGTAGAATGACATTATAACATTTGGGTTTAAGACAAGGGCATCCTCTGTTTGACGTTATATCCACATTAGACTATTTCACAGTAAAACTGAAGGTGTTTTAAGAGAAACAGTTGACCAATTACCTGCCTAGAGACCTACAACTTTAAAGCCATATAATGTATCGTACATCGAATCTTTTGATGATAATCAAAAATTCAAACATATTCAGTTTTGCTTTGATATAGTCCATGGTTAATATAACGACAGTGATAGTAACCCCTTGAATGTTGTGATGATTCAAGTTTTGATTAAACTGATTCAGATACTGAACTCCTGGGCTTTTTCTAGTTGATAGTACAGCAGATACAAGTCTTAATGATGTCCCATAGACCATATGTTTAGATTGCATTATTAAAACTGCAGGCTCAAAGACACTATCGTTTGTTATAACAGGCTGATTTTACAACACAGGACGACCATTTTTTCTTTTTTAAAATAAGTTTAATTCTGCTCTCACTACAAAATGATCCAGCAAATCGGCGATAAAGAAAAACATCTATCCCCAAATCAATATTTTGGGGAATTCGAAGGTCCTTTGTTCATTTAGTGGAAAATTAAGGATGGCCACTGGAGGCCTAAGTGTGCCCACTGTGATCTGAAAAGTACAGCTCATAGGTACCACGTGCTTATCAGTTGAAAAACACATGACACTTTCATACGTTTTGCTTGGGTAGAATGACTAACTACGCATCCTTCAATTTTGACGTTGAATTTTGTATTCGTGTACTTAGATTCTATAATGTACAGTTTTATAATGAAATCGTTACCTTGAACAGATTGAACAAAAATGCATTTGCTGAAAAATATTTGTAACAAAGTGAAAGTTATGCAAGTTTGTGCTGAAAATTAAAAATAATTAAATGTGGAAAATAGTATGAGTATCTTTCATCAGCGAGAGGATGATATAGTCTTATTTACATGCCAATGATCTATTATTTATTGATTTTATTTTTTAAATACGCATTTACGTACATGGAATATATATGGCACTTTAATAAACCATTTTATTGTTGTTTCTTTATTTACTTACCGGCACATCCTGTACGTAAACTAGTGACCTCATGTTCCCTTCTTCAGGAGCTACCATCATCAGATCACAGGTAAGCTGTTCACGGTCGTGGTGGATTTTCACACACAGGCGGTATCGCTTACACATTCTCATACATTGTGCCACCCCAATGATTTCCAAATGAAGAAATGATTTGTAATAGGCATTTGATTCCAGGTCGACATGTTCATTTCTGGCACAAAAACCAGTAACGAAGGAAACTGGTCTTAGTAATATAATAACTGTAATCAAAATTATATTGGAGGATACCCTTAGCATGACTTCACATGGACTCAACTTCACATAATACGCTAAATATTCGAAGACAACATCTTCCTTCGAGTAGTATTAAGTTTATAGCATACCAACACCAGCACCTCTATAAATCGATCAGCTATTATGATTTGTGATTAGCCGCATTCCTAAATTATTAACTATGGTCTGTTGAAATACACAAATATGCAATTCAATAACATTGTTTTGTGTAAGCAATGACAACTAACCGACCGCAAGGCCGTATGTAGCCACGCCCCAGTGCTCTTACACGCACGTGTTTCCAGTCAATGTTGGGGCATTTGTATTAGCTTACACAAAGCAAAATCAAGTTCACGTGCGGTACCCGGCTGTTCCATCACGTTGCTACATAGAATATAAACGTGATGCCTATTTGGTCCGTACAATGACAATAAGCCTGAAAGATGTCCCCAGGTTATTGACAAAAAATAGGTACAATACAACCCAATAAAGGTAATAGAAAAAAACATTAATTTTCGTTTTTCTTTTTAACCATAAACTCTAATTTCTGTTTGTCCGATTTTTTTTCCTCGTACCTCCATGAAGAAAACAATCGGTGAATGACGCGAAAACCGGACATTATCGTGACGTCACATTTTTTTCATTCACCTATGATATTACCATTGTCCCATATCGATATGTTTATAAAATTAAAAAGAACACTACCTTTCAGAAATGGCTCTTAACTTTTAGTATGGAAATGTAAAACGAGGTCGAAGTCGCAAACTTTTTTAAGCTTATCGTTAATGCTATACGCATCTTGACATTCTAAATAATTAACTTAAATAAATTAAATGTTAATTTTCATAACGCTGCTCGTATTAAGTGCACTAGGATTACAGAACCAGGTGTCTCGGAAATTTAGGCATTTACTGTTTCATCGACAGGCTTACAAAAAGATCAGATATCTGGTGTAGCTAAAAAGTAAAATGAGGCGGCATGAGTGTATTGCCCTGGACCAGCCAGTATTACATCCGTAGGTATGATAGAAAAACCAGTACTACATACGTTGGTATGAGAGGAAAACCGATATTACACCTGTAGGTATAAGATATAAACCAATGTTACATCCATAAGTGTGAAAGAGATAAACCAGTGTTACACGATCCACAAAGACTGTATGATATAGCAATGCCTTGCCCACTCATCATGTGAGGAGAATATCAGCGGAGGTTTTACTCTGTAGGCTAACAGAGGTCAATTCTGTAATATCTACTAACACCGATTCGAAGGTAGCAACATATGATTATATAGCGTTATCTTTGCAAAGAAGAATTATTTATCTTCATATTATCAGTATCGCAATTGTAATTTATGTTTAAATGTCTCATTAAAGTCCTTTTAAAATCTTTTACAAAATATCGTATGCTCAAACGCAATAAATGAGACAACATTGTAATTATGAATGGATTCCGGATATTGTTAACAAGTGCATGTTCATGTATGCATATCACACGTAACTAATGCGTCCTATGCAATTGTATGGGTTATACAGGAAGTTTTTAAACAAAGGTCCAGCGTTCAAAATTAACGCTGACCGTCTGCCCATGGACCTGTAACTTTATATTCGGGCAGACAATTTTCACTTTTTGCAGTAGAATTATAGAAAGGTCGAAGTTCAAATTGTGCAAAACAAATTTTCGTAATATTATGGTTTTCAATCTGTTCTGTTGAATGCCTATGATACGAATCCAGATATGAAGAATATTTTGGTAGTAAAACTCTTACTTTGCAAGTAATTATATAGACTACCACAGGCGTTTGGCTCTATTGACATCTCCCTCTCTCTATAGGCCTATATATGATACAGTGTTTCAAGGTCTTTCACTCGGCCGTCCTTGCAACACTACCCAATTTCAGAAAAGAGTTAATAATTAATAAAAATCGTATAACATGAGACAATGGGAATGCTCTCCATCGACAGCCAGATAAAGAATCTTTAATTTGAAACAATATATATATCATGCCGGCCGTATTAATGTCACTAGGTATCCAGAGACATCAGAAAACAGCAAGATTTCAATTGGTCGGACACTGGTGTCCTCCAATAAACACACCGGGCTCTAATGGGTAGCTCAAAAACCACGGCATACCAACATTTCAGCTTCATAAGAATGAAAGTTAAGTAGAAAAGAAACTTACCGGTATGTTAGTGTATATAATCCAGCCCTTGGGCATTACCGATTGAAAAAAAATGTATATCTAGCCGCCATGTTAGTGTGTGTGTAGTACATTTGTTTTCTAGGCGTTGATTGGTCAATAAGTTGTCGAGCGCCAATCAACGCCGAGAAAACAAATGTACTAAACACATACTTATATGGCGGCTAAAGACACGATATTTTCAATCGGAAATTTCAAAAGGCTATTTTGGACATATAGATGGTATTTAGACATGAACTAACTGACCGGTAAGTGTGTTTTCTACCAAACTGTCATTCTTATTAATCTGAGGAGTTACATGCAGTGGTTTTAGAGCTAACCATCAGAGCCCTGACGTGTTTATCGGAGGACACCACATGTATAGTGTCCGACCAGTTTAAATCTGGCTGTTTTCCGATGGCTCTGAATACCTAAGGACGTTTATACGGCATGCTATATAATGTATCATACCCAAACTAAAGATGAATTATCTGGCTGTCGATTCCATTGTCACATCTGATACGGTTTGTTAATAATCCTATTTTTTTCTGAAATCGGGAAGTGTTATATGGACGGCAGAGTTACAGACCATGACACATTATTACATAAATAAAGAGAGAAAAATGTGTATAGAGCCAAACGCCTGTGAAACTACAAGGATGAATTGTAACCTTGTTATTACCATTAACTTTCAGTCAGGACTATTAACTTTTAGGGTCAGCCGGTTCGTAGGACCAGCAGGAAAAAAATCCATTAGGGACAACACAGCATAAGTCTGAATTAACTTTTTCGTAAATACTTGCATTCCTAGAAATGTAGAACGATATTTGAGAATATCTGAAATATACGTATTTGTACAAATAACAAAGTTATTGACAACTCACGAGGAAAATGATCTTTATTGGAAAATTGGTCAAAAGTAACAAGTCAATAGTAACAGGAATAATCTAATAGTGTTACATTTTATTAGCCATTTGCGTCACTACAAAAAGCAGAGTGGGGTTTTTTTTCAGAGAAAAATAAGTTTCAAGATAATCTAGTCTACTTTTTAGTACAGCTTCAGTCTTAACTTTACAGCTATAAGATTACAGCTTACTTTATTAACTCATTTAGTTTGAACTTTTTTCTTTTATTATCAGGATGTATTTGTTACAATGAATTTGAAATCGATTGGAAACAGAAACAAGTGTCATACTCGTACTATGTATTTCAACATATTACCATTTCATTTACAACAAATAATTACTTTGTTAATGTTAATTCCATTCTTGGCGCACAATCTCTCACTTTTATTAATTTGATATTGAGACATACTAGTAAATAACAGAAAAATAATCAACAATAGATTGAACTTAAATAATGTTTTTGGTTCATTTAAACATTTGATGGCATGAAATATAACATCATTTTAAACGTTTAAATTTTTTTGTCAATTGCAGAAAAATCTTAGAAAATACAATCATGTCGCCTGAAACTGTAATGCATGACTACCCATGCAATGCAGCCTCGTGACGTCACAGCGTCGACAAAATGACTATTTTTGTGAAACTTAAATAGACTAAGTTTACGTTAAAACAACGGGAGTTGCGTTAAAGAGATGTATGGAGAAATGACCCAGCCGCTTTTTTTGCAAATTTATTTCAAAATAGCGGCTAATCTTATTAGAACAATTATAATGAAACATCGAGGTATGAAAGAAAATTACACTTTCATATGAGGATAGAAGAATAGGGATATTCTATTCTCGAGATCACAAAAGCCTGTGGTTTTACAATATTTTGTCACCCTCGAGTAGAATATCCCTATCATTCATATCCACATATGAAAGAGTCTTATAACATCGACAACATTCTGTTAAGGAATGCTTGGTGTCTTAGACCACATCACATATATATAATAACCATGCCTGAAATTTCATAATGGACTGATGAGTCATTGATTTAGAAGAGTCTAAATACATCTTCACGGGTGAATGAGTTTATGCACATTTCAATGCTGTATTGATTTCAATGGAAAAAAAATGAAAAAATATTTCCGTACTATTTACATGACATCGTCCATATATATAACTAAGCTAGTTCAGTTACCAAATTTTGTCTGGATTCCATGGATTCGATATGTCATAAACGTATTTCAAAAATAAACAAGGAATCAGTTTTAATGACTCCCCATCTTTTTTTTATTCTAATCTTATGATAATTACTGCCAAAATAATTATATTAACAATTTAAGGAAGTGAAATGATTACATTGTTTTTAGGAATTCTTTAAACATTCCTGCAGGCATGTTTCCATCTATACATAAATTTGCACATTAATCATGAAATTCAAGAATTTAACAGTAAGATTGTGCACAAAGCTTAATCTGTAACTAATGTTTACAAGGCATTATACGTGTTCGTCTGTCCATTTAAATGATTTCATAGTTAATTCATCAAACTTGCTGGCTTTCAATACATTACCGAATACAAAATAACATTTCAAACCTTCCACCCTGTGAGTTATGACACATATAACAATCGCGCCATTCCATCACTGATGGAAACAATAGTTCCGCACAAACGTTGTCAAGTATCACATGGTACGTGTATTGGTCCCATTGTATATATGCTAATACACTATGTACTTTAAATCAAAAGCACATATAAAAAATACTAATTTATTTAAGGATTATTTTGCGTTTACGCAATTTACCTCGTGCTCCCGTGTCAACTACCAATAATACATTAAAAATAAATGTGTTTTATTGTATGTCTCCAATTGTCTCGTACATGTGTTATTTGTAAAGATTGGCATGTATTTTTGTGGAATGTCAAAGGAACTCCGCCAATGTTTAAAGGTATTCATACGCACCGAATCGAGTCACGTTCTGCAGTCAGGTTATTGGGAAATAAACAGATTAGCCCAAACATAGATTATCGATACAGAAACAGTGGCAATTGTAAATATTTAAGAATAAACGATAAGGAAAAACATCTTGTTCCTTCTAATTACCGTCTTACTGTTAGTCACCTAACTTTCACGAGTTACAAATGTTCGCGTAATTTCACGACAAATCTCAAGAGCGAATTTGAAAGTCTCACGAATAATTTATCGAATGTTGTTTAAAATGAATCAATCTATTCGCGAATTCGTTTAAAATATTGAGATACAAAATACAGTATATGCGAAATATAACTAGATACCTGTAACAGTAATTGACCTTAGCTTTATGGTCATTCGTGACAAACATGTATAACGGTACATATTCTCGCGATAATCTTTTTAGCACTTTTTGTGAAAATATTATTGCGCTACAATGTAATTGTGCTAATTGTGTATAGTTTATATAGCCGTTATGGTCATTTTACTATCATGTTCATAATCAATTTGCTCTAAAATTTGCTTTCGGCAAAATAAGTCTGTTTCCTGTTGTATGATTCTCCATCTTGCATATGATTGTCTCATCCTTCATCGGAAACTGTTTGGGTTGGAACTCCGATTGAAAATATATATGCTAAGTCGTTAATGCCATATAATACTATAAAGTGTAGCTCGTCACTGCCATAGTGTAGTATATATGGGAGCTCGTTAGTTCCATATTGTAATATATATGGTAACTCGTTAGTTCCATATTGCAATATATATAGTAGTTCGTAAGTGCCATTTGGTACTGAGCCTATGGTTGGCCGTTAGTGTCATATAGTAATATCATATTCTCGCGCTGACAACTAATATTAAAGTCGACAACATAAGATCGCGACAAGTTGACGGCGACAAAGCGACAATTTGATGGCGACATGGCGATATCATCACCGTCGAGTTTTGATAAAGTCCATTTGATTTGATTTATTGGAAAAATTTGTGAAACAACACTAATTAAAATGAAATTTGCACACCAGTCTTCTTATTATCAGTACCTTTCGTCATTTATATCTTATTAACTCATGTATTTTAAAGACTACAATATCATTGCATCTGTTTTTATGTGATACATTTTTTTTTTTTTTTTCCTTGACAGATTTATTAACAAATACTTTATTGAAATGTATCATACCTTGTGCTGTATTATATTGGCTGTGTTCTCCGCCAATAATCTTGAACAAATGTAATAAGTTGTCATATGAATGTTTATTGTGAAAATATATGGGTTTTTTGTATTCAGAATAAAATTCTAGACCTTCTCGCCGCCGAATTGCCGCGTTGTCGACAGGGCAACTTTGCGATATTACTATATTGTATCAGTACTTGCGGTTAGGTATTGATTGTTACGTCATGTGTTTGCAAGCGTAACGTTACACTTTTCGGAGAAAACGACGTAAATTACGCTCACAAAATAATGACGTCACAATGGATACCTACCCGCAAGGGAGCTACCCACCATATGCACCGGCATCTTCCATGGGTTCAGATCACCTCCGATCACTACACCCTATATCATAAACAAGACAGAACAGATAATTTAGTCCTTTGATGTACATCAAAAGAGCCGTATAACGTACCCTGTGGTTACTTATGTGGCTTTGAAGTTAAGCGTCGCGCTCTCTGTAGTAGTTTTACGATGAGATAGTCCAGGAGTGTAGAGTGTATTGTAATATGTGCAACAGAATGCCTACGGGGGTGGGATGTGGAAGGGCTTTTCACATCCAATCCTACGGTTATCTGAACATCTACTGTTACCCCATCCCGTTTTAGCGATGAAGGCACAGTACTCATACGACTTATCGGGTTCACCTGGGCTCCAATCCACGAATGTGGCGGGATCCTCAGGTCCCCAAACCCATTCACCATTTACCTTCTTGAGTCCCATCCACAGTGTCCCCAAACCTGCAAGTATAGGAGATATTGATTTGATAGAAAAACAGGTATGCATTAAGTATTACTGTTGTTTTCTATCATAATTACAGTGACCGCAGAATCAAACCAAAAATAGACTCCTTGACATGTCCTTTTGGGCACAAGATTTCATAGAGAGGTGAATGTTTCGGAGCCTGCTGCATGAATGGGTATTCAGGGCGCATCAGTTTCAAATGTTTAATGTGTGGAGTGGGTAATATATGTAGATGTAAAATATGTAAAGAACTTTTAATATTCTGTCAAGTCTGTTACTGACAGAGGGAGACGATCAATATTTGAATTTCTTGAATATTTTGGTCAATTTTTGGTTAGGAATTCAACATAAGATGGCACCCCCACATAAAAGTTTAGCAAGATGGTAGATCTCAGTTTCTATTTATTCACAGGTTAACGAGATGCCATTCTTCAAAATTAGTGACAGGTGACCAGACTTGAAAAATCATGGCGTTTATAGGAAATCATTTGATTCTGCGGTCTCTACATGTGTAATACTATCTGGTCTCAGAAAATACAGTCATGTCTCCTGAGGCTGTATTGCATGGCTACCAATACAATAAAGCCTCGTAACATCACAGCGTCAACAAAATGACTATTTTCTCGGTACAATTTTAACATTGTTTTGTAGAATTTTAATTGCAATAAAACACCTGGCCCTGCAGGTAGGGCGTAAGAATTGTACCTGCTGCCCCTATTGCATGATCGTAAAAGGCGACTAAATTTAGGATCTTATCTTTTCTTTCTCCCTAAATTACTTTGTTCTTCTTAGAGTCTCCCTTGACACCACCTCACTTTTGGCCTTTGGTTGAGCGCTCGCCCCTGTGAGGAAGGCTCTGGGTTCTGTCCCCTAGCCGAGACACACCAAATTCTATAAAAGTGGTAGTTTCTGCTCCTGCTTAGCGCTCAGCATAACGGGAGCGGGACGACTGGTTTGCCCGTTGTCAGTATAATGTGACCGGGTGGGGTGTGTTGCCTGGTGTCTTCGGCGGCATGCTTCAGTGATATAGCACTATAAAAAGGGCAACAGTTCCACTATACAAGAAGACACAACACGAATATACCGCAGTCTCCCAAAACACGCACCTCGCACAACATACACGCAACAAACCGCATTCATGGGAGGCCGTCCTTACATGACCATAGCTGTTAATAGGACGTTAATTAATCAAAAAAAAAAAAAAAAAAGCAATAAAACATCGAGGAATGGGAGATAATGAGAGAAAAATAAACCTCTTTTTTTATATAAGAGAATATGACCGATAGGGATGTCTTCTTTCTGAAGGTCACAAATGTTTTAAAATCCTCGGCAAGCTTCGGGTTTTACATCAATTTGTGACAACCGGGTAGAATATCCCAAATATTTCCTACATCCACATATGAATTTTGGCAAAATATGTACATTTCTATCCACAGGGTTCGGTACATATCTATGTCACCAAATAGTCATGTCATAATATGTACAGGGGCGTTTGTTTTCAGCAGATTCAACTGTACAGAGAATACACATCGCGTCCTTTTTTACCCTGTTATGCAAATACCGGTGTGTATTTATATCATACAAATATGGCATTTACAAACAACGCCACAATCTACGAGTCAACAGTAATATCTATGGTTTCCTTTGTCGGACACCATCGAGGATACTTCTAAACATCAGAATGTCTATTAGTTACAATGAAAAAACAACAGTTCAAAATTACAGGCTTTGATATATAAAGCAAACATCAGATTAAACAAACTATTTTTATAAGTATATGAATATAAAGGCACTGATTCTAATCCCTTGTACATATATATGTAACAAAATGACCACAGCAAATTGGTTATAACAAAAAACACTCTACGTGTATACGTACATAGCTCAATGTAAAGTTATTCATTTAGGTGAATACCGAAATACAAGTGTAAATCAGCAATTTTTTTGGATATTACAATATGCTTTTATATGGCGATTTTCTCAGGACGTCAATCTGGCACCATCTGCCTATTTGAACAATGCGTTTATGGTTGATTAAATGGAATGTTCGCTAAAAGGTTTTTTTCCAAAAATTACACTTAATTCAAAAAGAAATTATAACACATAACAACTGATATGGCTCAAAATATTTAATTTGTCTAATCAGTCTAAGTTAAAGGATGTGCGCTACTGTAGCAGAAGTAAACAAGGAAAACTTGAATGAAAAATCGACTATATAGATTCATGCTTTGATCTTTTAAAAGAAACTATTAATCTAAGATTCGATTCTTAGACAGCTCTCAGAAACATGTGCGTCTATACCAACATCAAAGCACTGTCTTAAAAGGAAAGTTCACGGTAAACGAAAATAAAAACAATCCAAGAATAATAAGAACAAGATTTAAATAAGATTCTAATACGTACCCAGTCTATCCACTTTCGACTTGAGGAAGTATTGAACTTCTTCGTCGTCGACTCTGATGAGTGTCGAATTCAGACTTTGGCAGATCTCCTTATGGACAAGGAAAAAAACCATCATAACAATTTGCATCCAATAATTAAATTTCAATTAAACTCGATGGTGTAAATTAACTATAATAGTAATGTTGTCAGTAATGCCAGTTAACCATGCATTAAGACAAAAGTGCCATAAAAGAAATTATACGATATCAAATTAAAATATAAATTTAACGCTGATATTCTCAAAAATTTAGGTGTCCTGAATTTGTTTGAAATTCATCTGAGACTTTATGAATAACGTTTTGAAGTTGAAATGAAAACAAAATTTGTCTCAATTTAAGTTTCAAGTTTTAGGATTTGTAACCGAGTTTGATATTCTGTCTTGACATATTACATAGTTATATGTCCTTGTAGGTAGGTACTGATTGTGACGTTATGTGTTTGCGAGCATAAAGGCGCGCTTTTCAGAGAAAACGACGTGAGTTTCGCTAACACAATAATGACGTCACAGTGAATATCTACCCGCAAGGGACGTAACTATTTAATATGCAAATACAGAATTGCACGCATTCCATATGCCAGTCGATCCAATTGTGCAGTTGTGTCTCATTATCATTGATCATCATGTCATGATTGATTTTGATGTCATGTCTGTTTGACATAACAATGGTACCGCTCACGAAAAATAGATGTATAAATTTATAAATAAAGATATTAAACAATAAAATAAATAAATAAATAAATAAAACTTCCAAAAACGACCAAATGGCACCATTTAAAATTTAGGTATTTTTATCCCTTTCCAACATGGCTGTTATATGATTAAATCTGACGATCAGAAGTAAATAGAAAATACATGGTTAGTGTCTTACAATATAAGGTTCGAGACTTAGGAAAGCCGAGATGACGAGGCTTTGCGAGGCTTTGTCGTGTCATCTCGGCGTTCCGTGTCGAGCACCAAAATAAACCTTGTATTTTAAGATACTAACCACGTATTCTGTTTATCCTGCAACCATTATGACATTCAAAACGAAACCAAAATGCCAGTTATTTACTTTGTTTCGCTCGAAGTGAGACGTTTCTTTGATGCGGAGGAAAAGATTCATTCACTAAACCGAATGAGAGTGTACTCATTTTTACTACCGTGGGAGATATATAAGCGCATTCGCAAACAGTACCAGTAGATCTATTGCGTGTGTAAGATCACTGAAACAATATGGAAATACTCAAAAAAAGAATAATTATCCATCAAAGAAATACTCTACAGTACATACCTCCGCCATGAACCAAGAAAAAGACGCCGCCGCCATACGATAATTCCAGTAAAAGTGACGTTACTCTTTAGCGGGTCTGAATGACGTTTCATTCACCGGAGGGTTAAACTTTTGGGTCAAATTAGAAAAAGTTCCATCAGATGTGGAACAAATTCACGTGATTGTATTGAAGGATAAAACATTTTGTATTCACGGATAAAGCACAAGTTCATCCGGCAGTAGATATCGGTCAGTATGTGGAACAGTTGCGGGATAAACACTCATTTAAAATCCTTTAAAAGTTATACTTACAGGAAGCTTATTTGCATTTGTCTTTGTCTGATCATAGTAGTAACATTTTCCGTTGAAAGGCATCCAGTCAGCCGTCGGGCACACGTCAGGTAGATCTATGTCTGGAAAACGTCATTAGAAATTATAACAATTATCACATTCTTTTGCTTTTTAATTAAAATATCGAATTGTTTTCTTATTACAATTTAGAATTATTTTTATTGCAATTTAGAATTGCTTTTTAATTACATTATATTTTAAAAAAAGGTTTTTATTGCAATTTAGAATTGTTTTATTGCAAATTAGAATTTTTTATTGCAATTTAGATATGGTTTTTATTACCATTTAGATTTGCTTTTATTCCAAATTAGAATTTTTTATTGCAATTTAGAATTGTTTTTTATTACAATTTACTAGATTTTTTATTACAATTTAAAATTGCTTTTTATTACTATTTAGAATTGTTTATTATTCCAATTTAGAATTGATTCTTATTAGAACTTAGATTTTTTATTACAATATAGAATTGCTTTTTAATTGTCATTCAAATCCCTGTCATTTAATTGATTCTGACTTTGATTAAAATGGACATCTTGACCAATTGAAGTTAAGTTTAACCACATGCATGCTCTGTATAATAAATTTAGTTTTTATGTGGTTGTCGGTAACAAAGACGGTCTAGTTTAACTCACACAGCAATGAATATTTGGGTGTTATCTCGTTGACACAAAAGTGTAATATAACATTCGTTAAAGTCACATTATACCTAGTAACTATCAACAAAATGTCAAGTTAGATTCGACCCCGATGTTGTAAATTTTTGCAAATGCAGTTAAAATAGTTAAAGTTATATCAGATAATTCTGACAATGTTTTCTGAATAACTTTGGAACAGCAGTTGCTGCAAAATCGATACTTGTAAACATGCCTTCATTTTACACTGGTCGCCATTGAAGTTGTGATTATTGCCGAACGGAAGTCGGAAAGTTCATGACCCGTTCTCGGAGGAGTTCGGACAGACGTTACGTAGCTACGGTAGTAACATCGTTACACTGTCGGCTAACGTCAGCTTGTTTGACTAAATGGAACCATTCTAGCGACGTTCAATATTGATTTGCTTTTTATGAAAAGATTCCAAATCATTATCGTTCATCTTTACTTCGATTTATTCCTGTCTCTGCATGATTTATAACAAGATTTTTTCTCAATATTCTTCTAAATAATGTAAGATAAATAAGACAGATACGGATATTGGGACTTTAAAAATATCTAAGACTCACCATATAGGAAATATGGCTCCGATTTCCCGACACACTTAAGTCAAAAACGGAGTTTTAAAAGGTTTAAATTCCAGATTATTTTTACATGTAATTATACATTTATCATAACATCAGCTTTTCATATGCAACAACAAACTGTAATATGCTTTTTTATTTAGATATGCAATTGATTGGTCTGCTCATTGACCTATGCAGTGTTTCATTAGATTTATTCATAAGAGAATCGCAGTAAATGTTGCCAATATATGATCCTGATCCTTGGTCTTGACGTCCTTACCTAAGACCTGTATACACACGTGGTTTCCATCCTTCTTGTCAACACACATTTCCAGATCGGAACAGCTGTCTTGTAAACATCCCGAATTGCCCATCTGTAATCCAAACGTAATTTGTTGATATGGTAGAATGACATTATAACATTTGGGTTTAAGACAAGGGCATCCTCTGTTTGACGTTATATCCACATTAGACTATTTCACAGTAAAACTGATGGCATCTTAAACGAAACACATTGCCAATCACCTGGTTACAGAGACATACAACTTCAAAGCGATATCTATAGTGAACCGTTATTCGAATCATTTGCTGTTTCTTAAAGTAACAAATTACCTTATTATATGTATTGTCACGCACAGAGCCTTCAACCCTGGCTGTTAATAAGACGTAAATTTAGTCAAACAAACAAACAAATTCAGTTTTGCTTTGATATAGTCCAGGGTTGATATAACGACAATGATAGTAACCCCTGGAATATTGGGGATGACAAAGTTTTGGTTAAACTGATTCAGATACTGATCTCCAGGTTACTATGTTTAGTTGATGGAACAGCAAATACAAAGAGGCCTGCCTACTAAATGGTATCCCATTGACCATAGTTTAGATTCTACTATTCAAATTGCAGAATCAAAGTCAGCTATCGTGTGTAATATGTAAAGTCTATGTTCTAATATGATACCACACAGGAAAAAATGGAGGTTTTCCACTCAAACTTCCACCAGAATGACCATTTTGAAATAAGTTTCATTTTGTTTCTACAGCAAAATTATCCAATTAAACAGACAACAAGAAAAACAATCTATCCCCGGATCAACATATGGGCGAATTCTAAGGTCTTTTGTTGATTAAGTGGATTGTTTTTAATGTAATATTAAGGATGACCACAAGAAACCTCGAGGTGAAACTGAATATCTATATCTACAAAATGATACTTACCTAAGCTAATAACATGTTTCGCAATATCAAAAGATTAGAAAGTATGATAATGTCTGCTTGTAGTGCATGTACATGTATTAACATTTCACCTGTATACATTAAAACACACTTGAAGTTTTTACGAAATTCAAAACAACCAAACAGAGCATGTTCCAAAAATATCAAAAAGTGTGCATTTGCATAAAGAAATATTTCCCAACATTCTATGCTTACCAACAATAATTGGTTACTAGATCATTCAGCATGCTTATAATCATGTCTCTTAAATCTGTCCGTAAAATTACACATTTCAAAGAAGAAAATTATATATCTAATAGTGAAATCCATAATAATCACGTGTTTATTTGTTTTTTAAATACGAAGTAAAACACGTGCAACTTTCGCACGTTTTGTGAGAGTTAAATGACGATCTACGAATTCTTCTTTGATTTTGACGGTGATCTTTCTTTATCTATTTACTTAAATTCTATAATATTCAGTTTCATAATGTAATTGTCACCTTGAACATATTGAAAGAGAATATGCTTAAAGTATCTGTAATAAAATGAAAGTTATGCAAGTTTGTTTTGAAAACTAAAAATCATTAGATATGGAAAACGGTATGAAAGCCTTTCAGCAAAAGGTAGATATAGCGTTGTCTACATGTCATTGATTTATTGAATAAAATAAAAAAAAAAAAGAAATACGCATTTTACATACATGTAATGTATATGGCATATCAATAAATAAATGTGTTAAAATGTTTCTTTGTTGACTCACCGGCACATCCTGTAAGAATATTAGTGACGTCAAGGTTCCTTCTTCAGCAGATACCATCATCAGATCACAGGTAAGCTGTTCGCGGTCGTGGTGGATTTTCACACACAGGCGGTATCGCTTACACATCCTCATACATTGTGCCACCCCAATGATTTCCAAATGAAGAAATGATTTGTAATTGGCATTTGATTCCAGGTCGACATGTTCATTTCTGGCACAAAAACCAGTAACGAAGGAAACTGACCTTAGTAATATAATAACTGTAATCAAAATTAAATTGAAGGGTACCCTTAGCATGACTTCACATAGACTCAACTTCACATAATACGCTGGATATTCGAAGACAACTTCTTCCCTCGAGTAATATTTATTATTTAGCTTACCAACACGAGTACCTCTATAAATCGATCAGTTATAATGATTTTTGATTAGCCGCATTACTAAATTATGAACTAAGGTATTTTGAAATTCTCATCTATACAATTCAATAACTTTCTATTATAAGCAATGACATCTAACCGACCGCCAGGCAGTATGTAGCCACGCCCCCGTCGCAGTACCGATCAACGCAGCCGGGTATCGCGGTATCCGGTTGGTTCCATCACGTTATTATAAAAAATGCAACGTAATGCCTATTTGGTCAATACAATGACATTATGCCTGAAAGATAATTTATCTTTTATGTATTTGACACAATCAAGAACAAAACAACCCATCAACAACATTAGAAACATTACCAAATAACTACAATGTATTTTATCTTTGTTTTAATCATAAAACTACTTTCTGTTTGCCCAATTCTTTTTCTTCATACCTCACCGACGAAAACAATCCAAGAATGAAGCGAAAACCCGACGTTATCGTGACGCCACATTTTTTTCATACACCGATGAAAAAAGAGATTTTTTTAAGTAACAATAGAAGTAATACTTACAACTAAATAATTGTTGTGTGGAGAGAAATTTCGTGATTCCCTTTGTTCTTTTGTCATTTTTGACAGAAATGAGCTGTAGGGAAGCTACAGTTTATTAGCGGATTATTAATAAGCTGAAATTCACCTGACTGCTAATAAAACCAGTAAATAGCATTTATCCTGCAACTGTCCCACATACTGACCGATAACTACTGCCGGATAAACTTGTGCTTTATCCGTCAATACGAAATGCTTTATCCGTCAATACGATCACGTGAATTTGTTCCATATCTGACGGAACTTTTTCTAACTTGACCCAGAACTTGAATCTTCCGGTGAATGAAACGTCATTCAGTCCCGCTAAAACGTGACGTCACATTCATCAGAATGACGTCATTTTTACTGTATCCAAAATCTCGTATGGCGGTATGGTTTTTTTTCTTGGCTCATGGCAAAGGTATGTATTGCAAAGTAATTTTTAAACGGGGGTATATTGTTTTTTGAGTATTTTCATATTGTTTCAGTGATATATTACACTGAATGGATTTACGGATGGTGTTTGTGAATGCGCTTATTTATTTTCCACGGCAGTAAAAAGGAGTACACACTCATTCGGTTAAGTGAATGAATATTTACCTCCGCATCAAAGAAGCGTCACGCTTCGAGCGAAACCAAGTAAATAACTGTCAATTTGCTTTCGTTTTGAATGCCATAATAGTTGCAGGATAAACAGAATACACGATTAGTATCTTACAATACAAGGCAAAGCCTCGTCATCTTGGCTTTCCTAAGTCTCGCACCAAAATAAACCTTGTATTGTAAGACACTAACCATGTATTCTCTATATAATATATTGTTCCATGTCATTTATACGTTTCAATTAGTATCGCTCGACACCGACATGCATATGATGCTTAAAGGCCCACTACATTTCAGAAATAGCTCCTAACTTTCAATATGAAATTGTAAAACCAGATCGAAGTCGCCAACGTGTTTAGCGTATCGCTAATACTACACTAATCATAACATTCTGAACAATTATTTAAATAAATTTAATGTTAAGTTTTATAACGCGGGTCGTATTATGTTTTCCGCAGACGGCAAAACAGCAAAATTGTTAAATAGATTACGCAGGGAAACTTACATTTGTTTGGTGTTGTATAGCCTTTTAAGACAATGTATATGAGTTTTCTTATGTTGATTTTGAGTATAAGAAACTTTTATTTTTGGTTTCGGAAAAGAAGTGAGCCTCAAAATACTAGCCCTTGCATTCTCGCGTGTCTGTTTCTACGTAGGCTATGCTGTAATTTACAGCTGACTTAACAAATGTTATTGCCTTTGACGGTTATACTAAATTATGAAACAGACAACCCAAGTACCGTGACTTCGGTCGATATGATAAAGCTATAATGACAGTTTCCTTTAGATGTATGAACATTAAAACGTAAATGTAAAACGATAACTGCACCAGGTGACTCGGAAGAGTGGATATAAGCTGCTTCATCGTCAGGCTTACGAAAAGAGCAGCTATTTGGTGTAGATCATAACTTACCGATTACTTTATAAACGTTCTTATTTTAGCGGTAGTTTTATTATAGCGCCTTTCGAACTGTTTTTGAAGCGGTTATTCATATACCGCGCAATTTTGTTTAAAAGTATATTTCCGTTATTGAACCAACGAGTTATGTTTGCGGTATTTTATCATGTGTGTAGATAGTATATTGCTGGTGCACCCTTGTTTGTTTGGTAGTCATTGAAACGATCACATTTTCGAGTTTTTTTTTGTTTTTTATTTTTTTTATTTTTGTATGCTAGGTCTTCGTATAGTAGTGCACAGGGACTTGTAACGTAGGTTGTGAGAAAGTCTGTTGTGTATACATGTGTACTAGGCCTATATACTATATAAAAGTCTTTTTATATAGTATATAGGCCTAGTACACATTATACACAACAGACTCTCTCACAACCTACGTTACAAGTCCCTGTGTAGTAGTGGAGGCCTTACCGATCTGTGACCTCTTAAAGATGTGTTACCACAGACAGAGAGCATAAACTATACTCATCATTGGATTAGCTGATGTTTACTTATGTGATGAATTCTGATTAACAAAAATTTTTGTTCCATATAGGCCATTGTGTCATGGACTTTCTTCGGATCGTAATTAGTTATCGTTTATGTTTTTAGCTTCAAGTAAAATAAGGAGCTTAAAGTTTTGAATGGTAGTAATGGTGTAAAGTTAGAAAATTTTGTTACTGAAGAAATATACTAATTCGTCTGCTTCTATTTTTGAGGAAGAAAAAAAATCATTCATCAGCGGTGTAGCATCTTTAATTAACGGTACAGTCCTATCTGATAAAGAACATATCCCTTTCAATACTTTTTCTAACTGTTCTCTATGAAACACAGTGTGAATGAGGATCCTTACTGAAAGTATAATTGAAAACGCAAACACATCTAAGACAATGGTAACATCCAGCAATTTATATAAATTGACAATAACTGTTAATTGTTGTAAACAACCGCATAAATACATCTTGTAATTATGTTGAAAAGATATGTGCTACCGATATTCTTAATTTGCATATTACAGAGTTATCTGCACTTGCGGTTAGGTATTAATTGTGACGTCATGTGTTTGCGATTATAACGTCATACGTTTTGGAGAAAACGACGTGAATTGCGCTCACAAAATAATGACGTAACAATCGATACCTACCCGCAAGGGAGCTAACTCTGTAATATGCAAAGACGGAATAGGAATCAAAAAGGAGTATCACAGAAAGCTGACGTCATCTGTGATACTGTAACGTTATTTTAAGACCATCCTTAAACCCTAAAACGTTTATAGATACGCACGATGATTCATCAATTCAAACGCAACTTTATATATTTATGCTTAGTAACGTTCTCGGCCATTTACTGTGTCACATACGTATACAACAAAGACCATAATTGAGAGAAATTAGTTATACAATGCAACACTTAAGTAAACAATGTGGGCTCAGATTCATGGTCTATTTTCCATATCAAAAGACAATGCGACATTGCAACATGACCGAAGTCAGCAACCTTGTATTTTATTGAGGTTATGAGGGCATAATGATAATGGAGCCCGTGTAAATGTTATGTAACCCGGCTTTTAACCCTGGCGAAACCGGGTTATATAAAATTTACACGGATCATTATACCCTCTTAACCTCAAAAAATAAAAATATTTTCCTTACATTTACAGTGTTTCGCGCAAACGAGTATAATTATTCTCGCGACAGTTGCACATTTTTTTAAATACCCATCTGTTTTTTCCTCTCCCGTCATCGTCAACCAATTCGATTAAACAGCTAATGGCAATCGGGTCATTAAATGTTCCAACCAAAAGTGGGTCAATGACCCCATGTTTCCCGATGCATTGCTACGCCATTGGCTTTTAAGGAATAACAGAATCGCTGCACGTGTTGTGCTATCATTATACACTGAGAATGATAATACTAGAAAGCATGGTTATCGAGTCTATGTCGGTGCATACTGTAGATATTATTTACTATATTATATGTTGTTTTTTTAATCGTTGGCATCGTATCGTTTTCATTCATAAATGTTTCATTATTATTATTATTATGTGAATAATAGTCTAAAACTAGATTTTACTAGATTGTAGATGAATGGTGTCAAATCATATTACATTAACAATATACAAATATAAATAGCCATTACAGTTAGTTCATTTCAACTGCATAAACAAACGTGACAATGAACATGATTTATGAAAGTCATACATTATTTACATCTTACCCAAGGGGCACATAATATCTAAACACAATTAGTTATATAAATCACATTGACAATATTGCATTTTAAAACGGTTGTTTGAATGTAGCACAAAGAGCTATCGAATGAATAAATTATTATATTACCAAAATATAGAACAATATACAATCATTGATATATCAGGTTAAACGAGCGATTATTAAAACTGATAAAGGTGATATTCCCCTGTTTCACCGTTTTTTAATGTATTTGATATATCAGATCGCTACTATAACCTGAATCGATTTTCATTGAATGTGACGAACATAAAATCCATTGTCGAATCATGACAGAAACAATAAAGTGAAAAACATCGTGAAAGAATTATTACCTAACCTGGATTTTGCAGTACATATTGACGTTGCAAATCTTTGAAATGTAGATACAAACTAATTTGTATTCTTTTTTTCATAAGAAATTTTGTGAAAATTGTCTCGAATTTTCAATTTTGCTTTCCAAGGCACAATACTTCTTAAATCAGATTTATGAGATAAATGAAATGTCATTCATACTTACACTTCGTAAAAAAAACCTTAAAAGTGATTTTTTTTTTTTTTTTTTTTTTGGAAATTCAATGAAACATTTGGAATAATAGGGTGTGTATCTAATATAAAGATGTCGTTGTTCACGTATTTAAATGCACGTGTCTAGTAGGTACTTAAACGTTTATAAATGTTGATTCTTTTCATATTGATATATCATCAGGTGCGTTATATCTTAAAGCTGCTAGTAAATTAATCAGTACGGCAGTTGAACTTTGGGTTAAAGATCCAGAGTTCCATTAAAATTTAATGATTTTTTATTAAGTTTTTACCACATAATTCACATGATATCAAATGATTCGCCCATAAAATATTTTGACCTATGTCACTAGTACAATATCACCTGGTGCGATTTTCATTGGCTGGAAATTAATAATGACGTCATTACATTGAATCGTGATGACAGAATAAGTCGAAATTTCAATTTTAAACCGCCAAGGCTCTTACAAAAAAAATTCTTCATAGAATTCGTTTCATAACATCTCCTAAGAAATGGACATTCAATTAAATTCCTAATATATGCATGTTCATACATATCATGTCAGTTTTACCGTTGCGATGACTTTGTGTGTATCACTTTTGACGAAAAGGATAGCTTGAAATAGACCGTTGAAACTACCAACAAAATCAAAATAGACCTTCAAAATAGTCCCTGCAACAATCACCTAAATGAAACATAGCCATTCTAAATGTTTCCTGTGTAAAGAAAATTGATTCCAGGTCGAGATGTGTCAGGAATTATTGTTGATTAGTTAGTAATGAGTTACTAAAGTACACATGTTTTTTAACATCAATTGTCTAGGTAACAATGATATAATTATATATATTTACATATGTCCCTATATAGTCAATGGGAGGGGAGTTGCGTTCAAATTAACGTAATCGCAATGACGTATGAACTCAAACGCAGTGCAGGTTCGGACTACTTCTAGTTCACGCTTCGATAAGATTTTGCGTCATAATTTGACGGATTTCATAAAACAATAAAGAGTTTATATTATCTCCAATTAAATATGTGTTTGACATCAAAACAAAAGATATGTTCAAGCATTGTAACGGCATTAAACAACAAAATGAATCGCTATGATTTATTTATTATAGATGCAAAATCCTTTGGGACTTTTTTCAAAAAATTGTAATAAAATGTAAATATTAGCATTGCACATCTTTCAGTTGGCATTCATAGCCCATATGAATATATAATTTTTACATAGTGTTGTATGAACCTAGAGCTTAGTTATATAACATAACCGAACATGATTCAGCAGTTCAGCAGTTCATGATTCAGCAGTCCAGAGCTTTGCAGACAATCTTCATAATGCGCTAACGCGCATTATGAAGATTGTCTGCAAAGCTCTGGCACTTCAACAGACCATAGATGCCACAGGAAGATACTTAATGCTTATATTTACATTATCAACTCATTTTGGGGTCTCTGCATTAACATTGTTTAAAGATGCTCCATCGCCGGCAGAGCATAAATGCTATTAATCATTTGAACAATAATTGTTGTTTAATCATGTATATATCTGTCTAATTAACACAAAAATAATATAAAATAATATATTTTGCCTTTGTTGTATGGACAATCAGTACTTCATTCCATATAGGATATAGTGCCACGGAATTTTTTCGGGATGCAATTGATTATTTTTTATATTTTAACTTAAAATAAAATTAGAAGTTCAAACATTTCAATGGTGGTAATGGTGTAAAGCTAGTACCTTTTATAACAGAAGAAAAATGCTAAATCGTCTGCTCCTCTTTTTGATAGTGAAAAAATACGATTTGTCAGTGGTGGAGCATCTAAGCTAGACCAGGAAAACCGTTTATCAACGACGATGTAATCCACGAGATGGAACAGCCATTTTGAGATGATCAGTTGACGTCACCACGTCAACATTAGTGAAGTCATAATAGTCACGTTTTGGGTGTCAGTTATACCCACATATCCTTCAATTTGCCTTGGTTAGTTTATATAGTAGAAGTGACAAGTAAATGTAAATATTACTACATAACGAAGCATTAACGTTGTTCTGTAACGCACAGTCGCGTCACATCCGGATTATCTCGTCAATATGACGAGTCGTAGTCACAGACTACTGCCCTTCAATGTTACCTGGGATATTATGTCAGTTGGTACTAAATCCTTGAAATAGCTGTAGAGGTTCTACATCCCAAAGCTTGTTAATACAGACTTTAAGGTTCAGTAAGGAGAGCTCAGTATTCTTCAGTTTATATAAGCTGAGTCAGCTAGCAATACAGTTAAAACATATTCTACGTGTCCAAATAGTCCCTCATTATATAAACACTGTGCAAGAATAAACAGTTACTCCCATGATATTAACAAGTTCCATTTGCAGACTACTATCATATTCCTACAATCTCTCTGCAAATATTATTACAGAATATACAGGTCAATTATAACTATGCTAGCATCATATCGTCCTCATATTGTAATATCTATACATAACCTCCAATAATCAGATTACCAAACAATCTATCAAAAACTCGTCTTATTAATTCTAATAATTACCAAAAGCAGTTGGTGATGATACCAAGTTCCTTGAACTGTCCATGTTTGACAAACTATGGCGGTGATGACACCGATTGCCCACCATGCAGACATGTGTATTTAACGCCACGCCAAAATGAATGTAAACAAACAGTGGCGATGACGCCAACTGCCGACCGACTCTCCAACGATCGAAATTATTCCAAATTAACAGTAAAAAGCAATGAATTAATAACCACAAGCCTAAGCTCCATGCCTTATTAAAATATCCTAATAAGAATAGAATCATTCCAAATATAATATTGACCACGGCGACACAGAACCCTTGTGAGCCGGAGCAGATCTAATGCCGAACTGATCTCAGTCGCGGATGTCCGCCTTTTATACGAGTCTTCGATGTATCGCAAACTCCGTCCCCTTTTACCATACATGTATGTACAATGTATCCTCAACATACTTAGTCCAACCAATAGCTTAATTCTGTATATGGGACACAAGCACCCCAAAAATTAATTTCCAAACCGAAGCACATCGCTTCTCCTATACATTTCTTAGTAAATGAGTATGATTCCGCAGTATAATATTGTTCTATCTTCCTAGTAAAGTATTTATAAATGATCTTCATCACAAAAACATCAAAATATTATCTGAAAACTGAAATTTAAGAAACAATCTAATTTTAGTAACAGTGACCTTTATAGTTGACCATTTGACCCCCAATTTAATCCCAAACAGTACTGTATTATGGAAATAAAATCCGGGCGGGCGGTCGAGGCGGGAGGATAGATGGACAAACAGACAGAAAAACAGAGGGCGGACGGACGGACGGAAAGAAGGAAGGAAGGACAGACAGACAGACAGACAGACAGACAGACAGACAGACAGACATTGTTTCAACTTGGCGACAGTGAACTAGTATAATTTAGCGAAAATTTGGTCAACATGGCACTTAAATATTTTCCTCTCTACTTTTTTATTCATATTTCCAAGGAATATCGATATAAAATCACAGAACACACATATTGCATGTCGCGCAATGCAGTCAAATATCAAGTTATCAACATTATGTATCATAGACTGGATTACCTGCCTTAGTACCAATTCTCTCCGCTAGGCTGCGCTCATAAGTATTTTCGGAGCGAAGCCTAGCGGAGAGTAGAAAATGTATCATCACACACCATTATACCGACAAAATTTCTATGTCTGAATAATTGATACACTTTATAAAAATCCTGTTCCCATAACAAACAATGCACTTGCTAGCAGAGAGTGAACACACCTGTCAACAAGATCAATACCGTGGATTGGAATTTTAACAGCGATACGCATCATACCAAGGGCTTTTATTTCCGCAACCTAGTTTTATTTGTCCTTTGTAGTTGTATTTATGTGCAGAGCTATCAAAAAGGATTTGTAATTTCAACATGGACGTTAGCAATAATTGCTCTTTAGCAAATCATTTGTAAATTTAGAAAACAACATACTTCAGTCTGTTTTATAAGTAAATTATTATCTTAAATGTAACATAGTGATGTTATGTCATTAGAGTTTAACATAAAGATAATGTATGCATACTAGTCTGATTTTGGTCCAATCAACTTTCAGAGCAAATGTGATCCTGAAAGAGTTAAGCGCAGTGATGAACTCATTCAATAGCTATGTACACAAATTACAGAAAACATCGAATAATCATATTTATGCATGCTCCACGTACACCCCAACACAAATTTCTAAATCGAAAATGGTCATCTTATCACGATAATTACATCTTATGTAATATTTCACTTTATCAAAAACTAAACCATGGTAAATAAAAAAAATGATAATGAACAAAATGATGGAATGGTAATATCATAATAATCAGGACTCCATTCTAACAATGACCATTCCAATAAACATTGTAACAGTACAATATTCTCTTCAAAACCTTACAAAATATTACAGTATCCTATTGTGGGGATTCGTCAGTCTTACAGTGAGAATGTTGATACCATTGCAAATATCACCGCTAAATTAGAATGAAAGTTTACAGCAAATTATCCTGACCAAATTTCGAAATATTAGGGAAAACCGTGCATCGTATGAAGGGAGATAACTCCCAATTAAAAAAGTACATTATTCTTGCACACGAAGACCTACAGGAATTAGCTTCCCCAAAAGCTAAGTGGGTTACGCGCGAAAGACTAGGGAAATAAAATAATGATATGATAATATTGCTTAGCAATTTCTAAATGTTGGAAATGAAATCACGATCCGCGGGGATTTTTTCCCCATACTGGTACAAAAACACGCGTTCTTTGTAGTAAAACGTAGTAAAACAAGTCACGTGATTATACCTCATTCATGCAATTGGTCGAAAATATGGAATTGTGTTATGGGTAATTAGTGATCACATGATTGTGTGTTTACTTCCAAATATAGTGATTTCTTTGACCTAGTATTTAGTATATATATAATTTGGCCTTTTGACGAAGATCTTATTTCTTTTTATTTATAATATTTATAATGTCTGTTCTGAAACCTAAAGCAGGGGCAAATAAATATAAATTAAGAATTCTACGAATTTAGCCGGGAGTTGCCGATCTTCACTTATCCTAGATTAGACGGTTAGACCGATTGAATTTGTCAATTCGTATTATATCAATTATAGATAAAACGTGGAAATGACAGCTTTACAACTCATTTCAGTCGATTATTTATGGTAAAACAGTACATTTGTGCAAGTCAAAATGATATGCATGCAACATATAATAACATTTTAGAGTCTACATATATTCAAATAAATAAATTTTTCCGAAAAAATGGCAAGCAAACTATCACTATATTTGGAAGTAAACACACAATCACGTGATCACTAGTTACCCATAATACATTTCTATATTTCGGCCAATGACATGAATGAGGTTATAACCACGTGACTTGTCTTACTACGTTTTTACTACAAAAAATATGAAACTCAATGTGGCTCCCGACTTTGGAGGTAAAACCACGTCATTGGAGGATTTGAACCCTGACATTAGGACCGTAATGCAAATTCGTCATGTCTTCATATAAGTGTAGCGAGGGATGTAAATATTTTGTAGCTCAAATTAGAGCTGTAATGTGTGGATATATAGTAAAGAAAGATATACAGTGTAGGATAGAAGAAAAGTACAACCACAGGGATCTGAGAATTAGTTATAGTTTATATATATTCGAAACACCATTTTACACGTTTTAAAGGGTCTAGATTAATATCAGGACAACTTGTAAATTAACTTAGTTTTTGTCACCCGCGTCCCATAAGAAATCGCTGAATAATTCACTGCTAAGTTAGTTGGTTTCCTTTCCATGTCACCCGCGTCCCAGGATATTGCATCCTCAATACTCCAGGGGTTCCGATCACTTATCTCATAGTAAAACTTGAGGCAACATTACCGAACAGATACTTTAGTCATTTGATGCACATTAAAAGATTCCTATAACGATACACGGTCGTTGACTATGTGGCTATGAAGTTGGGCGTTGCTCTCTCTGTAGTCCTCAAATGTTGTTTTTTTTTTTTTTTTTTTTTTTTTTTTTTTTTTTTGTGATTGGTTCAGATTTTTCCTCTGAGCTGCCTTCAGTTTTACTATGATACATGTATAATGCAGGGTTGTAGAGATCGTAAGTAATCGGAACCCCTGGAGTATCGAGGATGGGGATATTGGTGTTTACACTATGTTGAGCATAGTTCTTGTGTACCCTAAATTAATCATATCCCATATTAATTAAAGATACAAGTGTTTTAATTTCATAAACAATCAAGTAGTGTTTTGATATTGAAATAAAAGACGATACATCCAAGTATAACTTTCACAAATGAATCTAGGGTCGTAATTATATAAGCTACGTTAGAGACGATACACTATACGTACACAAAACAGGTCTTATGAATTCACCACGGACTATTTTATATTTAGACCTGGCTATAGTTTTAGATATGGTCACGATGAAAAAGACTAGTGACTGTAAATTTAGAAAAGGTAGTCATAATTAGGGCGGTCAAATATATTTAAGACTGGACATGGATAATCGGTGATGTTTTTCGAAAATGGTGTCAAAATTCAAATTAGTAGAGAAACTTTAAGGCACGGGATAAGGGAATTCGGAGGCCATTGAATAATTCGTAACACATAGAACTTTGTTCGTCTCTTCGAGATCTAGTACTATACGTGGTCCTTCAATATTTGACTTGGTCACCAAAATTGCAATATATGTTGGTTTTTTTTAGCACATGTGCGAAAATCAGTTATATTCATACAGGCTCAGCATCAGAATCTGCAGAGGAATCACGTAACAATAGCAAATACCTACAAAACGAATGTTAAGATATGTCAAAGTAGTTTAATGCAATCATCAGCCTACCTATAATGGTATTTCGGTAAGAATCTATCACAAGGGTTACTTGTCTGACTAATTCTGTCTTATTTTTCTCTCATACTTTAAAATAACGACACCTATTACTTTAAAAAAAATATTGTATTTTAATTACGATCCGTCAAAATGCTGCCTTGTCAAAATAGTATAGACAATAGGCACCATTGCATTGGTAACTTAGACTTCGAAGAAAGAGTATTAATCCCCCCTCCCCCACCCCTTTAGGACGCTTTTCCCCGATCCCGACAATAGGCATGTGTTTATTTTAACAAAATAGAAAAATACACCGGATAAATTTATACATTTATTTGATTAATCCATTCCTACCAAGAGCGATAACTCCGATAGGTTTAAACGTTAATATCTGGCGGTCAAAAGACTATGTTAAAGATTTTCACTATCAAAAACAGAAGCAGACGATTTAGTATTTTTCTTCAGTTACAAAAGTTACTTTCTTTACACCATTACCACAATTGAAAATTTTGAGCTTCTAATTTACTTGTTACAAGTTAAAAATATGAAAATAATTAATTGAAAAAATTCAGTAGCACTATATCCTATATGGAATGAAGTAATTATTGCGCATGCACCAAAGGCGAAATAAATTATTTCATGTTATTTTTAGTGTTAATTAGGCACATATATGCACGTTTAAACACTAATTATTGTTCAAATAATAAATATCATTCATGCTCTGTCGGCCTAGGAGCATCTTTAACTATAAATGAATTATATCAGGGTTTTCCTTATATGGCATCAAATGGATGACATAAGTCATTTTGGATCCACGAAACTTTGGCAATGTAAAGAGTATTAGATTTTCAACGAAACAAAACACCAACGTGTACATGGTTCCTATTCATGTGTTGTCAAATTTATCTCGAAACTAACGGCCTGATGAAAACATACCGAAAACATGTGTCATATTGGCAACATTATTAAAGCTCTAATGAATCGCAGAAAAACATATTCTCTCTATTAATCATCATCGATAATATAAAGAAATTTTGAGAATGTTCCACTTGTTTCAAAATTTTATCAATATCTTCCTTAAATGCTCTCTCAGCATTACCTATTAAGTAAGTATTCATAACAGTGTGCACAACAGTTGTAACATAAAAATAAATAAAATAAATAAATAAATAAATAAATAAATAAAATAAAAAATGATCTATATCGAATTTATCTATCTAACCATGATGTCATAATGAAGTTGATAATAAAGGAATACTACTATCCAGTAAGTGAATATAACTAGACATCTAAGCCGAAACAAAGCAACAGATACTATAGAGTTAGGTTTTTTCCATAATTTCAATAATTTTGCACTATTCCCAGATTTCTGTAAGATATCATATACATTTTGCGTGATCAAATGAAAGGTATTCTTAAATTGACAATTGTATGACTAGCGAGACTCTTACGTTTTCACAGCCTATATAGAAAATGTGTTTACTGATATTTTATTTGTTGTCGAAAGAAATTGTAAACAAATTTGTTATGTTTTGTATATTATGCACTGAGCCTTTTGATCATTTGATTGTAGATATGTGTCAGTGGTGTAAAAGTTCAATATATGGGTATATATTTGCATCGTTATCACGTAAATAGCCACAACTATTTAGATATTAATATTACATACCTGTGATATCACTATTCAATGATAAACTTGAACTTATATTGTTAATATATATGTATGTTATGGAGTACTCCAAACAAACCGCAAACAAGTTGATGATGAGATCTAGGGTACACTCAAATGAATTGTTATACCTCCATGACATTGCAGTAAAATCTTTGAAATTTAATATTCTATAAAAATTGAGACGCTGTTTTCTTTGATATAAATACGTCATCGTTTTTAGTCTATCAGAACCAACGTTTCAAACACAGCGTCAATTTGTTACTTTATGTGCTGATATTTAAAGTCAATTTAAGCCAATGAAAATCCAATCTGATTAAAACACAGATCCTTATAACCACTCCGTTCAATAGAGTATCTGACAATATCCCATAAGGGGTCACGTCCAGATGACCTTTATACCACGTGTACTTCAGAGCAAATGCAGTTTCTACACATTACAACATCAATTGAACACGTCTTTTCGCCCCACTATACCTATACAATTAGCTTTGTTTTGCTTTTCGGGCGAGATGACTACATACAAAAAAATAATTTGGACAGCTTTTTCAAACTATTTCGTCCCCAGTCAAGATTCTGGCAGTGCTAATTTGATTGGCCATTTCAAAAGGTCATCTTGACGTGACCCCTAATGCGATATTCTCAGATCCTCTTATCAAACGTAGTGATAATAAGGATCTCCTCGTTATAGGCAAGATTCAATCACTGGTATACGATATGGTAACGGTATGATACTATTAGGATCGGTATCACCAACATCATCATGGTGGAAATCAGACACACACAAACACAATAAGGATCGTCCTTTTTGAGGTAAAGATCTGCTAAATCTTTTATTCAACTGTTAAAGACAATTGTTGACAGAAATTAGAGATAGGTGTTCTTAATTAAATGTCTTCAAATTAGTTCAGACAGGCCCTCGGAAATAATAACACCTTCGGGTAAATAAATCTTCATATCACACTGCCACCGGGGCCATAAATGCATATTATTTCGTTGAAATTTTCTACAGCATTTGTATCGATACCGACAATACTATATATATATTCACTTTCTGAACAATTAAAACTTGTGTAAAATAACTTTCTTTTGCTTGCGATTTATTTTCGCAAATTTCGCAATCCAAGTAAATTCGCGACAGTTTATCACAGCGAATAAATATTTACATCTTATAGTAATTTTAATTTCCAATCAATTTTAAACTCGCAAAAATTATTCTTCAAGAGATTTTCTTAGTCGAAATCGAAAAATTAGTTTTCTGTCGTCGCCCTAATTACCGTGCCAAGCGACAACTGTAATATCTTTATGAATACTATCCTTCGTCAACATACCGAAATTAAGCTTGTAACCAAAAGTATAAGAAAAATAAGTTGGTTGTATTAGATTATGTGCTGCTTATAGATATGTTTTGTCTTGACGTTTTATTTCGTGTACACACCAGAAGAGATCTGAAAAAAAATGATGGATCTATGAAAAAGGAAAAGTTGAAAAAAACCAAAAGTGTTAAAGTGAACAGTCGGGCAAGGATGGCTAAAATCGGTAAAAATGGTGTGAATGTATCCAGTATAATTTCTTATGAAATGGAAAAATAAAATTTCTCGTCAAAATCTGTCTGCGTACGAAGAAATTAATTGAAAGTATGGAAATTCTAAAACGTCCTCCCGGCTCACTATGTCCGTGGTTACATTTCCACGCAGCCTCGCTTTCAATGCTTTCAAATTTTCTTTACTTTAATGGTCAGAACTGGGAAACTTAGCAGAACTTGGCCGTCGTATTAATATGTGAGAACTTTTGGAAGGCCAATGAACGCATTTAGACTGGTTTTCTTTGCCCGACTATTCACTTTAACATGGTCGAAGTGAAACATTTTTAAGCTCATGCATTTTACATATGTTCAAATATATAAATCGTTTTTTCTGTGCAACAGTGTTATAAGTCATTTAAGTAACTACGATAAACAAGGGCCATTAAGGATATGCCGTATTTAGATGATGGGGAAAGCCGGAGTATCCGGAGAAACATTATCGACAACAGTTAATATCTGGCAACTGCGTAATATGGAACTTGTTGCAAAATGTTGAGAAGGATGTAAACGTAGAAGTAGATATTATGATATATATAAACAGTACGTTTGCTTCACTTACATTAAAAGTCCTAGAGGAACTACGAAGATGGCGGACACCACAATAAAACTCAGTCCCGGCATCCAATCCTCAGTCTTAGAATAAAGGTTATTAAATATGGTTCCTCCAATTAAAGATGAAACATTCTCCATAACATACAGATTCGCAAACAGTATACCTAGAACAAGAACAGTATATATAGAACAAAAACAGTATACATAGAACAGAAACCGTATACATAGACCAAAAACAGTATACATAGAATACAAAAGGGATACCTAGAATAAAAACATAATATATAGAACAGAAACAGTATACCTGGAACAAAAACAGCATGCATAGAACACAAACAGTAAACATAATGCAAAACAGTTTACCTAGAACACAAACAGTAAACATAATGCAAAACAGTTTACCTAGAATAAAAAATAGTATACCTATAACATAAACAGTATACCTAGAACAAAAACAGTATACCTAGAACAAAAACAGTGTACCTAGAAACAAACAGTACACATAGAACAAAAACAGTATACCTCAAACAAAAACAGTATATCTAGAACAAAAAACAGTATACCTAGAACAAATACAGTAAAAAAGAATGGAAAATGGTTGTTTGAAAACAAAATACATTGCTGAGCATATTTATTTATTCTTCATAATATTACTGCGTTATTGATATTTTCTAGAGTAAGAGATATCAAGCCAGGAGCGAAATATTGTTTGCTATTTAGTCACTTATTCATTGATTGATTCAATAATGGACAAACTAACTGAGTCATAGGTTGACTGACTCAAACATGTATTTACTAACTCATTACCCTTTTATTCACTCACTATTACTGTATTAAAATCTCTGAATTTACACTAGCCGCATGCCTGTTAATTTTTAAATGGGGGTTTATTAATTTTCTGTGTGATAAGTAAGATTTACATAACAAATGAGTACCTTGCCGATCTGCCTCCACGAACCTTGACAATATTGCACGCATGATTGGAAACGTCACAACAGAAAGAACCCCGGCTCCTAAGGCTTCACAACCAAATGTCAAATATATATTAGACATGTCAATGAGATAAACATAGGTATGATAATAAGAATGAAAATTTTCTTAAAACACATGTTAAAGTGAACAGTCGGGCAAGGATGGCTAAAGTCGGTAAAAATGGTGTGTATAATTTCTTATGAAATAGAAAAATAAAATCTCTCGTCAGAATCTATCTGCGTACGAAGAAATAAATTTAAAGTATAGGAATCCTAAAACGTCCTCCCGGCTGACTATGTCCGTGGTTACATTTCCACGCAGCCTCGCTTTCAATGCTTTCAACTTTTCTTTCTTTTAATGGTCAGAACTGGGAAACGTAAGCAGAACTTGACCGTCGTATTAATATATGAGAACTTTTGGAAGGCCAAAGAACGCATTTAGACTGATATTCTTTGCCCGACTATTCACTTTAAAAATGTCAAAAAAAAACAAAACAAAAAAAAAAAAACATATATACTGATGTGTTTAAACTAAAGAATATTCATTTATATCCATTTTCATATTTGCTTTAGCGCATGAATTTAATAAGATACTGTACTTACATGCATACATCATAAAGTTTGTTGTGGCGAATCCCATAACCAGGAAGATGCCTATGTTGGAGAGACACCCTAGCACTGCTAAATATTCATCTTTCATACAACATTGTAATATTTTCATAATGGCGAGACCAATTATGAACTCAATTATATTTTGTATAAAACCAAACCAGCCGATCTCTTCTGATGTCCAGCAGAATGGTGATTTCAGCTCAAAAAGCGTTGTAATACCGTAAGCTGATGTTCTCGCAAAATGAATTATCATAAACGCCGACCATGCTAGGATAAAAAGAGCTGGTCTTCCTCCAATAAACGCTGTTTTATCGTAAAAAAATCCAAAGATTCTTTTAAGACCCACAGAAAATGTCAGATGTTTATATGATGATGGGGCTATGGTGTCCTCTATGAACATACATACAAATAATGAACAAGCAAAATAAGCACCGAAACAGGTTAGCATTGGTATCAAGTACCCCATATACTTAATCAAATATCCAACTCCTAATTTTGCTATCCCACCGCCTAAGCCGATAAGAACCTCGAAAACCGCTAGGCCCACAGTCCTCGATTGGCTGTAACTTGTTTTATCGGCAATTGAGGCTGTGCTTGCAATGAAAAAGAGATAGCTGTTTCCTGTTAAACCCGACAGAGCATATGGCACGAAAAAGAATACAAATGGTAGATTTCTGTAGTTGATGAATGACATCATAGCGTAGCGAAGAGCTTCACCGGTAAGCGAAATTATCAAAAGTGGTTTTCTGCCAATGAAGTCGCAATACAGGCCATACAAAAGAAGTGATAGAACACCCAAACCATGCACGACCAAGTCGAAATACCACGTCCATTTTGCTGCAAGCTTTTGGTTGTTGTTTTCAGATGCGAGGCTTTGGTTCAAACCGCATGCATTTGTTGCATTAAGGTTTTGTACAGATGTATAAGTATCATTATTTGTGTTGAGGTCGCTTGCGCGTTTGTAAATATATAATGTCTGGTTTAAGCTTCCAAGCTCTGTAATCACCATGAATACAAACGTTAAAGTTACACGTAAAACAACCTGAGCTGTCAAACTGCCGTCATCTTGTTTTGCAGGTTGTTTTTTGGTGTTTACTAACAACGGCCGTTTTTCTGATACTCTATCCATCTTTATGCATCACACAGGTAAATTAATGCGCTAAGATTATCTCCTCTAGTACATCAAGGTGAGTTCAAAGTTGAAATACGAATGACTCTAAATAGAATTTTATCTATCTATACAATATACCCGTGCAACTGTACCCAATATTTGTATCTACGGTTTATCAGTTGGTCAGTATCATATAAATATTATTGATCACCCAAATCTCTAATTAGAATGTTAAGGATTTATTATACAGTACAGAAAAACAAAGCAGTTTTCTCGATTTTAACATCTAACTAGTAACTAATATGCTATCTTACGTCAGTGGGTATGTAATATGAAATTTATTATACTCCTTCAATAATTCAATATAATTGTTTTTTATTTGTTTTCATACCAAATCTAGCCTTCTGATTGGTGGGTGGACTCTTTCATACCACTATGAAAAAAAAACCGAGAATTGTGCGAAAACCCGACGTTATCGTAACATCATAATATAAACATTGACATTGCGTATTGATTTGGAAAAACAATCCATTTGAAAGTCTATGGAATCGTATGTGTAAAAAGAGTAAATACACAACGACGGGTTATTGAATATTGAATTTATTCCAAACGAGTGAGTTATATTTTTTTTAAATTACAAAAGAGACAAGCTTAAGCGAGTTTCTTTTCTAATTTTAAAAAATAACTTACGATTGTGGAATAAATTCAATATTCATCAACAACGAGTAGTGTGACCTGTTTCTACCACAATCATATTAATATGACGGGGATACGGTAACGTGTATATACCGAAATATGTAAATAAGGTGAAGTTATATTTTCATCAGAAAAAATAAGTATTCAAAAGTCATCGTTTAATAAAGAATCCATCGATATCTTTTTTTTTCGAACTGGGAACATCTTTAGGGTTACATAATACTCATTTAATGTCTTATTGAGTTCCAATCGTCACAGTTGCTTCAAGAAAATAAACTCAATGTTGGACTACATGCATGTAAAAGCATTCGCACGACAGATAATAGAATGACGTTATTTGATTATTGATGATGGTGACACTGAGAAATAAGTAGTTCGGTCAAAGTTCACCGTGTCAGAATGCGTACATAGTTTATACCACGTGTGGTATAAAAAAAATGCTCATCAACAGCTGCAGTGTTTATTTAATGACCTGAGAGTTGAATAACACCACCGATTGTGGTTGAAACGTATTTTATTTTATCAGGTTGTCCGAAATTTATTATATGTATTGATGTCACTGTTTTTTTTATGTCATCGGTTTATAAAATAAATTTTGTTTGTTTCCAGTTGTGAGAGTTCGCTACGCAGATTCACTAAGTTTGCAAACAAAATTTCTTTCATACCCCGATGAAAATGAGTTTTTATTTTTATTTTTTAGTAAAATCAACGCTTAAGTGCAATGATCCTTTAGGCGAGTGGCATATCAAAGTATTTAACGAGTTCATTAAGCATATTACGTAGACAGGCGTGTGATATGCTATTTATTATATCATAACTACTCTTTATGTAAATATTCCAAAGCTTTCATATTCGTTTATATATACGAAAGGCGAAACAAAGCTCGGATAATTCGTCTACCGTGGCAATCATGTGACGTTATATTTTTATATGACGTCACTATTACATGTGATGTCAAAATTGTTTAATGAAATACATGTGTATTACAATGTCTTACAATATTTATTACCTGACCGTATGACAAGTATGAACAGACCAGTTTTGTGATGTGTAATTATTTCTTGACTTTTGTATAATATTGATCAAAATAGTGATATATTTGCAGCTCCTAAAGCAAAAAAGCATGTCAAAGAATAATGATAAAAACTTGAACTTAAGTTCATTTTTTTAATAACAATAGCATTTGTTGATTAAATCGCAATTATAGTTATATCACTCATACAATATATATACTGTGCAACGCAATAGGGTTATAAAGTCTCAAAGAGAAACAGTCAGAAAAAAAAATAGAAAATAATGTCACTGACTCATTGGGCCCTTAATAAAAGCCATGCGATATTTTTGGTTTAAAAAAAAATTACAAAAAAACATATTCATTTACGCTAAGTGGGGCCTCATGATGGGGTAGCGACGATACCATTTCTGCGATAGCCAGTTTGGCTTCACAGCTTTGATAGACAGTTTGTTTGTATACAAGAACAGGCAATAACACGTGTTGTTGACAACAACATTAAACGAAATTTTTCTCTTGAATGTTAACGGTTTTCTCGTTTCGATTTCGGCAACAGAGGAGGATTCTGAAAAGACAGCAAATAATAATGTTATTTGTTGTCCACAATAGAGTGGGTAAAACAAATTTGCCTCATGTTTTGTTAAACAAGCCTAGATTTAATTTGTAGCTGTTTATTTAACAGGAAAGTTTGTTCCCAGTTTTCGTCTAAAGAAAATAATTTGTTAGTCTCCTTCTGTTAAATAAATTCTATAAATAAAACATGTTGTATATATCCTTTACACTTTACATATAGTTTCAAATCCGTTTATTTTGAGAACAACGCATAGCCAATTAATTCATTCATGTTATTTTATTTGGCCGCTTAATGCATCTTAAAACATGAACATGGAATTGGCATGGCGTGATTCTTAACTTAAGTAAGTTGCATTTATTTTCTTAATTATTGTATTTTGAGAACTACGCATTGGCTTTAATTAAATTACAATTGTCTTTATTTTTATATACAGAAATTTATCATAATATATATTTTCAGCATCATATTGCATAAGATATCAGTATGTTTAAAACTTTTAATTCAAAGTTTTAAATTCTTTCTTATTATATGTAAAACATTTTTGATGAAATAAAACATGTCCTTTAGAGCATCTCTGTATCAAACCTACTTGCCTATGTATCAAACCTATTTGCCTAATTAGGGCCTTTTTCGTGAACCAACTGGTCAATTTCAACACAACGTGACCTGTGTACAAAAAAGTCCTTTTTCCATGGGCTTGGTTTGCCTTACGGACCAGGGAAAATGATCTTCATACACAGGTCAAATGGTGTTGAAATTGGTTTTTTGTGATCCTAAAAGGTCTTATTAAGCAGGTGGTCTTTAAACAGAGGTGGTCGCTAAAACAGGTTTTAATATGTTGGAATACAGGAATACTTACATGAATATTGCTAAAGATAACAGGTAGAATCCTCCCTTTATCAGATAGACAAAACCAGCCATGAAGGATTGAGTCTGGGCATATATTTCACTGAATATTGTATGGCTGAACAAGGAGCAAATGTTCTCGATCACATACATGTTACCGAACACAGCACCTTCAAAACGACAATTATTCATCGTTTAGAAAAACAATGAATTAATGACCGAAACTCACGATCAGAATCTATTTTGATAAAAAAATACTCCATTAATTTCTTTTATTTCTTTCTTTTTTTAAATTGTTTTTCAAACGTTACTATGGATGGAACCAAAAACGACGATTTGTTGGGTACATACCCTGGTTGTCTTTTCTAATCATGTTAGAAATGTAGGCTCGAAGAAGTGGTTTAGCCATTATGGACAAGACGCCCGCTCCAGAGCCTACAAGGGAAACACAACTTATAACCTGATGTTGTTTCCATAATACCTTCATATAGTTTGTTTTTAAATTTCTGGCGATGTTTATTTTCCTGCGAATATGTTGACCAGTGTCTTTTTCTCTTTTGTTTTTTTCGTAGCTTTATTTATGTTTTTTTTTGTTTTTTTTTTGTTTTTTTTTGTTTTGTGTTTTTTTTCCTCATTATTCCGTCTTTGCATATTACATAAATAGCTCCCTTTCGGGTAGGTATTAATTGTGACGTCATCCATTATTTGGAGGACTGAAGTTGGTTCCAAGTTCCTAGTTCCGTTTAAGTTAAACGGAACCTGGGTCTGGTTCCTAGTTCCGTTTAGTAAACGGAACTAGGAACTCGCAACCAACTTCAGCCCTCCTCATAATTTTTTTATGGGGCGATATTCACGTCTTTTCTTCGAAAAGTATGAAGTTACGCTTACAACCACATGACGTCACAATCAATACATACCCACAAGGGCAGATAACTCTGTAATATACAAATACAGAATAGATTTATTGCGCAGCAAACACGACGAACAATTTGAAAACTAAATGGGGAAAATTCGCAAGCGAAGAAAGACTACAGAAAACGTGGCTCAATTTGCAGTATTCTAATATACCAATGAAAATGGAATAGAACATCTAAAATTGATTTTCAGCATACTCTCTGACTAGTATTGAATGAAAACAAAATCTAATTAACTTTATTAATTTTCAAAATTTTCACGAGCTTATGTAAAAACGAGAAAATTGAATTGCATGTTATACGTGTTTGAAGCAATTTAATCCACTTTTCGCGCTCAAAACAATGTCCCGCCATGTCGCGAAGATATTATCCATGTGATATTAAACGACCATGCGGTAATTGCAGGAAAAACATTATTATAGCTACATTTCATAACTTCAATTTAAGCTAAAATAAGTACTATAGACCATTTTACGATAATTTCGCGATGAAAAGAAATTCATAAAAGTCCACCTTCGCGTGATGGCGTCTTTATTCCTAGGTTATGTCAAGAATCAATTTTATTGAATTGTAAAATCTGCAAGAACCATCCTCTGAGAACTTGTTTTGAAAAAGAAACCGCAGCGACAATTATAATTACAGTAAAATATAATACTTACTTATATACAGCATAAGGCTTCTGTTGGCCAGGCCTGTGATTATGGAGGTAGCAACAGCTGATATAAGAGTGAGAACAATGGTACCATCTGATAGACACATCTGGAGATATCGCACCAAAAACAAACTGAAAACATATTGTACGATATCTGTTCCGAACCCGTACCAGCCTATCTTTCTTGAATCCCAGCAAAACGGTGATCGAAGCTGGTAAAGTGTATCTATTGTCGAATCTGAAGCTCCCATATACAGCAGGAAAAACGTCAACATTGTCATATTAAATATAAATACGCTATTTGTCAAAATCTCGGACTTTCTTACAAACATTCCAAAAATATTTCTTAGGTAGTCGACAAATTTCACGTGTTTGGTTGATCTAGTTGATCGTGTGTCCGTGACCCCGAACGGAATTAACAAAAGACAAGTTCCAAATACGCCGGCTACAGCCACCAAAGGGTACATGTAGCCAAGATCTTTGATAAAATATCCCGTCCCAATTTGGGCGGAGCTGACACCGACTCCAATCAACGCCTCAACCACTGCAATGCCTAGGGCTCTTTTCTTGCCATGTTTTGTTTTGTCCGCTACTGATGCCAACATGGCAAGATAAAAAGTGTAACTTCCTCCAGTGATACCGGCTATACCATAGGGAATCAAGAAATATATCAATGGATAATTTTCGTAAACAATAAACGCTTTCAAACAGTACTGTATGCAATACCCGCCACATGCAATCATCATAAGCGGTTTTCTACCAATGAAATCTGAATATGATCCATAAAAAAGTAACATCGGGATTGCTAAGATATGTTCTACGCATGAAAAATACATCAGCCATATGGATGCCGCTGATTGGTTCTTCTTTTCACTTCCGGCGCTTATATCTCCTCCACATGGATCCGATGAAAGAGTAGAGTTCTTGATGGTGCTGTTCAAAGAGTTTATGCTCGAGTTTGAATTTTCTTCTATCCATTTGTACACATACTGGTTTTTAACCAAACTTCCAGCTTCTAAACCCACCACAAATAGGATAATCAACACGACACGAACAACTATGTCAATATAAGTTCCGGAAGTTACGACTTGAATATTATCCTTCTTTTGTTCTTCCGGTTGGTCATCCAAAAGTGGCTTTGATTCAGTATCACTTTTCATTGTTTTATGTTACCACAAAATACTGTTAGGTGATAAAATCCAGCATGGTAATGTGCATACAGTATGTGTTTATATGTAGTGTGAGAGATTGGAGCTTGGTATCTAGCAAGGTCAATAAGTGGGTATCTACATCTCGTGACTCTATCGCATGTGTTGATAATGCAGTAGAATCATGAACAGATTAATCTGTCCCGGCAATCTACATATCTAATGCCGAACTAGTTTATGTGTTGGTGTCAAGAGAGTTGTTAAATATAGTCTTAAATACAAGATAAGTGTCTTTTGTCTATTTTTTTCTTCATTATCTTAGGAATATTCTTGCCAAAACACCTGAACGGTTCTAACCAGCAAACCCGTCGCCAAGTAAACGGTTCCAGTGTGATTCTACACTAACAAAAACACCTTTTTCAGGGCCACCCACTTTTCTCTCAAAGAGTGATAATATACTAAACAGTCATTTTGTATGCAAATTTGTATACGTCTGCGAATAAATCACGTAAGCTTTTGTAACATAGTTTCGTTTGCAGGAATTTGCAAAACAATTATGGAACAACTTTTATTCTCGAAACAAAAGATAACTTCTTTTACGTATATGAAAACTTTTGGTTTAAGTAATTTTTTGTGAGAAATCAAGGTCCGAGGACACAGCAAAACCCCTATACTTGTCAGGGTGAATAAGGTTATGATAATGTATTGTATTATTAATTATTATAATAATTAATAATTTGTAGAAGCTAGTTCCCTTTACCAGTCGTGATAAAATAGAAAATTTATTAAATGAGTAAAATTTTTTAATGTTTTTTTTCCTGTTTATATGTACATGTATTTCTTATCAATAACCTCAAACACATTATTTTTTCAAGGAAATTTATCAAATGAGTAAATAACTTTTTTATCTTTTTTCCTGTTTATATATACATTTTTTTCTTATAAATAACCTCAAACACATTATTTTTTCAAATTATCTTTAATTTTTTCAATTATCTTGTAACAATAAGATTGCTGAGTGAATTTGCGACCCGAATTAGTCGTATTAGTACTGCAGCTTTTGCTAAATATGTTTTCATTATGAATGATAATAAGATATTCATTACGATTTGCTGTAAGAATAGGACCAGAATGCTGATCGCAAATTCACTCAACAATTTTACTTTGACAGGATAATTTACATTGAAAAATAATGTGCTATCAGTTTTTATCAAATTTCTGGATACATTACATAGCATTATCATTATCATATGACTTAACACGTTTTGACCATGTCCATTAACTCTAACACGCGCCGACAATCTCTTGAAGACAGAGGTACAATAAACAAATGTATTGCCAAAGCATCACTAAGTCTTGAAGGGCAACACTTTATGTTTTACATTTGATAGATACTAAATGTGGAATGTGAGTGTGCACTACATATTGACATGAACCTCAACTTTATCTTGAATGATTATATCTATTAATAAATATTGATCTTATTTCTTTCATGTGTCTGCAGACTTTCTCAATAAATCACTTGTCATAATTCCCTTACATATCCGTTGACATCGCCTCACTTTAAGTCATGAGTTAAGCGCTCGCCACTGTGATGAAGGCTCTGGACCCCCCCCTGTCCAATACAAACCATAATCTATTGCATGTAGTAACTCTAATTGTTGTTGGTTATACATCATCAATACTGCAAACCAACTTTTTTCATGGTGTCTTTATATTGTCTTTTTAATGTTGATATTTAGTTCGCATTTTACAGTTGAAATGCTGCATTGTATTTTCATAGTCTTATGTTTTCGTGGCAATTAATTTTTCCCGAATTCATATCGCCTGGGAAAGACTCGAAATTTTAGCACACACAAAAACAAATTTGTTTATATCATAAACAAGTAATCCAAGTTAAGACTGTTTAATTAAAAAAATATTTTATTTTGTAGACATGAAAACAAAAAATATATATATCAACTAAACTTCACTAGACACATTTTCACATGAGTTGACCGCTGAAGACTTTTGGGTGTTAGTTCCGTAGGATGCTGTCCTATTGGGTGACTTCTGTGTAGTGTTTGATCCTTTTGTTATAACCTTTGTCTGTGTACCACCAGATATATACAATATCCTAAAATCAGAAAAATATTTCAAAAACTTTAATCAACTCATTCTAATTTAGTGAAATTCCGTCCATTTTTTTCTCCTTTTTTTTTTTTTTTTTTTGTTCTTAGCAATAATTACACCATTAAACTAGTCTATGTAAAAATGACAATGCCTTTTTACGTTATTTAATTCTAAAAAAATATCTAAGCCATCGTTATTATATACAGGTCATTTTACATTTGCAAAAATCAGCAACGGTGAATATCAATATTTATCCTGCAACTGTCCCACATACTGACCGATAACTACTGCCGGATAAACTTGTGCTTTATCCGTCAATACGAAATGCTTTATCCGTCAATACGATCACGTGGATTTGTTCCATATCTGACGGAACTTTTTCTAACTTGACCCAGAACTTGAACCTTCCGGTGAATGAAACGTCATTCAGTCCTGCTAAAAAAACGTTTGACGTCACATTTCACCGAAATGACGTCATTTTTTTCTCGATATGGTGAAAATCTCGTATGGCGTTGTCGTCTTTTTCTTGGCTCATGGCAAAGGTATGTACTGTAAAGTAATTCTTTAATGGATATTTATTGTTATTTGAGTATTTCCATTTCCTTTCAGTGATATTTGTATCACACTGAATAGAATTACGGTGACTGTTTGTGAATGCGCTTATTTATTTCCCACGGCAGTAAAAAGGAGTACACTTTCATTCGGTTAAGTGAATGAATCTTTACCTCCGCATCAAAGAAGCGACTCGCTTCGAGCGAAACAAAGTAAATAACTGTCAATTTGCTTTCTTTTTGAATGACATAATGGTTGCAGGATAAACAGAATACACGGTTAGTATCTTACAATACAAGTTTTATTTTGGTGCTCGACACGGAAAGCCGAGATGACTCGGCAAAGCCTCGTCATCTCGACTTTCCTAAGTCTCGCACCAAAATAAACCTTGTATTGTAAGATACTAACCATGTATTCTCTATATATATAATGAGATATACTTATATATATTTATTTTGTGCAAAGATGATATATATATACCTTTGAAGTCTTCAGATCTAGCAATGTTTAAGAATTAATTTGAATAGATTTTTAATGTTATTTAGGTTAACACAATCATCTGACCGTGACGTGTGTTTTGTAAAGGATGCTTTCTTAGCTTTGTGTCATAGCTCCATTAATCAATCTAATTATGGATATTTTAATATTATAGCATAGAATTACATAGCGGACAGCTAGGACGGATATTGAACGACAATTTTTCTTTTTGATACTTACTAGCTGGTAAAATTGTTGGGAGGTTGTTAAATTCCAGCTATAATATGTAATAAATCATTGTATCTCGTAATTGTTTCAATTTTATTTGCGGGTGTTTGATTATATATAAATTTGCGGAAATTGATTTGACAATGAACAAAGCGAAAGTTGAAAAAATAGCGAATAAATGCAGCTATACAGTAAATAATACAGCGATGCTAAGTTTAACTGTATTGTCTTTATCTGCATTTATGAAACAAATATGTAAAAATGAAATATAAAAATGTGATTTCATCTTACGCCAAATCGTTAATGGTTTCGCATTCTCGGCTCCCATCGGCTGTCAAGCTATCGCTATATCAACTGTACTGACAGAGTGAAAGGAAGGGATTAACTCTGATGGATGAGAATGATGGTTTCACAGTATGATACTTACACCACCATTATCAGGACAAAGAAGTAGAGACATGCAGCTATCAGATATGGGAATCCACGGAGAATGGATACTGTCGCTTGGTAAATATTTGTGGATAGAGAGTTGCCCGCTAAAACCGTGGCGATTCCTACCAACTGATAAACCATGAAGAAGGAACCTGTCGGGGTAACCGGTAGATTTATCAGTTTTAAATGACAAAATTTTGATACTTTAAATTTTCAGTTTCTCGTGATATTAAAAACATTTGGTGATCTTTTCAATCATCAGGAATAACAGTAACATACAGTAAAACTTTGTTATAACGAATCCCTTGGAACCAGAAGAAAGTATTCGTTATAACAGAAATTCGTTATAGAGTTTGTTAAACAATAAGTTAATCAAAACCATAGGCTGATTGCATCCCGAAAAATCGTAGTAACTCAGATCACTCACAAAGTAGACAACAATGTCAGATTTCACATTATCGACATTAAAATGTATGATTGTTTGATCGTATTTGATAATCTGTCAATCAATTCACTTACTGACTCACGTTTAACTTTAGATAAGCCTACATCCAGCACTTTCAGAAGAAAACAAATTCAGAAAAAAATGTTAAAGAGCAAAAACTTGACTGGACCATGAAATTACTTCGTATCAAACGATGATTCATTATGAACAAATTCCTTATACATTATTTGAAGAAATATAAATAAGGAGGATTTTAATTTACTTCGTAATAAGCAGAAATTCGTATCATACAGATTCGTCTTAAGAAAGTTTTGCTGTATCAAGGAAATTATTCACAATTAAAAAAAGAAAGAATATCTTTGACATGTTCGACACTAAATAAATACATTATTTACATAATACGTATAGTGGAAAAGTTTTCTGACGTAAGATTATACATGCATATGGGGGTCCTTCAGCTCAAACCACCGGGGTAGCCATTTTAAAATAAAGTGAATTTTGCCCTGAAAATAAATCATGCAAATCTAATGTTTTTATTTATTCATTATCAGCATTGATATTTTGAACCCAAATTACAATCCGAGTTACATTTACATCATTGTGGGAAAGATTTTCAATTCTGAAATTCAAAATTAACCAGACAACCAGTGGTGCGGACAAAAACGTTCGAAGGTCTATTTTACCATACAGAGGTACCATTTTGAAGGTATATTTTTTATTCAGAGGGTCTATTTCGAAGGTACATTTTTCTATACGGAGGTTTTTTTTCGAAAGTACATTTTTGTATACAGAGCGGTCATTTCGAACGTCTATTTTCCTATACAATGGTACTATTTCAAATGTCTTTTGTAAACAGAGGGGCTATTTCAAAGATATATTTTTCTATACAGAGAACCATTTCGAAGGTCTAATTTTCTATGTAGAGGGGTCGATTCGAAGTCTATTTTTCTACACAAAGAGGTCATTTCGAAGGTCTAATTTTTATTTAGTATCCTGCTCCCTATAAAACAAGTATCCTCACCTTGTTTACTTTCTATGACCATCCTGGACATGGCGGATCGGATAACAACACCTGTCAGTATAGACAAAACACCAACGCTCGTCCCTGCGTAAATAGAACTTCAAAAGTTGGGTAAGTACTTATGTTATACACAAAAATATTTATGGCACATATAAAAATGATAATGTTATATAAAATATACTTCTGTGACATAAAAAATGATTTTGATACATATAAAACAATGCTGAAAACTTTTTACATTATCCTACAGTTTTGCTACATTTAGCTAATTCAGATCTCGACCTATTTTGTAGGGACTTAATTACTGCATATTTTGCTGCAAATTCCATTATCCGTATCGCAATAAATATACAATTTGTTCCCATACATTCTACTTACCAAGCTAATATTACATGCATAATTCTCTCTTTTTCTTTTACTTAGTATCTTTTCCCCAGCTAACGTCACATGTTCATTTCTCTCTCTCTCTTTAACGTCATATGTTCATACCTCTTTCTCTCTCTCTCTCTCTCTGCTATGAATATTTTCACGAGTTCGACTGTACTGTAAATGTTTTATTTTGAGAGAGAGAGAGAGAGAGAGAGAGAGAGAGAGAGAGAGAGAGAGAGAGAGAGAGAGAGAGAGAGAGAGATGCATAAAGGGCTATTTCATCCAACGGAAATCTAATTAAAAATGATTGTTAATATATCATAAAATAATCACATTGTCAATTCGAAAGCTTTTGTAGATAGAAGTGTGCTATATTTAATGTTTAATATTTATCTAAAAGCAACTTAATTCAGTAAATGTAGCAATTTCATTGGAAAATATAATAAAATGGTATATCATGTATGTAAAAGATAAAACCATTATATTTCACGTTGTGTGTATGTATACAGTTATGAACAACCTTTCAAGGAATACAAACCCAAATAAAGCATCCAAGACTGAGAAGCGAAACCTATTATGGTATTATCGCCTATTAAGGATAGCAGACCTAAAATGGCTAGAGGTTCGTCCCGCCCTTTCTTTGTCGTTAATTGTAATATCACAGCTCCTAAAGCAGTATGAATTAATGAAGAGGACGCGGTGAACCATCCGATATTTTTTGAATTCCAACATAATGGAAACCCTGTGTAGTATATTGTTGATATCCCTGACACCGCCATTGCGGAAAACTCCATGGATATATAAATGGAAAAACAAAACAAAAACTTCCAGCGTTTATTTCCATGGAGCTGTGTTTTGTCATATAAAAATGACATAGAGTCCCGGAACAGGTCACATGTTGATTTCTTTTTTACTTTACGTTGTAATGTTTCCGGTACAAAACTTATTATGAAGATCACCATGAGAAAGTTCAAGCCTGCTGTCAAAACGACTGGAAAGAAAAATCCGGAACCAGATATCATATATCCGGTACCAAGTTTAGCTGCGAACGTTCCAATTCCTAGAAAAACATCCACTAACGCAAACGATGACGTTCGGCTTTGATTCCTTTCAGTTGTATCTGCAATACTCGAGTTTCTTGCTATATTAAATAAATATCTACACCCTGTCAGCCCTTCAACGGCGGCCGCCAATACGAAGAAATATAAAGGAAGTTTGAAATAAATGGCTACGGCCTTTATAGCATATTCTAGGAACATACCAACTGTAGACATCACGAACAATGGTTTACGTCCTATTTTGTCAGAATATATCCCAAACAGCATAACCACAGGCAATGTCGTAGCATGTTCAGCTATGTTGCAATAGAACGACCATTTCGCTGCAAGTTTCTGTCCTAATATTTCTTCTCTCGTAGTCTCATTAAAACGCCTGCCACACGAGTTTTCGGTCTCGTTCTTATGTTGGGTCAACGTTTCATTGACAGCGTGCTGGGATAATTCCCGTGTTAACTGGATAATGTACTGAGCTTTAGCTTCGGATCCAAAGTCTAAAATAAGAGACGAAAACACCACGGCAATGATGAAGGCCTTGTTACTCGTAATCGGGGTAACACGTTTTACCCCGCAGTCGTTTTGGATTTTGGTAGAGTTGGTATGCTCTAATAGCGAAGATCGTTCATTCTTCATGGTTAACTATATACAGGTTTCAAACAAAAACAAAAGAAAACACTAGCAGATTTGGATGTAAAACGGCATCACATTGGTATCCATAAAACTATTTAAACGTGAGTATTTGACATCTGCATCTAGTTAAGGGCATTCACACTCTACTAACTTTGTTGTCATACATTTGTATATGAAGGTCTTCCATATCTAGATAAACATATAGGTATGTGTGTATATTCAAACATGTGATACAAACGAGAAATTATCGTGGGTAATATATGATATAGCTACCTGATGCCCTAATTTAAAATAATGTGTACTTGATTATAGACATATCATATATATATGTTGTGTTTTTTAGAAACAGATTCATCAATTTATTTCTTTTCTTTTATTTTATCTGTTTGTTGATGTAATTATTTAGCTTTATATGTATTTATTTGACCTATTAACTTATTTAACGATATATTACAGATATATCTATGAATTGTATCATCAGAAAAAATATGTGAAATATTATGGATACTGTTTAAAAAAATTAATTCAAATTTGATTAATTGTCATTTCTAAATAATTCATTAATTACTATCCTCTGTTTTAAATGATTATTATTAAATTAGATATTATTGTCTGGTGACCTAGCAATGAACTGGTAACCTGTATATCTAATCCTGGCGATATCGGGCAATCAACAGATAAACAAATATATACGTACAATACATTGCAAAGTTTATCTGGAAATTCTAATCTGGAGAGTTACCTCCATTCATTCTACTCCGTCAGGACTTCTGACATGATGAAACAAAGAGGAATAACTCTGATAGATAAGAATGACATTTGGACAGATTGTATACAATAGGAAATTTAACTAGGACAGTCAAAATCGATAAAAACACACGTGAATTATATCTCCGGTTGTTGAGGACTTGAGATTTGTTTCAGGTCTTTAAAAGACGTCCTTATTACATATATTGAGAAAATATGCCTGCAAACGTTCCCACAAAGACTGTATATGGTATATAGATTGTGATTATGTTCTCAAAAGACATAATTTAGAAGGAGATAGGGAATTATTTTTTTGAAATATTAACTGTTTCGTGAGTGTAGTCCCTAAATGCATTCTTTTTTGATTTATTCAAGACCTTTTGGGATTTTGAAGTCGTAGACAACAAAATAGAAGGACATTGTTTATAGGCAGAAATTGTTTATTCATTTTGATTGTACAGGTATCAGGCAGCCAAAGGTGGCTGATAACGGTGACAAAATTGTTTACGCTATATGATATGATACTATAGATAAAAATGATCGTTCCAATAGAAATTGAATTATAAATAGGATGATTCTTACAAAGTATGGTCTTTAAATCTTCATGTTACAGTGTATATTTTCTAATAAAGAATCTTAGAAAAAGGAAGCAATATAACAAGCTGTCTAAGTATACAAAACACGTTATATCTCATTAATAATATCCGTCATATTGATTTAATCTAATTCAGCGCCAAACACGTCACATCGCTGACGGCTTTAGTTTGCATATAACAAAGATTTGGGTATTTGACAAACTCCACGAGGAGACTCAGATGTACTATTCTCATAACATAATTGATTCAATGTACAATATAAATATCACATCAGCAATAGGACGATAGATTCCCGTTTTAATCTTAAATAAACAACGAAGATCTATACATTATATTTGCCTTCTTAGAATAGGAAATCAATGACATTGTCAAATCGAGAAGGATTTATTAAAAATATAATTTCATACGCATTCCCTTTTCCCTGTAAGTAGTTTATTTTGGTAATCCATTTGTATATTGACACCTTTGTCTTAGTGGAAATTCCAAGAGCCTTTCGGCGTCTGCCATGATTATTGAACATTGTTATAGATTTTTTTAGAACTTTTTATCTTTAAAATTGCATTAATTGCTGCTATAATTTCAGAAAAATGTTTGGCCTGTTTATTCAGGTAAAAGAGTCTATCATAAATAGTATGAGACAACAAAGATGCATTTGATAGTCCAGTGTCAATAGCATGCACATTACAAATGATTAAGCCGCTAGAAAACCATATTTACATTTAGCCTGCATTAAGAGCAATACATTCGGTGGACATACGTTGCAAACATGCACTATCGACAAATTTGCTAAACAATCAATTAGACCGGACAACTTTTTTTTAGTTTAAATATGTGCAAAAATTGACTTAAGATACTTTGTATCTTTGAAATGATTCAAGATTAACCTGCCCGGTAAAAATGGAAATTATGATTTACATTACGTTACTTAAAAGCGTTTTGTTCATGTCGTTTAAAAAAAATCCATATATTGATCTCAAATGAAACTAATTCTAGAAATAATAATATTTTTACGCTAAGTCAATGGGACTCATTCACGTACCACGTGATACCCGATAACTTTCGTGCAGGACTATTGTTTCTATTGGTGATGGAATGAGTCAAATGACGTTATCCCGGGATAACGTCATTTCAGCGGGAACATTACAAAGAGTTACGTTCCATCACCACTGGAGATACTAGTCCCGCACAAACGTTATCGGATATCACGTGGTACGTGAATGAGTCCCATTGACTTAGCGTAAAATATTATTATTTCTAGAAATAATACGGTATGGGTAATTCAACTGATAGACATTAAAACATGACTGATCAACGTTCTAGAATCCATTTTATGTTTAGACACTTTTCGGATGTCGAAACAGGGGAGTTATGCTTCTCATCCATCCGATTAAAAGTATTTGTTTGTGGTTTCGTTTACTTAGTAATACGCCTGAGTAGGCAATGAAGAGGTAGCGAAAAGTCGATAAAATCACCAGACGTGCTGCAAGCAAAACCGTTATATTGGTGCTTTAGATAATAATTGCCATGCAAGTCGTGGTCGAAACAGTCGCTCGATGTTACACGGCACCTCTTGGTTATATATACGACCGTATATCGTATCAGGCAATACCGCATGTTTCTATTGGAGACTTGAAAGTAAGCATAAAACCCTTTTTATGTTTAAAATATTGGAAACAAGTCACTTTGTGTTTTCAATCTTCAGAAATCGCCGTGAGTTGACCAATACCTATATTTTGGATATATTAATGTAAAAGGTAAATCCGAAACAAAATGGAAAAGACAAAAACTACATTTCAAAAGATTTAATGTATTTAATAATTATGAATTATAGTAAATATGAATTAATGAATTTTCGTTTGTTTCCATACTTCATATGATTTTCTGATTGGCAGATAACTCGACGATATCATGACGTCACAATAGAGACGTCGGCGTTGCGTATTGATTTAGAAAAAAAAGGATCCATTGGAAAATCAATGGAATAGTACGTTTAAAAGTATTTTATCTTATCATGTTGTTTGAAATAAAAATGATTATAAGCATTTATGTAGTATTTTTTATATCAACAAACAAAATTTCTTTCGTACCCCGATGAAGTAACAAAATAGTGACATCAATGCTTGAATAAATGTTATAGACTTCATCATGCTTGCTAACCAAGTATTACGTCCACCTACTCCATGGCTTACGATCACGTAAATCTCTACACCTCTGGACTATCTCATAGTAAAACTGAAGGCAGCACAGAGGGAAAAGTCTGAACCAATCACATTCCAGCAAAAAGTCATCTTAAGACTACAGAGAGAGAGAGCGACGTCCTATTTAAAAACCACACAGTCAACCAGAGTGTACCGTTATACGGCTCTTTCGATATACATTTAATAACTAAACTACCAGTTCTGTTCTGTTGCCTTTAATTTGAGATAGTTTTGGGATGTAGAGGTCATAAGTAATCGGAACCCCTGGAGTATCGGAGATGTTCATGACTCTTCTTGTGAGGAAGAGTAAGCTGATTGTCACCAATGGCTTGCGAAGATGTAAGTACATGTCGAGTATTAAATAACTACGTGTAAATATTATTCTTCAAACTACCGATGAGTTGTGAAAAAGCTTACAACAGTTAGATAGACCCCCTTGCCAGTGAAGTCCGGTAGGGCATTGTATGTGTGCGATACCAATTAAACAACTCCAGGTTTACAATAACAATAAATTTTACACTGATGAAAACCAATCCTTATATAAACTAAGAAACCACAATTTTAACGCCAAAACTGTCATCTACTTGTAGGTTTAAATACAATCCATTCTAAAAATAGACAACCAATTAACAAATAGTAACAGTTTTAGGCGCTACACTACATCCGGCGTGGTAGCTTGAAGTTTGTTGGTACTATATGGGATTCACCGCTTGATTTTTTTTATGTTATTTACATTTCCTTCAGGAAAGCTTTAATATTTACGAAACATTAATTGTAGTGTTATAAATATTTATCACTCGATATTCAATAATTTCGCCCATGCCATTTTTTTTTTTTTTTTTATTTTATTTATTCCAAATTTTTATCAGAGTTATATATAACATATAAACAAGACACAACTTTCATTTCTAACACATATTATGCATGTATTTTGTTTTACATTGAGACATATTAATTTAAAATTAATTAAATTGCCAAAAAGGAGTAGGCCGTTATAAAGCTTAATTTGTATGCATTATAATACAAGAGTTATTCCCTCAACTAACTAATAGTATAACTCTCATATATATATATATAGACTAAGTTACACGCACAGACTCATACCACGACTTATTGATTATATACATACACACCTATTTTCATACAACCATACAAACTTACAAATAAGACACCTGCACTTGACAATAACAAACAAACATAGAAGAAGAAAGAGTTGAGGAAATAGAGAGAGAGGGGTACAAAAAAGGGGAAGAGGGTGAAGAAAAAAAATAAAAAAAAGCTGGGGGAAGATCTAGGAGCGGAAGTGATGCTGGGTTAAGCAAGAGCAATAATTTAAAGATTATAAGATAATTATCATACACATTATTATAAGGTTTGAACTTATTTTACATTGATACAAAAAAGATGTACATGTTTATATATATACACACATATATTGATAACTTTAATGAGATAGCTGTACCAGAGGCATTCATTTTTTCTATTCATATTTAAAAATCTACGGCTCTTGTTCGTCTTGGCTATTAGATATATAGTTTTAAATATTATAGTATTCCTTGATTTCTGTTATTGCTACATATGAATTTAATCTTTAATTTAGACATCCTCACTTATATTGCATATGCCACAGTGTAATACGACCTGGAACGATTTTTATTGGCTGAAAATCCATCGTGAATTCATGACAGAAACAGAAAAATGACGTGACGCAGGATTTCAAGGACGGCGGGACAAAATGGCGGTCTACGCTGTAATTTATTATAATACTTTTTGACGTGAGATTCTTCAAAATGTAGGTTGTTGTAGTTATGTGATAAAAAGTATTTAAATGTGTTCATTTAACGAGATTTTATGAAAATTTTATTTTTGCTCGCATAGTTATGAATTTATCTCCTTAGTGTCAGGTTTTGTTTCAATAAAGAAGGCCAATAACCTTACAGTAATTGTACTACTGGTTAGATGTTATATTTGGGGTAAACTTAAGCTGTATTCGAGGGCATATTCATTTCCGCGAACAGAAATATCCGCGATTAAATTGGAAAAAATGGGAAATAAGGTAACTTATATACATTATAGCTCATTAATGTTCTCCCTTGATAAATGCGTGAAGATTACTTTCCGCGCATAAGTAATGAAAGAACAAACTTTCCCCGCGAAATGTACAGTAAAACGAGTTCATAATACTTACCTCGGTAAGAAAGTTTCTGAGATATGTCCCCTGGCCGAGACACACAATGTTCTATAACGTGGTAGTTTCTGATCCTGTATAGCAGTCCGGTTAGCATAAAGGGAGTGCGACGACTGGTTTGGCCGTTGTGGTTATAATGTGACCGGTTGAGCAATGTTTTGCGCGTCATGATTCAGTAAGATCGCACTATAAAAGACAAGGAGACAACATCAATATACCGCAGCTCCCCAAATTATTCACACAAGCAACACTTTGCAAACAGACAAGGGGTCGTTCTTAAACAACCTTAAACTGCTAAACGAACATTAATTTCAATTAATTAATTAAACAACCAACGTCTGAAACAAACACACACATACAATACCAAATTTAAATGCGGACAGGGATTCAAAATAAAAATTATTATGATATCAAGATTTTCACTAGGATGCATTAGTGAAGAATGTGAGCTTTGAGCTTAATTGTTTATGAGCATCTTCAGAAAGTCTATAGTTACATATTCATAGTGGTCCCATTGTCAAACGTTTCTGAGATAAAAAAAATATTCCATCGGCTGCATTTTCTTTTTTTCAACATTCTTGCAATTGTTAAGTTAAAAATGCATAAGTGGAATTTAAGAATCCGTCCAAAATGATTTTTTTTTCAAGAAGGCGACTGAGTCGCCTCTTGATGTGGTGTTTTTGATCGACAAGGAAATAGAACAAATGAGTTTCCGACTCCTTTCAAGTAAACGTCAATTCAACCACCGACGATAAGGTAGCATTTAAGATAGATTTAAAATGCAAGATTAACTAAATACAGATCTAACATGATAACTTCTGTGCATGTTACAATGTCTATCAGTAATAGAATCGTACTATTTATGTGAAGTAGGCTGTTGGTTCTGTCCCCTAGCCGAGACACGCCATTGTCTATAAAAGTGGTAGTTTCTACTCGTGCGTAGCGCCCAGCTTTTCGGGAGTGGGACGACTGGTTTACCCGTTTTCAGTATAATGTGACCAGGTGGTTTGTGTTGCTTGTGTCTTCAGTTGTTGTTTCAGTGACATTGCACTAAAGGGGCAAGAGATCCACTCTACCAGAAGACACAACACGAATATACCGCAGTCTCCCAAAATACTCATCTCGCATTACATACATGCTACACACTGCATACATGGGAGGCCTCCTTACATGACCCTGGCTGTTAATAGTACGCTAATTAATCAATCAAACAAACAAACTGTTGATGTAGCATACACATTTTACGGTAGTTAGTGATACTTTGAAAGCGGCTTCATGAACAATTATCAAAAACTAAAATTGGTTCGTTTTGAACATATCAATAAACAAAAAGTAAAAATGACTTATTTTAAATCTATATGTGTCGTAACTGGGCGACAATTTTGACATCTTATCTTTTCTGTATTAATCTTTTGAAAACCATCAGGTTGAATGAATTAAGCCATGCAAATCATTGAAATGACCTCAGATGCCTTATAAACGTTAGTTACAACACAGAAATTACATGTATGTAATGTAAAATTGTTTTTTTTTTTATGTCTAGTGAGTATTTAGACGGAAACAGTCCTGTAGAAATCACTTTAAAATAATTAATAACACTGAAAAAAGGGAAATAAATTGTAGACCACTATTTAGCTTCATGATCTGACCATATATATTCATTTCACTGCATTATAGTTGTAAACATAATGATTTTGGTAGTACTGCTAAAATATTTTTCAGCTCTTATTTGTAATTTTAAAATTAAACCAATGCATTGAAAGTATTATAATTCTCAAAATGTTGGTAACCTTTGGTGTTAAATAACATGTTAAAAGCTTATCTTGATTCGTGAGTATGCAAAATACGGCACGTATAACTTTAAGAGACACATGATTTGGTCTAATTGAAAAGAAAAGAAATACAGTGGAAGTACGTCCCTAACGTGTGTAGAACGGTATGTACGTTACTTACGAATGCCACTTAGTCATTTATTTGAAGGGACTGAAGTTAGGAAATCGTTATTTGAATCTCCAATAACGAATCCGTTGCTTACTTCAGTTACCTGTTTGATTTTGGAGCAATACTTTTCCAGCATTTTGGTAAATTACATACCAAATATGATTTATTATAAATAAAGCAGTAAAACATCAACAAAAGATATCCTATGTATATGAATAATATGTTTTATGTAAAAGTTACAAATCTCATGTGATTTATAACTTATCTTACATTATAATATTTCTAAAAAGAAATTTAAAGATGCTCCACGCTGACAAATGGTATTTTTTCACTATCAAAAATCAGACGATTTGGTATTTTTCTTCAGTTACAAAAGTTACTTACTTGACATCATTACCACCATTGGAAAGTTTGAGCTTCTAATTTTACTTTAAGATAAAAATAATAGAAATGATTAATTGCACCCCGAAAATATTCCATGCCACTATGTTCTATATAGAATAAATTTATTTTATATGATTGTTTGTGTTAATCAGACTCACGATTAAACACCAATTGTTGTTCAAATGATGAGTATCATTTATGGTCTGTCGGCGGTGGAGCATCTTTAAAAAAAATACATAAAATAACATAAATTTGGAATTAAAAAAAAACATATGGGTTATTACTAGATCAGCATTGCCTGATGAACTAATGACTAACTACCTTGCAATGTTGATGAAGTAAAGCTTAAGGCTTTCGCGTATCACTTAGCTTAACGGCATGCGATGCATCACCGATAATTTCCATTTGACTTAAAACCTATCTATACAACGCTGAAGCAACTAAGCGTGAAATTGAAAAGGTACGTATTTTCCCGTTTAAACTGAAAGGCTATCTACCCTCGCTGTGTTTTGGTGTTTATCAACCGCATCATTGCGTCTTATGAATTTATCATAGCAAACCTGTTGTGTTCAAAATGAAATGTTGGAAAGTGAACTGATTTTACGATAACTTCGACATTCATTTTCTAACAAAGGGAAATATATGATAGAACGATATTTGGTATATATACCAATGTGAAGTTCATAAGTGTCATGTAGGTAGGCTGGGTTTTTTTCTCTGTGAAGCAAATGAAGCAAAGAAGAGAAGATCACTGATTGGCATGGTCAGATTATCATTGGGATTTCTCTCGTGTTTACTGATACAGTTAGAAAATCGATTGGATGAGTTATCGGTAAGGCGTGCCAGCGTATAGTAGCGGAGGAGACGTGTTAGAAATTTTCAGTGTGTTGTGGATTACACCAGAGAGAAGAGGGTACAGTAACAGTTGACCACAGATTCTAGGAGGCGTGTGTACGTATGTAGCCATAACGAGTGCATGCTTATCACGAACTTGTCCTTTCCATAGTATACCTTCTGTACATGCATTGAAAAGATACATTCATACAAAATAATTTGCAGAGGATCTACACCATCTTTTGCAGAAAGGATCTGCGAGACACCAGCTGATCCGCTTGTCTGGGCTGGAGTGTGAGCAGACGACAGATGTCCAGTGTATTGATGGATGAAGAGTCTTCACATCAAGCAAGGCATGTTTCCGTAGGAAAACGATGCCATGACCAAATGAGTCAACTAGGCTATGATAACAGGTAGGTCGATCATACAAATGTTAAGCAGGTGCGGGTTAATGTTTATGTGTTGGAAATTATAAATACGCAACTACGGCCATCTATCTGGGAACTTATCGCGAGCGTCAATCAATACACGATTTGCATCGGTGGTTCCCAATTATTGACTGAAATGGTTCGCTGTGTTCTATAAATGTAATTAGTGTCAGAATTTCTAGCTAGCTCTTCCGATTCGCTTTGATTAATTCTAATTGAATAGCTATATAGACTACATATATACAAAGTACTTGATTTCTTTGGAAATGCTCACTGGTAACTACTACGTGTAACATATTGTTCAAAATCGAAATTTCTTTTTAAAGTCTCTCAAACGATTAGGCAAACGCATGAACATCGATTATAATGTAACATATGACGATAAAGTGACATTTGATTGGCTTGCATAACAATAGATATGGGTTTTCACAGGGATTATGTAAAATAGAGTCGGTAAGCATCGTATGCGGTGTACAAATTAAACTCAACCGGAATTATCCGTTCGGTTTCAAATGAGTAATATTATATTAACACACGTGAAAACATGAGGAAATATGGGGAATGTATAAATAGATAATGCATATATTGGAGTCTGTCATACACAGAAGCAATTTCTTATAATAATGGAATTTTTAATATGGCGACCTTAAAGTGAACAGTCGGGCAAGAATGGCTAAAGTCGGTAAAAATGGTGTGAATGTATCCAGTATAATTTCTTATGAAATGGAAAAATAAAATCTCTCGTCAAAATCTGTCTGCGTACGAAGAAATTAATTTAAAGTATGGAAATTCTAAAACGTCCTCCCGGCTCACTATGTCCGTGGTTACATTTCCACGCAGCCTCGCTTTCAATGCTTTCAACTTTTCTTTACTTTAATGGTCAGAACTGGGAAACTAAGGAGAACTTGACCGTCGTATTAATATGTGAGAACTTTTGGAAGGCCAATGAACGCATTTAGACTGGTTTTCTTTGCCCGACTATTCACTTTAACCTTAGATCGTTACTATTTTGATCACTTCAGTTGCTTCATATTAAGAAAAATATCCGCACACCCATAGATCCATATGATTTGTCATAATTACTTTTATTATCTTTGTATATATTTTAATTGATGGTCAATTGGAAGAAAAGTCGTCAGTTATGCAAGATGCAACGTTGATCTGAAATGCATGCAAGTTATAGAGTATATATATCTAGATCGATATATAAGTTTCATTGTATTAGATATCCTATAATGTATAAATCCGTTATAAGGTATCTTTTCAAATTAATGAGATGTCTTAATGTACTTTTCATATGAGAAATCCTGTATCTTAATGAAATATTAGTGATCAACCATATGGGCCTTTGTTGAGGTTAACATTATGTTATACTACCCTGGTAGAATAATAATGACCGATTCTACCAGAGCGGTATAACACCATTTTTTTTTATATTAGATACGGAATTGTAAATCAACTTTTATTTGTTGATACTTCACTTCGCGATTTCTAGTTCAAACAAATTCGCGAAGATTAACATTCGCGGATTTAAAAATTTCAATTCGAAAATACAGTATTTGATATGCATGATAATTACAAAACAAGTGATGGCCGATGGCCTTAGAACACCACCCGTTTAACTCCAATAGGGCAATGTGAGCTCGCACATACAGTCGATACGCTTAACATCGACTACCATATGAACATGTTTTAGCCAGTGAGGATAGTGAATTATAAGATACATTTGTATATGATTTACTTACGCTCATTTATTTCAACAGGCCGAAAGAATTTTACGTCAAGTATTATGACGACATATATACAAAATGGTTTCGCGGGGATTTTTTTAAGAGCGTCACAGTCATTGGACAAACAGAATTATTGGATAAGATATCACTGCGCCACAACTCATTTTTTTAATGTAAAAGTAAGTAAAATCACGGAAATGTATGCCTAATCAGTAGCGCGAAGCGTCTATGGTAAATTAAAGGTTTTCATAATTCCAGAACTCAGACTGAACGCTCAATAAATCGTGAAGCGGGGTTATGACTTGGAGAAAATCAATACGCCGTTGTTTCAGCCAATCAGAAGTGACGTTACAAACGATTGCGTCCTTTTTAACGTTTTGAGATGATAATATATTTTTAAGCCAATGAAAATGCTCGTTTCAAGAAAGACTGAATTAATTTGGGGAAAAAATCGATAAAAGATACAAGATATTAAAAAAAAAAGATAAGAGACCAAAATTCAAGAATAAACATTTAATTGAATTGAATGGTCGGTTTTGTTTGTTTGTTTGTTTTTGGTTTTTTTTTTTTTTTATGCTGAAATTAGAACATGAAGTACAGTTAATCCATGGAGGTTCGCGTGGGAATATACATGCCTATTGTTTATTACAGTTTAAGGTGTTAAGCTCTTCGTGACCGTTTGTAGTACCAGCGCGTGCGCACGCTCTTTTATTAGATAATCTTTATATGGTATACGTAAGATAACATGACCAACAACTTAACACCACGTACCGAGGTAAATAATCACCAGATCTACGTGTCTCCCATTTCATTGGTCTAAAATTAGATAACATGTGTGAAGTTATGTCTGATATGTCGTCGGAAAAAGTGTTAAAAACTTTCTTCTGATATAGATTTATATAGGTTGAATGTGTCCATGCATGCATCTCAGACCCTCATAAGGCATACTGCATTATAAAGTCTTGATCTTTTAAAAGCCTCCATCATTACTTTTGTATCATCGTAAATGTGTTTTCGAATTTGATTTGATAAAGACTCTAATGAAAAATGTGTTAATATCGTTAGTAAAATAGGCCATTGATATTTTATCATTTCAGGGGGAATTATTGTTATACTATGACATACATAATTTGAAAGAAAAGGCACACTGAAATTGGGAAGTTAGGACAATGGATTGAAAATAGATTCGGGATCGAAAATAAAATTTCAAATAATAGGGGCAACTGTCATTGACAACCGTACCGTAAGATTCGCATTTTTGATCCATGGTCGGTGGGATATTTTGTATTTTTTTTTTTTTTTTTTTTTTTTTTTTTCCGTCCGTGGCCGTGAAGTGTGATTATAAGATTAAGAATACAGATGTAAATGTGAATTTATTTATTTCTAAGTACTAACAGGTCGTATAATACCGTGAAGTTTGTTTTATTGACGAATTTTCAATGATTTCTTTAAAATGGACGTAACGTTACCGTACGTGTCACTTGTTTGGAAATGCGAGAAATTTCGGCTGGCACGAATTTCGTTTATGTATTGGCCATAGAATATTGACTGATTAGATAAAATTAGATAATGAAATTTATTTCATTGAATCTGAATTATGTTTTAACCAATTAACGTTCAATATTAAAAGGTTAAAAGGTTTGGGTTTTTCATGATTATATATTCATGTATATAAAGTGGTGTCTGCGTTTAGTTTTCAACTTCATTGTTAAGAAGATCATCTATAAATTGATATATTGCTAATGTTTCCAAGTTCCCTACTCCGGCCATCGCCATATTTGTTCTTAGGTTATGTTCACGTTGTTTGGGCGAGAATTCATGAGAACATGTTCGCGCTCTACCCTCGGATAGGGAAAAGTTGTCGCCCAAAGACACCCTTAAGACATTTGTCATATCAAAAATGAGAGCTACATGTACTGATAGGACGTCAAACGAAAACGAAAAGTACCAATCCAAACAAGGAATGAAGCCAATAAGTCTGTTAGGGAACCTAAGTTGCTTATATGTATGTTACTATTTTCTTTTTGATCGCCCTCGAAGAAAGACAAAAATGATCGACAGTTCCAACAGCAAACAGATGACGACAGACGCACATACAGTACAAATAATGTTGGTTGGACGTTGCTTCTAGTTTTGGAAAAAAAAATTAAAATATCGCAAAAAATTAATAAGGTGCGTGCTTGATTCTTAATTCTGAAACGTCAAAACGTTAATTGTCAATATTTGTAGCCAGTTGTCGTAAAAAATGGTGTCATAATTCAGTTAGATTTCTATTGGCGGTAGATTTTTTATCGAATAATTTTAAGAAATTATCCATATGTGTCGCAAATCGCTTTGTCCAAGGAAGGATGGACCTCGAAGGTCCTCGGATACTCTGACATTGTCTTATACGTCATGCATCGTTTGGTTGGTGTAAGGTGGGTCGCGACCGAGGCTGAATGTTAAGAATTTTTCACATTTCAAAAAATAGATAAATATAAATAAACAAATAAATAAATTTATTAAATAAACCATGGGATGGCGTTGACTGTATTTACAGTTTCAGCATGTAAGTGATATCCTGGATCATAGAACATTTCCAGGAATTTTCAAATAAGAATTGTCAATATTTGTAGCCAGTTGTCGTAAAAAAATTGTGTCATAATTCAGTTAGATTTCTATTGGCGGTAGATTTTTTATCGAAGAATTTTAAGAAATTATCCATTTGGTGACTATTTCAAAAGTTTTTTTTTCCAATCATGCAGAAAAATTTAAGATATTTCAGTTGTAAAACTTCTTTACCAAAAAATAAGTCGAGTGATTTTTTTTCTTTCTGATTTCAAGCATCCTAGTAAATATTTACAATAGTATATCATTAACACATGTAGGCCTATATGTATCAAACGCATTTTCGATAAGCTAGCTACTGATCATGCTAAGAAAACTTTTATTCATCGTCTGAGCAAGTGACCGGGTGGAGTAGTGAAGCCATTCGTCTTTCACCTAGCCGACCGGGGTTTGATCCCCGGCACGGACGTGAAAAGGTAAGGGGTCACCTACCCGATCACATGGGCTTTCTCCGGGCACTCCGGTTTCCTCCCACACTAAGACACATCGAAAATGATTTGTACAGTATAAGAAGTATTACTTGTTTCGCAATCGATGTAAAATAAATAAAGTTCATATTGTATATTCATTGTCTTTTTTTGTATTCATTATCGCTTTCATTTTATTTTTATTTTTATATTCATTGGTTGATTTTTTTTTTTAAATTTGTTTATTTATGAGTGTGTGAGTTTGTTTCTTTGCTTTTGTTTTGCTTTTGTATCTGCCCAACTTTTGTCAGTCATGCTTGAGATTACTTATATAGTAAAATCAAATACTTAATATAGATATATTAAGATTTTGTTTATATCAGGAAGCTCGTTGTTTCCTCTAATATAAAAATAAAGATACCAACCAAATTGTAATAACAGTTCTATGTGTGGCGAAGGAGACTTAGGTGTGACACAACCGTGATATTTAATAAGGCATTGACCGTTTATTATAAGAATCAGTTATCTGAACTCCTGCTGAGCGTAAAAAAACAATTATATAGAATATCTACCTTAGGGGTGTTTAGAACGTTATATAATGCTTCATGTATCGTTAATCTAATTAATATATGAAAGCCTCATTGCTCCATCGCAAAACACTCACTAGTTTGTGTTTTAAATATTACTATTTTATTTATTTTCGTTAGAATACCAAAAATGGCATTTTCAAAACCATTTAAATGATTTCAATATTTTGATTAGATACTGGGAATATTGTTTCTTATTTGAATGTGATTTTTTATGTGCACGTACACATATTCCGGATTTTTTTCAAACGCACACATATTCCGGAATTAGGTGTGCCGGATGAGGGTTTCACATATTACACTCCATTCTTTTTCTTTCTCGACAGCATGGCAGACTATTTAATAACCGGCGGTGCTGGATATGTCCCCGACGATGGTTTAACCGGGGCTGGTCTATTCGCTAGTGGGGATGGAATGACATATAAGTAAGTTATTTATTTACCTATGTTCAGGAGGTGAGGGTTTGTTTTATATTCTTACAGTAACCATTGAAATTTCGGCTCTAACTGTTATGTTTACCAAGTAACGGATTCTAAAAATAAACATTTTCTTCGCCTTGCATGTGGCCTCCTCTCTCCCCCATAATGCATTTACAAGATCATTTTGTGCCTTTTAAATGGCTGGCTTTAAGTAAGTTTTGCTTACTAATTGTGATAATTGAAAACTGTCACGTCGGTGTGCCGTGTTCCAATGTAGAGATTTCGTAAACAACCCTCTTGACTAACCACGGGTGAGTGCGTACAAGTGTGGAGTACCTCTTACCTATCGGTTTTATAAATAGATCGGGGTGTAAACCTCCTACACTTAGGGGAAAGTAGGTAGTAGTCAAATTTCGGACGGATTCAAATTTCGGACAGTAATTAGAAAATACTTAAAAACTCATAAAATAGTCCAGATATCTAATAAAAAGTCATTGTAACTGACCTATGCTTTACTTTCAAATTGGAAATTAACAAGATTGAAGAACAGATATGTGAGCATTATATTTTGTATGGTAAGTTTGAATGTGAATATGTGACTGCGACCTTTTCTGCGGTTGAATATACAAAATGAACTTGTCAAATGACGCAATATGGAACTGCATGTCAAACATGTCTTATTCAGTGTGTTCATTAAACTTTTTTATTTTTTTTTGTTTAACACATCCTTTTATTGTATTTTGAGTAAAAATAAACAATACAGTGGGAATTAGCCATCATTATACCTATATAAAGTTTAGTGTCCGAAATTTGAACACCCATTACTAATATGAAAATTTCCTTATTTGGAACAGTCCAAATAATCAATAAATACTTAAATGTTGTTCGATTTTCATAACATTTGTAAAGTTCTGAATGGATTTTAGTAATTCAGAGCTTTCCTTAGTTATAAAATCAATAAAAATGTAAAAGTAGTAACTAGGGTAACCAGTTATATCCTAGAAATAAAAGTGCAAGTAGACAAGGGAACATGTTTATCAGCTAAATCCTTTAAGGGTACTTACACATTGAGCCCAAAATCTGGGTATATATGATGAAAATTACAAAAGATATACTAAACAAACTCAACAAACTTTTTATTTCAATGCATATACATTTGCTCACATGAAATTCATGATTATGTAACAATATACATGTTTTATATGAAAATCATACTTATTTTAATTGGTTTTTAATTGTTGTCCGAAATTTGAACACCCCTATGTCCGAATTATGAACACCCCTGTCTGAAATTCGAACAGCTATACATTGCTGATTACTTTGACCTGGTATAACACAAATTTAGTATCTGTGTCGAGTTTCAAGTGATAAATGCAAGAAAAGAAAATTCTCTTTCTGCTCATACCTCAGTTATGGGGGTATGTGGATAGGTTTCAAGCATACAAAGGTTTTACAATTAAGGTGTCCGAAATTTGACTACTTTCCCCTAATCGTGTGTTGGTTCTGATCAGTTGATTAGCCCTGTTCAAGACTGGTTTTAATTAGATTAATTGTTCTATTAGTGTTAGAGTATATGCATATTATTAAAATCGAATTAGCTGTATGAGTTTAGTCATCACAAATTATAAAAAGCTCACGGTAAAAGACATAATTAAGAGTTAGTTCTAACAAGAGAGGAGAAAATGTAGCAGCCAGACCAGGATTCAAACCCGGGACCCTCCGAACGCTATCCGAGACGAGTGTGCTAAACATGGTCACCAATAAAAAAACACCCAATATTGTTAATATATATGACAAATATTTCAAAATGAAATGAGATTATTATAGTACTTGAATATAAATTTTATACTGGTCAGTATATAAATATATCATAAATATACTAAATGTGCAGTATGTTAAGGTTTCCGATATATTTTATCGTAATTACTGCGGAGTCCATTGAAGTTTATATATCCTAGTTGATATAGTCACAGCTGCCATCAGTTTAAATTTGTCACGTCAGCTAGCTGAAAATGAGTATATAATATATATATACATACATGTACACCTGTATAACTTCAATTGATTTATTGAAAAAGAAGCATGATTGTTTCACTCATCAGGGCTGCAGCAGCTGCGTAAGACCTGTGTGTAAGGATGAAAGATAACATAAGGGCAATCTGTTTTAATTATAGCCATCAGACATCATTGGTTGAGTGAAATCTAATTGGTTTTTTTTTTTTTTTTCTCTCTTTTACAGTGATTTCCTTATCTTGCCAGGTTTCATCGATTTTCTGTCAGAAAACGTGGTATGTATAACCCGCATCATCCAACAAATGATTAACAGTATATTTAGTATTTACTTAAACATGGTATCATATAACAACCACATGTACAACAATTTGGTTTTTAATGTCTGGAAAAAAAATTTGCGGCAGCTAATTTCTGCTATTTCTAATTGAAATTTCTACATTTAAAACATTTAAAAAATTTAAGTTGATATAAATTCATTCAATTAAAGGCCCACTACCTTTCCGGAGCAAAACATAAAGGTTTCTTAAAAATCATTAATAACATCAGAAAATATATACCGATGGCCTAAGATGAGGTTACAACACCAAACATATGCAAGATTTCCTGCGTAATATATGATAACAGTGGAAAGTCATTTTGCCGTCTGGCGCAGAGATAGTCAACTACCGTGCGGTATTTAGGACGACGGCGGGAAACATAAAACGACCCGCGTTATAAAAATTAACGTTTTATTTATTTTAATAAAATTGTTCAGAAGGTGATGATACGTGTAGTATTATCGGTAAGTTAATAACTTTTGTGACTCTACAAAATTATCGATCTCGTTTTTCATTCCCATTTTAAAAATTAAAAGCCGTTTCAGAAAGGTAGTGGCCCTTTAATATAATTCATTTTATGTACTTGTATAGTTTATAAAATGTATAAATGCAAAATATTCATCTGCAAATTTTGGCTTGAACTCTTTAAAGTTCTGCGTTTTCACATTCTGATACATGATCTCTAATTGTTAAAAAGTTTCTCGACATGTGTCATGAATTAATAAGCATTGCTTTAATTTAAATACACAATAAAAAAAATTAAAAAAAATTAAATGGAAATGTTTTATGGAGCTGTCACCTTCATCAGACAGTTCAACAAACAATAACCCTGTAATGTACCTCGCCACAATCTGATACCTAGCTGTAAATAATATCATCAGCCCAAAAAGGGCAGCATTTAATTGCTCTGTTATGCCATTATATTACCTGTAGTACTCTTCTGTATTAAAATATGGATAAGAACTATATGTTATGCTTACATAAAATTTTGAATTTGGTTTTGTTTTGCAGGACCTTACATCTGCTCTCACACGTAAAATTACCCTTAAAGCACCTCTCGTTTCTTCTCCGATGGACACTGTCACAGAATCTAGTATGGCTATTGGTATGGCGGTAAGTTCAACTCTGGACTATACTTACAAAAGTAATTAATGATCAGGTGTAGCTTAAAAAGGGGGGGGTGTGTTAAAATAGCCCCTCCCCATCACCCATCACCCTTATTTGGCAGATTAAATATCTCTTCGATATCATGTCATTTTTTATTAATAACAAATCAAAAGGAAGGACTTTATATGAATACCTGACATTTGATTTAATTATTACTTCCCCCACAAAACGTAGACATGTTTAATGACTTTTAAATTTAAACGATATTGATAAAATTTCAGCTGTGTGGAGGAGTTGGTGTCATCCATCACAACTGTGCAGCCGAATTTCAAGCCAATGAAGTTAGAAAAGTTAAGGTGAGCATTAGAAAGCAGATTTACAAAAATAAGACTGATATGAAGTTTTAACGGTTAACTCCTGAATTGCCGGTCATGGTGGCAAATGGTTACCGGATGTGAGTTTGAATCCTATGATAAGCGGTAGCCAGAGACTGAACATTGGTCGGTGGATTTTCAACAGGTACTCTTTGTCATTTCTCTACCACTTAAACTGGCTATGAATTGGACATTTATATGGCTGAGTCAGTGAGTGGTGTCTTAAAGACTCCTGAATGGTTTCCCGAGTGTTATCAATTGAATATTCCTGAATTCCATCTTTGCATGTTATACAGTTATCTCCCTTGTAGGTAGGTGTCCATTGTGACTTCATTATTTTGTACGTGAAATTCATGTTGTTTTCTCTGAACAGGAGGATGTTGGGCTTGCAAACACATGATACCACAGTATTAATCAATCCCTACCCACAAGGGCAGATAACTCTGTAATATGCAAATACTGAACAGTATCATGAACATGAATGCTATGCATATACAATCAAACCTATCAATAAAGATCACCCAAGGACGAAGAAAAATGATCGTTATAGTCAAGTGTTCTTTATACACAGGTCAAATTGTTTTGAAATTTACCATTTTGAGCCCTGTAAAGGAAGTCTTATTAAGCAGGTGGTCTTTATATACAGAGTGGTAACTATGACAAGTTTTACTGTATGTGTATAATATACAGATGTTTTTACCTTGTGTTGATACTGCTATATCATTAGCACGAAGGACTGTTGTGTTCATTAGCTTTTCCCAGATAATATATCTTGCTGATCAAGCGTTACCTTGGTGTTTGAAGTTAATCAGATAGATCGATGTCATCGGCAGCAATATCCACTCAAGGTTTCATTAGGGTGTTTTATCGTTTAAGTTGACTCTTATCCAACCATTCCAGCAAATTATCTTTTATCTGACAATATTTTTTATCTAAGTTATGCTTTGTGATGAACTAATACTTAAATGTAGAACTAGACTCGGTGCTTCATTTATAATCATAAAATGTATAGAACTAGACTCAGTGCTGCATTTATTGTATAGAAGTAGACTCAGTGCTGCATTTATTGTAATAAAATGTAAAGAACTAGACTCAGTGCTGCATTTATTATAATAAAATGTAAAGAACTAGACTCAGTGCTGCATTTATTATAATAAAATGTAAAGAACTAGACTCAGTGCTGCATTTATTATAATAAAATGTATAGAACTAGACTCAGTGCTGCATTTATTGTAATAAAATGTAAAGAACTAGACTCAGTGCTGCATTTATTATAATAAAATGTAAAGAACTAGACTCAGTGCTGCATTTATTGTAATAAAATGTAAAGAACTAGACTCAGTGCTGCATTTATTATAATAAAATCTATAGAACTAGACTCAGTGCTGCATTTATTATAATGAAATGTAACGAACTAGACTCAGTGCTGCATTTATTATAATAAAATCTATAGAACTAGACTCAGTGCTGCATTTATTATAATAAAATCTATAGAACTAGACTCAGTGCTGCATTTATTATAATAAAATCTATAGAACTAGACTCAGTGCTGCATTTATTATAATAAAATGTATAGAAGTAGACTCAGTGCTGCATTTATTGTAATAAAATGTAAAGAACTAGACTCAGTGCTGCATTTATTGTAATAAAATGTATAGAACTAGACTCAGTGCTGCATTTATTATAATAAAATCTATAGAACTAGACTCAGTGCTGCATTTAATATTATAAAATCTGATGTAAAGGAGGATGACAAGTGCATTGTCTTCTGAAAGATTCCAAATGAAGTCAAGTAGGTTGCCAAGTGACAACTGAGAAAAATTGTCCTTTAATTTTATTTTTGTACCTGGTTTACCTGTGAATTATTTATTAATTTATGCATACTAGGTAGCATTCCCCGGAGGGTACATTCAAAATAATGGTTCAATGGTTCAATTAATTATGTTGTTTACCGATAATCCAAGGCCTAAAAGGACTATCAATTTAGATAAAAACATTTTTTGTTATCTTTTGAATCAAAAAGATTTTTTTTAGTTTAATGCATGACTTAACTGCATATACTGTTGTGAGAGATATCACATTTCTACTAATCTTAAATAAATGCACACACAGCTGCAACTACTTGTACATATATATATATATATAGTCCATTTGGAGATTATTTTTTGGACAACTCATCCTAAACTACTTGGTCAATTTCAGTGAAACCTGGCTGCAGTGTTGGGGATCACCTGTAGATTTGCATTCCTATACCAAATTTGGTTGCAATGGTTACCAGGTTACTGTACAAACGTTGGAATGTAAAATGTATACCCAATTCGATAATGGTTACATATACCATGGAAACCTGATGGAGAAACATTTAGTTACCATGGTCCCAAATAAGTGTAGCTGGCCATGGGCTATTAGCTATATAGTTAACCATTGGCTTAGAATATAGTTATCATCGGATGTTTTAGGATATAAGTCACACAACAAAAAAAATCTTTTAAAATGATTCTTGTTGACAATTTATTTGAAACGAAAGTTGTTATTTGTTAGACTAGCTAATGGTTAGTACTTGTGCGACCCATTATAAACTGGTCTTGCCGGGTTGTGTGCTCATCATTATTGAATATTGATAATTCCAGGTATGCTGATGAAGTCGTTGCATGACTACTGTGATCTATGTAATGGCCGGAGGCTATAATGCTCGATTATTCTGACAGATAATCAATATATACATGTTACCAATAATGAGGGAAAATTGCATATGTTCACAGGGAGAGGTTTTCCTATGAATATTGTCGTTAATATGGACAACTTTGGCCAATTTTGCTGTTGTACTACTTGTATATTACAATAGATTCACAGACGAAAAGGTGATCAATCATGTGATTTAAATTTATTACCATAGTATTATGAATTCAAAGTACTTGGTCAATAAAAAAATATGCATTATGGAATATAAGAGAAAGAGAGAAGTAATTATAAGAAGTTTCTTTGGTGCTGGCTAATTTCTGTGAATATCCTGTTTTGAAATAAATATTTCTTAGCTTTAAGTGTACTTTTCAACTTACTTCACTTAAATCTCTCACCTTTTATAAATTCAAAAAACTTTGCAGATTTTGCAGTAAATTTTTATATTGGTATTTTAACGATTTGACCATAGGTCAGAGGCTTTTTTTTGGGCACTCCAGCTTTCCTCAACCTTGTACACTTAGGACGACCTTGTATGACCTTGACTGTTAATAAGGTATTCAGTAAAAACAAACAAACAATTTACAGCCTGTGACCTGTTTGAGTAAGCATTTTAATTTATTCACCCCTAAAAAATCACAATGAACTGTTCCAGTCTTTGAATCAGAAGATTCCAAATGTGTCCTTTAGGGGTGAAGAAGTTAATAAAGATTAAATTGTTATTCTTTGATTTTATCTTAAAGCCCAATCTGTTGATCAGTTACTTCAGACAAGATATTCATCTTCGTATGAATTAATTACCATCTCGCTCTTGTAAGGTATGATACGGTTTATGTTTTCGAGTGCCATGTTTAATTTCTGCTTGATGTTGACAGAGAGAAAAAAGATCAATAATTGAGCTGAAATTATTGATTAGAGAAAATCAAAGTGATTGACTGAAACGAAGCGTAACCTTTCTCATTTTATCATGATTTGATCCATGAAGCTAATTTCCACTGGTTTCATTAACGAGCCACTTAATAGGTAATTATATCGACTGATAACTGATTAAAGATAAAGGTTAATTAGTACTGGTCATGATCAGGTGTCTATACTTCTAAGGCGATCCTCCAGGTATGGCCGAGATTATATTACCTAACGCCGGAAAAATTGATTAATTTTAAAGACACGTTATCTTTCTTTGGCATATTGCAATATTGGATAATGGGAAGGCCACATTTAATGTTCTAGTCATGAGTTTGGAGCGTGTTAAAGTGTCTCCAGATCTAGAGGTGCATGTAGCTATACTCCAGGCTGTATTCTGATTGGCCAATATACTCCAGGCTATGATCTGATTGGCTAATATACTTCAGACTATGATCTGTTTGGCAAATATACTTCAGGCTATGATCTGATTGGTCTATATACACCAGGCTGTGATCTGATTGGCCAATATACCACAGCCTTATACAATTTGATTGGCTGCTGTTTTGAAAATTATATGGCATTATAGCTTTTGTTTGATTTTTAAAGGAAAATAACAAGTCTTTCCTTGTTATCTTGATTACATTGTTTTTAATCTTATACATTCTAATCGATGATGATGAAGATCCACTCTGGGGATCTGCATTAATGCTGTTATATATTTGTGTAGATTGATATCTTGAAATTGATATAAAGGTTTTGGTTTATTATATGCATTTATGGCCCCGGTGGCAGTGTTATATGAAGATTTATTTACCCAAAGGTGTAATATTTCCCGAGGGTTTGCCCGATTTGGTAAATAAACCTTCATATCACACGTGCACTGCCACTTGGGACATAAATTATTTATTATACCGAAAAATCATGATTCACTACTCTAGATCTTGGTTAAATATTACATAGGTTTGCGAAGAGTAAAAAATGATGTTTTATGCTTCATACGTCATTTTTGTACAATCGGAAGGGGTGATAACTCCATGTGAAAGATGGGCCATCATGATCACCATGAGGGCATGCGCCCCAATTAAATACGATGTTTTATTTCCCATGTTTTATTTCCCTGAGGGAAATACAACGTTTTATTTCTCTGTCATGTGATGTGTTTCAACTAATCACAGACGCATGGTACGATGCATACATTTATTCACAATTCCTTAAATATATTTTCACAATAATCGCCTTTGTGTCCAAAATAATCAAAAGGAATGGCCAAAAGAAAGGAAACTAAAAGATTTTATGAGATCGTCAAACTACTAAAGTCCAAAAGTGAAACTGAAATGAATTGCTTAAAATAAATCAAGTTTTCAGTTGTTTTTGTTCTATTTGACAAATTCTAATTTTCACAATTTTGGTCAGTACCAACATAATATTTTGACATTTCTGCGAAGGCCACGGCCCCATTCACACAAAAGTGAGAGAGAGAGCCCTGATTTCTAAAAAAAATCTGTCAAATTATGTGAAAAGTTCGATGGAAACTTGCCATTTTGTTGTACAGTCCTCTAATATCACTTATATGTCCTTGTTAATTGACATTTGTAATTGAATTGTTTATATGATAAAGTTACGTCCATTGGACTTATAATTACCGCATTTCACTAATGACATTATACAAAATCAAATATTATATGGGCAAAATCACTTAATGTCAGACAGATTGTTATATAATGTGCAGAATTATGTAGTCGTTAATTATATACACACGCTGTTCAAGCTAATTATAATTAGATCTGGTCTGACTCTCACTGCGTGGCGGTGATGTACTTGTCCGGTTGTGCTTCACAGTTCTTAATTATTTATGTAAATTTATTAGATTTTTGTGAGCATCCATAATGCATTGTACTGTAGCAGGATTGGACTGGGAGCATTCGGCTAGTGTTTGGATGTCCCGCGTTTGAATCCCAGTCTGGCCGCTACATTTTTTACTCTCCTGTTACAGTTCAATATTTTACAAAATTCTGATGGTTTACATATGGCCATGATGGCATACATGTTTCCAAGAATCAAAGGTTATATGTGTATGATCAACCCATATATTATGTAACAAGTGTTGGTCATAAGCAGTAGCTGTGAAAACGATGATAATAGCCTGCTGAATAAAAGTACATAAAGCTATACAAATGATGCTGTATTCTTGTATAATACATGTGGCGAAAGTTCATATTTTGAGTATTAATAAAGGAATCAGGCAAGGAGATCATCCGAGGCCAGCTTGATCTCGGAATTTATTAGATTTTATGATATTCAGTGTATAAAAACATTGATTAATTATGGCCCATATCACACTTAAGATAGTGTCTAGGTATATTGTACTGGATGTATTTAAAAAAAAAAAAAATGGTAGTATTTTACTATTCATATTGTATGTTCAGCTCCAAAATATAATGTTTTCCAAATTTCTGTCTTAATTTATTTCTCTTGAATGACAAATTCATATAAGCTGATCGAGTTCAGTGAAAAAATGGTTTCATTAAAACTATGTATAGTTAGAATACAATTTAAACCTTTCATAGCTGTAGGCCATAATGGACTCATCCAGATCAATGGATGGTAGAGTCTACTAAAGTTATATAGGAGTGAAAATAAAGTGGGGGGGAAAAAGTAAAAAATACAGACCTTCTAAAGATTTATTATGCAAATTGAATTACTGCAATATTCAAGTATGCTGTTTGCAAGAATATTGCAATATGATTTAATCTTTTTTTTGTATGCCTTAATTTTCATTTTAATGTATAATTTTTTTCCAGAAATATGAACAAGGCTTTATCCTAGATCCAGTAGTTATGTCACCCAGACAGACTGTGAAAGATGTTAACGAGGCAAAAAAGAATTACGGCTTCTCTGGCATTCCAATAACTGAGAATGGGCACATGGGGGAGAAACTAGTTGGCCTTGTGACCCAGCGAGACATTGATTTTCTCACTACAGAAGAATTCAACACGCCACTCGGAGAAGTAATTAGTTAATTACAATATAACTTCCAACACTGTTCGTAGATGTTTGTGATTACTGTAAACTTAATTATTTCAATGGCGACTTAATTTTGTGTTTTAATGCTTTGCAAGTTTGTTGGATTTTTTTACGATAATTTGATTTTGTGTTTTACAGTTTAAACGCTCTTTTGTACCGGTAGTTAATGATTTTGCAGTGCTTTAGTTTTGCAAATTTTTTATCACCCGCAAAATTACAAAATCAAATATAGCATGTGTAAATAAGTTGGAAAATAATTAATATAAGGAAAATATTCGTACCAATTCCTCATGGGAGTTATACATGTAGTCTCTTTCATTATAACCTGTGAATAGGCAACCATTGTGCATGTAAAATATTCTATAGCCGGTTAGTTACGCGGTCAAAAGTTTTGCAATTTTAAGTAAAATCGAGAAAATTGAAATTAAGCAGTTTTGAATTTTCGTGATCAGCTTTTAAGTGTATATATGAGTGAACTATCCCTGAATATTTTGAAGATGAAATTTTCGTGATCATAGCAAAATATTATACCCGCGAAAATTACAGACTATACAGTATTCAAAATGATATTGAGACGAACCAACACCTGATAAAATTTCAGTCCACTTTGTAGGTTTGAATACTTTGATAATTCCAAATTAAATCCCTGCTTAATTTACTCAATTTAAAGTAAACTAAATCACAGGTTAAGGGTTAAAGGTCAAGGTTGGATCTACTTTTAGATATCCAGCTCAGACATGATGTCTCCTTTCTAGCTATAGTTCTAAATTTTACAAGATTCAACCCGACTTGGAAGTCTAGAATATTCATGGTAGGGAATAAGTTGTCATCACATGCCAACCATATATAGTTATCTTGTCCCGATAAAAAGATCTTTCCTTTTGTCACGTTGGCGACCAACATTTTGCTCTTTAAACATTTTATGATGGAGTGAACAAATTTAAGACAACATTTTGGAAACTTCGGTATTAATATTTGAGAAGAGCATGCAAACATTCTCTTGAAATGAGGTTAAACTTTTCTTTGCTGTTCGCTGCATTTTAGGTGATGACAAAGTTTGAGGCATTGGTTGTAGCACATAGTGGAGTTACACTGAAGGAGGCTAACCAGATATTACAAAAGAGCAAGAAAGGTAAGCATAATACTGTCGGGTTTGAAGTGGCTGCTCAAAAAATTGAGCATTATATCAAGGACGTATATGAGAAGGATAAGTCACACTGGGTTTTGGGGAAGTCCAAGGCAGGCGCTTTTGTGTTTGTGCACTGACATTGACGTTTGGGCGACGACTGATTTTCCTTTGATATCCGCTGGCGCAGCCTTTGATGTAGCTTGCGGGTGCGAGGGTTACCGTCTTACTTTCTGAAGCGGTGCTGTCATTTCATGAGCTGTCGATTTTTTTTAACGAAAATTTAAGACATATCCCCTAAACATTCTGTCTTTAAAGCAAGTTATAAACGTAGTGAAATTTAATAAACTTTACAATGGTGTTTCGTTTGACTCGATAAGACAAGTATTTGTTGAGAAAAAACGTTTTTTATTCCCGGTTCATAGGCGTCTCGCGTGGTGTTTAGTAATGTAAAGAGACAGACACGAATCCTTCTCACTTATAAATCCTTGATTATATATACTGTGTGGATTAAAGCTGATGTTTCTATCAATTAAAGATGCAAGTGCCCTCTCAATAGAGGAAAATGACCTTTGGTATCTTTAGATCACAAATAACCTTGAAAGTTGTAACAAAAATAAATTACATGAAAAAATATGAGTTGTAATTTTTATTCAATGTACATATATAGCATTCGAACTCCGGTCTTGTCGCTACATGTTCAACACTCTTAGAATATAAAAGTATTACTATTGTTGGAACTATAACTTCCTGGTATATATTAGACTTTTTTTGTTCTATTTCAGGAAAACTTCCCATAATTAATGACAGTGGTGAGCTAGTAGCTTTGATTGCTCGCACAGACACTAAGAAGAACCGAGACTTCCCACTGGCTTCTAAGGATGAACAGTATGTTTATGTAGCAACAAACCTGACACTTTTTCAAACACTCCCGTTAAAAACGAAACGTGTTCATACTTATACATGATTTCTTGCAAATTTAGTTATCGTTCATATTCAGTTATAAGAAATTAAAATTAAAAAAAAAAATACCTGAAAAATTATTCCAAAATGCATTATATGCAAATTACAATTAATATGCAAATAAGAGGCTTATGGTCCGATTACTCGCATCTCAAAATTTGAATTAGTTGATATGTTTCCATATATATATAAAATCGCTGAGATTTGGTGAATGTAAAGTAATGTGAAATGAAAATTTCCACAGCATAAAAAAATTTTACATTACAATTCATAATCTAATTATAATGATACATGGTTATATATTAATTTTGTTTTAATTGTCGTTTTTCAGTAAACAGCTGTTAGTGGGAGCAGCCATAAGTACACACGACTCGGACAAAGATCGACTGGATATGTTGGTCTCCGCGGGAGTAGACTTTGTGGTGTTGGTTAGTGAGGCTTTGTGTCATAGACACGAGATAGCGTGTGATTTAAAAAATTAAAAATTACTTTCTTGGCTTTTGTCTTCAGAAAGGTTAAACGGCTTTGGAAACACAATTTTCCTTGGAGAAAATTTCAAGAAATAGTTGCAAAGATCATGAATTTAGCTTAAATTTCCAAATGCTGATTGGGTGGCATCTCCATGTGGTGTCTTAATTTGTGCTTCCTAATTTGTTGCTTGTCTTAACTATGATAAAGAAGGCTACGTATGCTCTCTTACAGGACTCATCCCAAGGCAATTCAATTTATCAGATCAACATGATAAAACACATCAAGAAAAAGCACCCAAATCTACAGGTTATCGGAGGAAACGGTAAAGATAGTCTAATATTCATTGATAGGGATGTATTTTTCCAGAATATTGAGTTTAATCATCATTGATAGGAAAACCATTTCTCCAGAATATTAGGAAATATTGTTAATGCCCATATTGTAAATTATTTTAAAATCAAAGTTTTACTCGTTTGATACAGTTGTTAACATGTAGCTAGTAGCTAGGGCAGAGTAAGAAATGTTTTGTCAGGTTTGGTGCCCAAATGGCAGCTCCAACTCATTAAAGAAATTTCAAAATTGGTAGTTTATTTATTTAAAGGTTATTTCTTCTTTAGGTTTGAGTTGTGATTAATTTATCATTGTTCTTCCAGTGGTCACAGCAGCACAAGCTAAGAACTTGATTGACGCAGGTGTTGATGGCCTTCGAGTAGGCATGGGTAGTGGTTCCATCTGTATCACACAAGAGGGTAACTATTCTAACTGACTTTATACCAACATATTTTCGTTCACGTAACATCTTTTTCACATCAAATGAATTCGGCGACTGAGATCTCTTTCAATCCTCTTTGGTTCTACATAACCTATATATGAAACATTTTCAAGGTGATATATTTTTCGCAATTTCTTATCACCTGCTATTTTCTGTAAATGTTCTCTATTGAATAGATTAATGACTTTTTTTTGTTCTAGTTATGGCGGTGGGACGACCTCAGGGCACAGCTGTGTATAAAGTGGCGGAATACGCTCGTAGGTTCGGTGTTCCAGTTATTGCAGACGGCGGAATCTCAGCTGTCGGCCATATCATCAAAGCTCTATCTCTTGGAGCATCCACAGGTAAAAACACAAACAGAAAAATCAAAAACTTTTGGATTGTGATGCATTTTGTGTCGTTTCTCATAACTCAACTGAAATAAGCAATATTGAGATTGCTATTCAGTCTTTTCCAGATGCAGAATTAAATATTTCTTCGTCTGCTTATAAGAGAAAAAATTATTTTGTATGAAAACATTTTTTTTGACACGTGTTCTTTGAAGTTTAAAAAATTACCATCAATTACCAAGTACCTGGTTCAAGAGAAATAACTCTACATAATAATTTTAAAAAGTTTTGAAAGATGTTATTTAGAGAAGAGTGAAGCGTGAGGAAATAGAGTTCAGATACAAACACTGTCTTCATAGCCAGAAGAACCCTTAAAATGCAATCGTAAAATGGCGGAGTAAGAAATGAGAATAAGAAAATGAAATACAACATTTGTTTATCCAGTGATGATGGGCTCCATGTTAGCTGGGACTAGTGAAGCACCAGGTGAATATTTCTTTGCTGATGGCGTTCGTCTGAAGAAATACAGGGGTATGGGGTCTCTCGACGCCATGGAGAAACATAAGAGTAGCCAGAGTCGATACTTCAGGTAATGATCACAATCCTTGGTTAATAGCTTCTTATTTCAGGTTATTTTATCTCGACTTCAATGGTAACCACTCTATTGGGATCTTTTGGATAAAGATCTGAAGCCATATCGCATACTCAAGTTACCATCAAACGTTGCAAGCAATCGTTGTAATTAAGAAATAGATGATTATGTGAAAATCAATACACTTGGTAGCAATTCAGGATGATCCACTCTCTGATTTCATATTACAGAGTTGTCTGCCCTTGCAGATAGATATTGTGATGTTATGAGAGTGATAGTTTAATGTCGAATTTATTCAATTTATATGCACAAACATCTCAATTGATACCTACCCACAACATTAACTGTTGAGCATCATAACTAAAGATTGGATATGATATGTCCTTGTCAACATTAGAGATGATTTGTAAGCCACCTGGAAATGTTATAACATTAGTTTCATCAAAAACAACATAGTAAAAAAGTAATAGGTTTTTCAGTCAAGTTTTGTTTATTATTCAGAATTATTTCTTAAAGATGCTCCACCGCCGACAGAGCATAAATGATATTCATTATTTGAACTATGATTGGTGTTTAATGGTGTATATATGTCTAATTAACACAAAAAAATAATATAAAATAATTTATTTTGCCTTTGGTGCATGCGCAATCAGTACTTCATTCCATATAGGATATAGTGCCACAGAATTTTTTTCGGGATGCAATTTATTATTTTTTATATTTTTAACTTGAAGTAAAATTAGAATCTCAAACTTTTCAATGTTGGTAATGGTGTAAAGTAAGTAAATTTTGTAACTGAAGAAAAATACTAAATCGTCTGCTCCTGTTTTTGATAGTGAAAAAATACCATTTGTCGGTGGTGGAGCATCTTTAATAGGTCCTATTGATTTATTTATATATTATCTAATTTATTGTTATATATAATCCATTCCTTGTTAAAACAAATTAACATACAAGAAAGTCAAAGCAAACAATTAGCATTTGATGCCTGAACATTATTTCTAGGAATTCATTTTAACCGGTAAAAAGATTTCATTTCATCTCCATGGTATTGTTTAAAATTTTGTGATTTTTTTCTTCTTTTTGAACATTGCTGGAATTTGGATTCCTGGAAACAGTTTATTCCTGTGCGTTTTAATTTCATTATTTCAGTGTTGTTTGGTGTATCATAATTCAATGCATGATCAATCTATTTCTGTTGTTTTCTGACTTGAAAATCTTGTTAAATGAATAAATATTCTTCCTAAAAAGTAATTCCCATTTGTTTTCCTTGGCCAAAGTTTAAGTAGCAATTTCTGTTGATGTAACATTCTTAGTGTACTTTCATTTCAATATTGTTTTTCTGATGGAGTTCTCAAAAACTTTTAAAAAATCTTTAAATTCAACCCTTAAAACAGAATATTGCTTGACTTTCTTGCATGGATTATTTCTGTTGCATGCTTGATATCCTGTTTGGAAATATTAATTTGAAGTAAACAGTAGTTACTCATTTCATTTCTCATGTGAATACAGTCAAACTTTGTAATAATGTATTTAATAGACCTTTGCCTTACTGAATTATATCAGATACATTATTCTATATTAAACTGTTTTTCTCAATTTCCCAATTTTGACTTAAAAAATTGTATCTTAAGGAGTTATAGGTTTCTTATTATTACATGGGTTTATTTTTAATGATTGTCCTACAAAACCACAAAAGTATTATCTCTGTCAAAATGACTTGCTTTTCTTAGATTAAATGTACTTGATGCCAATGTTACGAGGTTTGACTGTTTTTAATATATTAAATTTAGTGAAAATCAGGTTGGCTGTCACATCCTGTCGTAACATTTCATTTCATTTCTGTCTTTTCCTGCTGTTTGAAAGTATTTGATTAAAAGCCAAATGTGGTATGTTTAAACTTTAAATTGCACATTTGTTTAACGTAACAATTTGATTTTGTTTAAATCTACAGTGAAAGCGACAAACTGAAAGTAGCCCAGGGTGTATCTGGCTCAATTGTCGATAAGGGATCCATCCACAAGTTTGTGCCGTATCTGATCGCGGGGATCCAGCACGCATGCCAGGACATCGGGGCACGCAGTCTCTCTAATCTAAGGTCAGTTTATACTGGATTCGTTATCCCATCATAGTTTGTGTGTATTCTCTGTCTGGTTTAGTGAATACTTTTTCTGCTGTTGTGATGTTGTTGCTCATAGACTTTGTTATTGTAGAATTAAAAAATTAAGATTTATGTTCAATGAGTCGGCACTGTAACGGCGACTGTCTCGATGTTACATGGAATATTTTTTTCATGAATGTAAGAAGTCGATGTAAGATTGAATGTTAAGAGTAGAAAATTAATCCGATTTTCAACTTGTGATATGAATCCCTGTTGGCCATCATCAGATAATGTCTTTTGTCAGCAATGTCTTCTATCGATTTTACATCCATTTGACAGTTACCATATTCTATCAGTGATAAGCCCCCTTACCCTAGAAATAAATGTTTTTTCATACCTAGAGTTGGATTTTCAGAAAACAAAAAGAAGATGGCATCTTATTGTCAGTAGTTTGTTTTGGTGTTGTCATCCATTGTTTATGAAGTTACCAGCAAACGGAATAAAAAAAGAAGTGGGGTGGTTGCTGCCAGTAAAAAATGGTAATGAGATATGTGTAGATTTGATCTGCTTATCTTTGTTAAACATATACATGTATGTGATATAAATTTTGAAGACTGAAATGAAAACTAAAAATGGCCAACAGGTAGCCATACTGGAATTTAACTTTCAAGTCTGGTTTAAACATTTTCTCTGCAGTTTTTCATTGGTTATATTAAACTATATTTAGGGAATCCTTTCCTTGAATTGATATTCAAATTTTGTTATAAAAGAAATGAAAACTCAAGTCTGCCCAAAAAATATTCTTACCAATGTTATAAACCGAATGAAAACTATTTTCAGTAAACGCCGCATATTAAGATCAATTTCATCTTCTAAATAGGTTTAATTAAAATTATAAATGGTGTTAAAAGTTAAGAAGTGTACATGTTTACTGTGTATTTTACAGTAAAGTTCAAGACCACCCCAAAACATGTAGTTTCCTCAAAGTACTGAACCTTCCTGAAGTTATTTCCAAACCGTAAATTCATGTGTTAAGCAATTTCTAATTTAAAGTTACATTGGTAAAGAAGAAATTGTTAAAAAGATCTAGTTAATCTCAACGCCTGCAGTGTTTTACAGTGCTAAGCTTGCTAGTGTGATAGCTATACTTGCTTGTACTTGGACAATTATTATACTGGCTTGCATTAATTAATATGTTTTTTTCATAAATTTGGAGTGGGAGTCACATAGTAACCTGTGCTGTCCCTTCATATCATTAACCCACTATATGTATTGTTTTGCTGTATCAAATCTCATAGCAAATATTGTAACATCCTATTAGTGATTATGTTGCTATCCTTTTGAATTGTCCAACCAAATCAGAACTGGCAGAATTCCTTTCATATCTAGAATCCTTTTGTCCCAAGTTGTCAACAAAATTGTCTACATGAACATGATATGCATGGACAAGGGACAAACTGTTGTTTACAAGTGACTTTAACAAGATAGAAAGTACACATTGGGAGTGAAACACATCGGAAATACAACATGTGATGTTGTCAGATCCTCGTGGAATGAGCATACATGTAAAGGGAGATAATCCTTATCATATTTTTGAAAATAGTTTATAAATGATATGTTTATTTGCAGAACCTCAGATTTTAAAAATGTAGTAATTTGTTGATACATTTCATGGTTCTATGATGAGAGTATTTTGACTGGAAAGATCATAAATAAAAATCAGACTCTTTCATGACAAAAGATCATATTTAAAGTATTTGAATTTGGTAGGTTTGCTAGGCTGCAAATTATTTTTTAACCTGAGAGTTATTCCAGCTATTATATATATATTGTTCAGGGATACAGCCATTCATGTTCCGAAACCATACTCGCCCCCCTGCAGCCAAACATACATTCCCCAAACAGGGAGCAACTCCGCTCGGAAGACAGATCATGTTGTCGAGGTAAATCGATCGTCAAGTTTATCACATCATGATAACTCATTCACCCCTCAAATTTTATAATGGACTGGTCTAATCTTTGATTTGGAAGAGTCTAAATGTGTTTTTAAGGGTAAATGAGTTAAACTCTTTATTTAGTGCTAATTATCGGAATTAGATTTTAATCAGTTGAAATATATGGTCTTGTTCAAATAGATGAAAAATTATTATTTGTCAGAATGTCCCTGTTGCAAAATGCTGCTATAGCTTATGACTTCAATGTTATCTGGTGATGGCCTATAGCTATAATTATGGTGGCAATGATAATCACTTAATCAAAATTGGGTTCCTGCTTATTCACGGCCAATTTTTAGTCATTGCAAATATGTTTTATTTCTTTTTTTTTGTATTTTTTCTAAAGTTGTATAACTTATGGGCTTTGCATTGCATCTACTACCAAATTTATCAAACAACTTTTAGTTTAGATTATTCAAAGATATAGATATAACCTTTCACTAGAATTATTTCAAACTCTTAATCAATACAAAGTAATTTTGTTAATATTGAATTACCTATACTGCACATTAGTTAACAAAATTGGTACTAATAATCCTTACTTATAACTTATACAACATAAAAAAAATGCAAAAAAAAAACCATATGTGTATGTGAATTGATGAACGATAATATATACATGTGAATTTGCAATGAAAGCTTTCATGTATGAATTCAATGTACATATCATAATTCTAGATTGAAAGTTTTTAAAATTATAGTGGACCAAGCAATTTTTTTTTTCTTTGAAAAACTTAAGAATTATGTATGGCCCTTTCATCCTTCTTATTCCTGTGAACAAAGATTATATTCAGACACATAGCCTATCTGAATTCCTTTGATTATGAAATCATTTCAATTCATAAAATTGTCCTAATAATTTCTGCTGATGGATCCATGGTTAGCAAAAATAAAACCTAAAAGATATGAATTTAGAAGGTTGTTCATTATTTATACAGTAGTAGAAAAAATCTTAAATGTTGATTAATAAGTTTAACTGATGTTATGTCCAAGGAAAAGTGGTGTATATGTAATTTAGGACTGTTTTATATTAAAAGAATAATTTAACGTTAATTGTCAAATTTAGATTGTAAAAGATTTGGGAAGTTGTATGGCTTACATAGAAAAAAAATTGTTTCACCTGAGTAATACCTATTATTACTTTCCAGTCTTTGATTAGATATTATTTGTTGTTTGATGAATTCATTATTGTTTTAACAGTGTTAATTATGATTCAATTTTATGCAAATTTAAATCAAATTAGTTTAAAGTGCTGATTATGATTTATAACAATCACTGATTATGATACAAGCCAAGTTTATGGAATGTATAAATGTAAAATATTTAGTAGTTCATGTAGAAAATTTAAATTGTGATGATAAACAAACATGTAGACGAACATGTTGTGTTAGTGTTATTTCGGACTGAAGAAGGCCCTATAGTGGCTGAATATATATTCCATAGAAATGATTTTGATTTTACTTTGAATTTATTTTGGCCTTTTATTTCGGATTATTAATATACTAGCTTTATACCGTTTTTCCTCATTATGATAAAAAGTAGAAGTTGACAAAACCAGGGCAAACTTTTAGCAAAAAAATGTATAGATTTGTATGAAACTACTGTTATTTAAACATTGATGTCACTCTGTTTTAGAGGTAATAAAATATTTGTTGGCAAACAAAAAAAAATTCATAACCTGATGAAATTAAAAAATAGTGACATCAATGCTTGTATTTAATTCTTTAGACTTCTTAATAAAGTAAATTTGTTTTAACATACAATCCAGTGATTTTCCATGGGATTCTTTTACCAAATCAATATACAACATACAGATAAGATCTGGTTTTCACCCCATCATCTAATTTTCTTTCATAATGGTATTGAAAAAAGGTTTGGCCAAACAAAGAAAAAAAATTAATCAAGTTTTAATTTAAAACCAGGTTACAAAAGTTGTTAAAACTCAAAGAAAATTTAGCGAAGTATTCAAGTAGTATTGTTTCTTTACTTGACAGATTTAGTTTACATTAACCATTTTACTTATACTAATGTTCTACTTTTCAGGTCAATGATGTATTCGGGCGAGCTAAAGTTTGAACGGAGAACCACTTCAGCACAAATTGAGGGAGGTGTACACAACCTTCACAGGTAAATAGACCAATGTTTCTGTCGCATTTATTTTAGGATTATGCATTTTATTTTGCCATTCTTTATTTCTTTCTTTTTTATCGTAGGTCAAATTATTACTGTAATATTGATTTTTCAAATAACTATAATATCATTGTTACGCCCCTATAAAACAGTTTCTATGTAAACTCTATTGACAAAAATGACAATAAATGAACTGTTCTGTCAAGTGGTCCAAAAAATGTTTTACTGTTAAAATGTGCTGTTTGACCATAGTGATGTCACAATGGGGTATAATAAAACAGTTGTTGACTGGGTTTTCGGGCAACAGATGATTTGTTGGACCTTCACACAGCTGTCGACCTCGGCCTTCGGCCTCGGGCTACAGTTTGTTTTCATGTCCAACAATCAGATGTTGCCCTCAACCCTAGTCAACAACTGTATACTGTTCCATATTCATGCTGATTTATTATTTTGTTGCCAAATGTGTGGCTTCAACACTCGGTGTTAACTTTTGTTCTAAAAAGTAAAAAGAGAAGTCCTTGAAAACAACATTTATTTTATTTGACTTGTGGTATAATAGAATTTACAACTACCTAAATAAAAAGTGAATTAGAGGGTGACAGTGCCTAGTGTCACCCCTTAGTTTTATTTTATGACTTGTGATATAATAAAATTTACAACTACCTAAATAAAAAGTGAATTAGAAGGTGACAGTGCCTAGTGTCACCCCTAAGTTGTTTTATGACTTGTAGTATAATAAAATTTATAAGTGCCTGAATGAAAAGTGAATTAGAAGGTGACAGTGCCTAGTGTCACCCCTAAGTTGTTTTTTGACTTGTGGTATAATAAAATTTATTAGTACTTGAATAAAAAGTGAATTAGAGGGTGACAGTGCCTAGTGTCACCCCTAAGTTGTTTTTTGACTTGTAGTATAATAAAATTTATAATTACCTGAATGAAAAGTGAATTAGAGGGTGACAGTGCCTAGTGTAGCCTCCTGAATATCAAATATCACTAGCTTCAGGTGACAGTGATATCCCTTGGATGTCGGACACTAGCCACTATCACATCTCTACTGTTGGTAGGATTAGAGATTCTATAGTAAATGTAGGTAGAGATGATGACAGGATATGTTGTTGGTTGTAGTTACGATGTCCGTCTGTATTAAAGGTAAGGTAGTGTGTTCCATTTTGGATCAGACCTGCCAGGTACTTTTTTTGTGTGACATGTAATTGACTTTTTAACAATCACATTTTATCATCTCAACGTTTGACAGCATTTCAAGTCCGCCTGGTAAATAACCATTGTCTCCTTCATACGTCATATATAACAATCACGCTAAATATTATAATGTACATATTATATTACAATTAAGGGTTCTTCTAGAAAATGGAAATGATGCCGACCATTCCCAACACAACACTCCCGATACCTCCCTTTATTTATTTATTTATTTATTTGTGCATTTTTGCTTTTCTTCTATTTGATGATGCAGCCTCATAGAGGTCAAATTGCTAAATGCTTTTTAAAATGACTTATTTTTTACCGAATACGCCTAGATACTTGATATTGGGGAATGTAGCATGTTTAGATAAAGAATTAAAAACATTGTACCAAGTTAGGTCAAATGAATTATTTTGATCAGTTTTAGATAAGATATGGATAGCAAATATGCTTAACTCTTTTCATATTAACTTTTTGTAACAAATTTTTGACAAAAAAAAAATCTGATCTTTCATCAGAGAAAAATGACAAGTTTTTAAAAATGTTTCTAGATTATCCTTTAGTCTTCAAACCTGAGTACAGGTTTGGATAGTACATAATGTTTTGATAAATTATTGGGTATATATCTATACTAATGTGATCAGACATTTTTTCGTTTTTGGAAGTAATTATTATTTGATAGAATACTGTTTTTATTCAAAATAGACTTACATTAAATTTCATATTAGATTCTTAAATAAGTTTTTACAAGTACAAGGAAGGCATCATTATTTCTTGAATAGCTCAGAATTTGTTATCATAAATGTTTATAATGAATTTACACATGTATGTTATTCTGTAGAATTCTCATTTCCAATAAATCTTGCTTTCATATAATATTTCAAAATTAAACAAACCAAGATATGTAATTAGGTTTAATTTAATGTCATCATTTCCTGAAATACATCTGGTATGGGTAGTTTTACCTTTTTCAGATCATCAGATTTTAACAATCTTTTGAAAATGTATATATCTTCTATCTTGGTATCTTTACTAATTTATCGTGATAAAAAAGTTTCATTCTAAACCTCCTCTGCCTGTAGGACATGTACATTTTAAATATTCATGTCATATTTGGTTTTACTCGGGTCATTGAAAAAATCTATGTGCTATTTTTTTGTGGCAATTAAGTTTTCGTTTTTGAAACAAAAGGATTTCTCAAATCTTGTATTTATCTTCTTATTTATGCATTTGTTTGTTTATTTATTGAAGTGGTGAGTGAATTGATAAAAAACTATATTTGAAAATAGATTTTATAGAATGATTTTGCAGGAGAAAAAATGAAAATAATGAAAATAAATAAACCAATTTCAGAAAAGTCTTGAGGATTTTCAAAATTTTTGCCTCGTTTTTTTCATATACGTTTCTGTGATATGTTAAGAGTTTCATTTAATAAAATGTGACTTTTGAGATATGTTACGCTACTTTTTGGGCACCTGATTTGTTTTGAATGCTGTCGTATTTCACTTCCCTTTGATAACTATTTATTCAGAATTATTAATGCTGTTTTACCATTGTGATATATGTATGTTAAGTTTTACCCCTGACATAAGTCTACCTGCACAAGACTGCATGGAATTGCTGAATGGATATTAATTATCTCCCTTTAAATGGTTATCTCCCCTGTAAGATTTATCTTCCCTGTTTGATGAACCATGACACTAATACATACTTCTCATAAATTAGTGAAGGTTAAAGCTTAGATTTTCCATTGCTCTCGCTAGTCTGTCTGCAAACCCATCTTTCAAAAACAAAATCCTATTTGCTTAGCTGTATTAAAATACGAATTTGTAGGGTATATATCCAAGAAACTTTTAGTTCATGTGTTGCTTGCATTTTAGTTTTTTAGTATGCAATGGTTGATAGATTATTTCACACTGAAAAAATCTTTTCATTGCCATGTGTTTTATAGCTGAAGATAGAATTTATTTCTGAATTGATTATTGCATATTTCTATTTTAAAAAAAATATGTGTATACTCTACTTCAAATTACCAATGCAAGTTTTAAATATTACGAGGAACAAAGAAAATGAAAACATAGATTGAATGTTCAAATTATGTGCACACTTAACAATATACCAAAATTTAAAAAAAATATGCTTCATATATAAGCATTATACAATATATCGATTTTCTAAAGCAGTATTGGTATTATTTTATTAAATAGCTATGGATTTTTTTTTTCAAATTTTCATGTCTTATTATGACCTTTCCATCAAAGGAGGTGTGGGGGGTTTACGTAGTGTAACCAAAGTCTTTTCCATCTAGCCCCGTCCCCTTGCATCACATATTCATTTCAAAGGAACACACGGATTCCTATTGTTTAAGTTTATCTTTCAGAATATTTAGAAAGTTTTATTTGCAAATTTCGTATGAATATAAGTATGAAAGAAATAATTTACTTACGTTTGTGAATTGAAGTTTTATATGACACTTTGAGGAGGGCCCATATGTATAGTGTTGTGAAACATATCTCGTATAGCCCAGATGAGGAAAGAGTAATTAAGATATAATACTTACAATGTACATCTGAGGCCATATTTGTGTTTTCTTCTGTTTTGTGTCCTGTTGAATTATGAAACCTATTTGAAAATTAAAAAAAAAAAACATCCTTACAGAACTAAATATTTAAGACGTTCAAATTTATCTAGTTATGTACATTGTTCTTCAAACATATTTTCATTACAGTTGGTTATATTGGTAAATTGAACCTCAGGAAGAACCAGGTTATATTGGTAAATTAAACCTCAGGAAGAACCATATTTCTCTTTTTCCATAATCTTTTATATCTCAGTTGTTTGTGTTTGTTTCTCTCTCACGGGACTTAAAACCACAAGCACATGGACGCACAACAGAACAAAAGCACAAGTTTGGCCTAATGGTTGAGGCTTTAAGTCACCTTAGTTTCTGACAAATTATTTTATTTTACAGCTTCGAAAAGAGGTTGTACTAGGAGTAGCAATCCCAAGCAGTGGAAGTTAGAAAGATGACAACATTCCAATCTGTTGGGAAGATTTCCGCAAACACAAGAAGGGGAGGTAACTGGGAGCTACCAATTGTTTCTGTAAGAATTATACAGAACCGTAAATATTGCAGCGAAAGTTCGTCTCTTTGTTGTGTGGTTGTCTGTACAGTAGAAGGTATACTGGGTGCTATTTAGGATTTGAAGGTTAATACTGCATTATAATAACCTGGCAATAAGCTAACATCTATATCGGAAGCTTGACTTCAGCAGTTGCAGTTCAGCAACTATCCTTCATTAATAAGCATGTGCCCTAATTTAAGTCAAAATATTTTACATGACATTAAGGCGCAATACATTGTCAGACATGTATCTATTTTGAATCTATTTTTACAGAGATTCATAGCAAAACTTTACATTTGTTTTACATGATAAGTGCATATATTATGAGAAATCCTTGACAGATATCAAACACATAGCATGCATTAGGACTTTTCATTGGTCCGAGGTGAAATGACCAGTCGGGTCTTCATTATAATTCAAGTGAAGTTTTGACAAGTTAGGTGGATAATTTAATGCCCTATCATTGATCTGAAGTATTTAGCAATTCATGCCTTTTCACTGATTTATACATTCAGATTTAAAGACCAAGGTGTTCAATAACTTCGTTAAACACTTTCACTATAATTATTATTAGTACTATATATGTATTATTTCGACAAGGATTTCTCCATTATATTTATTTCTAAGAATCACACAGATTTTGTAGTGTATTAAACAAAGTCTAATAGTCACACATATTTCATAGAGTATTTAACAAACTCAGCGTTTCTAAGGATATAATTATATAAGCTATGAATTAAACAAATGAATTATATAAAGAAAATTTCCAACATTTATATGTTCCTTCTTTCAATTCTTTCAATTCCCAAAATATAGAGGGCTGAAATGAGAAACCAATTTATTGATTATAAGTAAAGAAAAGGGACATTTTGCTGTAATCCACTTAATTTTCGCGCACATAATATTTCGCGTCTTTGCTATCTGCGGCATATCTGCGAAAACATAAATTCGCGATCATGGAGTTCTTTTTGGCAATGGTGAAATGTCAGTATCTATACAATAGTATATTATGGTTTTCGTCCACGTATAACTCGCACCGGTGTATAAGTCGCACTCCCAATTTTCAGGAAAAGAACGTTGCGACTTTTACTCCGGCAAACTTATACACGAATAATTCATTCATATATACTTTTATTCAGATATTTAAGAAACATTTGAATTCACGTTCAAGCTCTTTCGAAATAACGCGAAAGTTTGTCTCTCGCGAAAATGAAGTGATTTACTGTATAGATTGCCTTTGACAAAGTGTTGTTTAATATTGATTTCATATTCTTTACAGCTTAACTCTATTTATTGCTTATGAAGCTTTATATACTGAATCTCAGTACCAAGTGCTATTTCCATGATTTTGCCAACATCACTGTTTACTTCTCATGATTGCATCAAATTACACATCAGTTCAACATTTAATAAGATGTTTAATAATTCAGAGATCATTGTTGATTAATGTACATTCTCAAATTCAAAATGATATCGAAATACACTGTACGGCATTGAGCAAACCAACTTTCTTTTGCGAATTTCGTGATCAAAATTAAGCCTTTGCTTTCGTTTATATTCGCAAATATAATCTACTACAATTGATAACTGTATTTAATTTTAGTGTTAAATTTATATCTGTGAATTTAATTTAATCTCCGTGAAATTGATTTAAGACGGAAATCGCGAAATTTAGTAGCTACGAAAGAAAATTGGTTTACCATTTTATAGTTGATTAAACATATAAATCATTAAGTGATATAAACATGGGGACTGTTCACTCTAATTTATGCAGAGCTAGATCTCAAAAGGGACATTTTGGAAAAGATCTGAATTATGTATTCTGTCTTGAGATACAATGTATTACTACAAAATGTAGTTCTTTGGACGGTAAGTAAATTTTAGCATATTCATAAATTAAGTGAATACTACTGAGACTTTACTTATTCGTACGATTAAATGTGAAGTCGATGAAAACGGAAGTACTGGAATTCTACATAAAATTGAACTTCCAGAAATACTTGTTAATACATTTTGTATGATCTACATCAATTGAACTTCTAGAAATACTATCTTGGTTAGAAACTATGATATTGGAATAGGAATGTGCTTCGTTTAAAAGTAAAAACTGACACATTTCAAAGTCAGTTACGTACCTTTAATTTCTAGCTCTGTTTATTAACATAGAGGGAGGACCAACGATATTAGGGCCAAAGCAATATGTTTTCGAACTTTTACACATTAGAATAAATGATGTAATGAAATTACGTGATTTAATCATTACGGTATACATTAATGCTCTCGTAGGGACCATGTGAAGTAACTACAACAGCGGTTGTGCAATCTGGTTTTCTATATATCAAACAATTATTAATAATCATAAACATTTAAATTGTATCAAATTTATATGTTATACTATACTATACAAATGTTGTGTGATTTTCAACTTCATTCATGAGCATGTGTCCACACACGTATTGAATGGTTTTAGGCAAATGCTAGTCTAACATTAGAAGGGTCAAACGTTCATTATTAAGTTTATAAAACAGCAAAAAAATAAATTTGTTTCATTTTATTCTTATTACTGCATATAATGCATGTAACACTTTCTTCAGTTATATCGGAGATGTACTTAATTAAGAAAAATGCATTCCAATTTTTTGCTTTGAAAGTAAAACGATTTTTTGACTTTCTCACAACAAAGAAAGAACTACCAGTATTGTGTTACACAAACCGAGATATTGATTGCTTGTAACAATTCAAGTTTTCTTGCTAAAAGCAAAAATTGAAATTAAGCTACACTGTACATGTATATCTGCTCTATATTACATATGTAGTCTTGTATCATAATTCAACATGCCTGTAAAATATCTACTTTGTTAAATAAGTCATCTTTATAAGTAAAAGAAGACAGTAATGAAGCATTATTTTAAAGTATCATGAATTCATAACGAAACAAATTTTAAGAAGCTGCAATAATGTCTTGGAACATCGCAATTTTATGATTTATGATTAATTTTCTTTTGTGTGACTGTTTGACCTTACTTCATATTTATACCGATACTTATTACTTGTTTATTTTACCTTTTTTTGCCTTCATCCTTATTTTCCTCGTTTATTTTGCCTTATGACAGGAAGCTGGTGTTGCCTTATTGCACTCTGTTTATCTTCACAATTTTTAAACGAAAACATTTACACCTGATTTTGTGACCGTGATGTAACGATGAAACGCTTATCTTACTACTTTAGATATCTGGATAGCTATCGCCTAGCTGATCAGTAGTCGCCTTTATTAATCAATATATTACTATGAATTAAGGGAGTTCACTGGCTAACACTGTCTATTATTTCTTTATAATAGAAATATAATATTGCTAGAATTTCATTGTACATTGCTTAAGTACTAGAACGCACTAGAAAAATACCAATGTCTCTCCGGGAATGAAAAGATAAAACAAGATGCTTTTAGTAATACCAGATTGTCGAAAGGGGAGTGCGATTCATTTCTGAACTAACCATGGTTTGTAAAGCATGGCTGTCTTCTCGTGTCAAATCGAAAGTTTATTGATGCTGCCTTTGTTGTTCATAAGTGCTTACTCTATATTAGTGCTTATCGTCTCGGCCTTTGAAATACTGTAAACCAGTTTATTTTAGTGGTGATTTTATTTCCCGATTTTCATTCCTAATATGGTCTTTACAAGTATGACGATTTATTTTCGCAATGTAGTCGTACTATTCTGCTCTAGCTGAATTTGAAACATTTTCGAGGTATTTGACTTCGGCGATTTCTGATCGCTGGCGACATTTAATTGCAAAAATAAAGTGGTTCACAGTAGCTCTTTATAACAGGAGTGAGCATTGAAACTATACTATTCATTATTAGATATAAATGAACGCTTCAACGTAGCACATTTGTTTTAAAAAAGTAGTTACCTGATTTGTTTTGGGTCTCCATACATACCACCATGTTGAGTGTACAATGACGTAATAATGTTGTCGACCGGGTTTAGACTGAGCGGAGTAGAAGCTATATGTTATCATTACACATTACGTATATTTTGCACATATTATATGTTAAGTTTTCCTGGCATCCCTATAGCAACACAGTGTTGTAAAAATGTTAAAAAGCATTAAAGATGTTGTATTGATTTTTTTTATCTTATTGTTCTCTTTGTCATAAGTATTTTTTGTCATCCTAAAAAAGACTGAATTTATTTTGAGTATACATGTATGTACCTATGTGAACATCAGGATATTGTATAAATAGATACGTTGAAATGAAATATAAACTCTGTTCTATGTTAATGAATGTTAATTGTTGGGTATAATTAGATCCTGTCAATAATGCTCATTTTGTTCATCAATAAATTACTACTATTGTTGCTGTTGTTTTGTCTTTTATTTCGTTATTGACTTTGTTAATTATCCGAAACTTCACAAAATGTCTTGCTAGAACGCGTCCATAGGTGCATCAAAATGTTACAGAATACATCGTATTTTGAGTTGTTTGGTTTCCTATTATCAGCCAGGGTCATTTAAGGAACTGCCAATTTTAGGAGGTAGAGAAAATCCTGATTATTCGGAGAAAAAAACAACGACCTGCGCCAGTATCTGGCAAATGTCCCACATGAGACTCCAACTGTAGACCCAGAGGTGCAGGGCCTGTTGCAAAAATTCGGGACATCTTAACCATTTAGTTGGGCAATAAGAACTACGAAAAAAAGTGAGCATCTAAAGAAATATGTAGTAAATAATAATCTTGCTCAAAAGTTTCGTGAAGATTGGTTCCAAACAAATGAAGCTATTACCACTTGAAAATTCAGTGAGTGTGTCTGCTGTGTTCATCAGGAACTTGCATGATATCTCGCTGATACGTTATTAGGTAGTTCGTTACTTTAATGTATATAAGGTGAATATAATAAATTTACACTGTTTCTGGAAATCACAAAAGTATAGGGAATTAAACCCTAGAAAGCAACATTGTTTATTACTAATATTTTAAACATTTTGTTAATATTTCGGGATTAGCTTTCTGGTACACGTGTATATCATGACAGAACGAGCATGTAATTATAAGCATCATCTTGGCGAAAAGTATCAGTAATAGTAGTCACATGACCAAGCCGTACATGGTCGATGCGTCATACACGTAAGTTGATGACGTATCGATTTCTACATTCTCTATTTGTACACTCTAACGAGGATAAACTGGCATCGATGGGGGTCAATGTGTTCGTGGATGCTTTCTTAACAACTTAATTAATTTTAACCTTTTAAATAATTTTATCTAAATAAGGTTGCAGACTGAAGCTTTCATGTATTTGAACTTGTCTTTAAATTGAAACATGGACCCGTATTCGGCACTTGAGAAACAATTAAGTTTGAATTAAATGTGAACCAATATACCAAACAAAGCCTCACGAAAGTTGCGAATTATAGGTAGTGCTATACAAGTGACAATTATATATGTAGGAAGATTTTTTTTTACGAGAGGAATATTTGAAATTGGGTAATTTTGAATTGTAAACATTAAATATCATCAGATTGGGGAAAATAACGAAGGAAAAAGAACGGTTTTACGGCTGTGGACTGTAAATAATTCGACATTGATTATCTATAATTTTGTGGATTTATAGACTGACTAACATCTTCACATGTATTTAAAACACTACCAGAAAAAGACGGGCGTGTGCTGGACCAAAAGTAGCAGTGTTTTTCATGCGTCTGTGATTTCTGTATGTTAAAAAAAAGAATAAAGAAAATATAAGAAGGCAATGATTCTGGGGTTTTGAAGGAAAAAAGTGTATTACGAAACATGGACCCACGAACTATTGGCTAATAACTTTCCGTGATGTTATTTTTATTGAATCAAACAGCTACTAATTAACATTGCTTGTATAAGAGGTCATTTACTGGTCATTCACAACACTTTTGGGATTATTTTGGTTGGCAAATTTACAACTGGGACTGTTTCATCTATTCATTCAATGACGACTGATTTTCATAAAAGGTTGATATTTTGATATACTCTCGAATCGAACTACCTCGAAGATATTATTCACAGTTTATAATGCAATTGTGTTCTCATGGGCATTTCTTGGTCAGACAAACTAACAAACCATGGTGAAAGAAGCCTACAAAAGCGTTTATAATTACAAAATCAACAATAGTATCTGTATGTGTGCCTAGATCTACTGAAACAAGGGCCAATTCATGTAACAATTATTAAACAGTGTTTCTCCTAGCTATATATCTGGGGTCGAATATATACCCCCATTCCGAATGGCAAATACCCTAATTCTGTTCCAAATTATCTCACAAAATTCCCACTTGACATTTGATTGACCATTTTGAGTATCAATTATTTTGGGCGCCATTTTATGATATTTCTGTTGGGTTTTAAAATGCATATTATGAGAAATTGATCATATTGTAAGATATATTGATAAAGTTGTCATGTATGAGAGGAAAATGCTTCTCAAAACTTGTAGTAATCAATGTTTCTTGGAAATTGGCAACCTTACTGTTGCATTTGAACCAAAACCACCAGGAAACTGTTCAAACGACAAAGTTTGTTTTTATATTATTGCCACTATTGCTCCATCGGATTACCACGAATATCAGCGAAATTATATCAAAGCTCCAAACAACAAAAACTGCACACGAATATTTCTGGTTATGCAGTATGTAAAGTTCTTAACTCGTGAAGATCAATGATATAATAACTGATGGGGAAAACCCAAGACAGTGTTATGGGTTTACACACAATTTAAATCATTTACGGGACTCATGATCTTATCTAGTGATTCTTCTCCCATATGTGTATTATCCTGTAACATTGTGACATTTTGAAAAGGTTACTCTCGATCAATAACATTTAGTATTAACATCAATTAGGGTCGATAAAACTGGTTCTTTTATATGACGCGCGATAATTTCTTGGTATTCGTCTACAATTCTACAAATTGCTTTAGATGATTATATATTATATCGGTTTATAAAATTGTACGTGCCATAGCTGGACAAAAAAACCTAGCAAGGTATTTTTTTCTTCATTTACCTATTGAAAACAAATTTGTTTTGATGAATGAAGCTGTGTAAATCATCCAAAGGCACTGACAAACATGGATGATGGCTTATAAACAGTAATTACAACAATGTATGCACTGTAAAAGTTATTGTTTTTATGCCTTATGTACGTTTAGATGAAAATGTATCTGCAGAAGTCGTTTTGTTATTACTAATAACATTGCATTAATGTGAAATGAAATGGTAGACCACAACTTGGTTTTTTCGGTTTGACTGTGTGTAGCAATTTTCGTTGCCATATAGACATTCCGTTTGAGGCCTTATTTAACTTAAAACATATATATTCTAAGTATTGAAATTCTCAAAATGTTGATAATATATGGTGGTGAATATTATATTAAAAACTGTTCTTGATTCATGAGTATAAAAATTGAAGGCATACAAAGCTTAAATAGGTGTGCATGCATGTATTTCATTACCTTCATGTCTTGAATTGTACTACCGAATAATATACTCGTTGAAAACCCTTTATTTATTTGGTGTTAATATTCCTATCGCGTATCTAGTGCTAATTAGCAACAATTCGACAGTTTTGAATATATAGGCATGCCGTGGCGACCTGACCACATACCTGGAACATTCCGTTGTTTGATAAAAAGCCAATTAGGCTCTAATATGCCCACACAACAAAGTTCTATCGCTTCCAATTAGTGTCGCCTCCCCCATCGGGGCGTCTACACTACCTTGTCAACTCTACACGTTGTCGGGTTAACGTACATGTAATTGTATGTTTTTATCAGGTTTTATTGTTAGCAGGCACTGTGATGAAGAGAGATGGGAGCTTGGATATACGAGGAGAGCTACATGTCCCATCTTTTAACGACATCATTCATTGACATATACCTCTGAATTCAATAGTGATGTGCTGCAATCAAATCAGCCTTTCAACCGGGGACAATATCACCATGAAATATGATTATAGAACGGACGTAATTGAATGTGTAATAGACCAGTTAATTTGTACATTTCATTGGAAAAGGACATTAATATTTCTTAACGTTAATGGCTTTTATAAATAAATTCAAAGGAAATTGAATGGACCAAAGCGAAATATAGACTACAAACAATGATTTACTGCAATTCATTCATGAACGATGATGCATCTCCGCCTAGAAGTATGAAAAGCGACAATAACAGTGACGAATCAAAATATGATGTAATTAACGATGTCTATTATTACACAAGTGATACAGCTTACATAAACGATGATGATAGTGATGAACATTACGAGGAAAATGATGACGAGAACGATGATTACAGCGACGATGATGGTGATAATGACGACGATGATGTCAATTTTTTCCAATGTTTCTGCTCGTCTGCTAGTCGAATGGCGGGAGTGTATTGTGGCTGTGCGGGTATAGAACGTCATGATAATCCGACCACTGAAGGTGACATTGAAGTTGTCCTAAATAAATCTGAACCGAGTATAATATCTGACCCTGATATTACCACGGCTCATCGCGTAACATTCAGCACAGTTACTACTGATGGTACAAGCTCTTTTCACCGTCCGGAGTGTTATAACGACAAATCCAGTGTCACAAAGAGTACTCATAAAAGTCTCACTCCAGAATCCACAGACGAAATCGTCAACTCTGCAAACTTTGTTCCAGAAAAGCTTTCTATTGAGTTGAGATCTGAAGACCTTCCAGATGATAGACTATGTCCATCGCCATGTGTTATGGAGAAAAATAGATTCCATGGAAAGATTGGGAAAAGTAAACGACGTAATGTTATATATAACAGACCGAAATGATATTGTACCTTCATCTGAAATGCACGGATATACTTCCAACAGCCAGGAGAGTGCTTTAAATAGAAGGGATTTTCATAAGAAAATAGGCCATACAGATATGTTTTCCGATAGGTTGCCACCTAAAGGTATTCGATTTAGAGGTGTTCCGAGTATTGTGGAAGGAATTTTTCCCCGTAAGAATTTTCGTCAAAAAGACGATTTCTCTGATTGCCATGATGGAACAATATGGTCGATTGATTCTGAAAAATAAACAAAGAGACGTTCCGAATAATGATAAGTACGGAAGGTCAAACGTCAACAAGCATATCATTAACGAGTGTGACAAAACGGTTGATGGTGTATATAGTATACAGAAAACACATACAGGTGCATTTGGAGCAAAACAATTTCAACCCAACATCATAGGTCGTAATTATCAATCATCGATACAGCCCGAGGATGCACTGGGCATTCACCAATGCGGCTCTAGACAGAACATATCATGTACAACTGCCCAAATCCAAGGGGAATATAGCACTAGAGATAGAGAAACAGGGCCAAACCAAGATACTGTAGTATTGCCGGGTTCTAAAGAATGGCTGGAAGGGAAAGTTAAGCCTTCCGCTAAGCATTTGGTTGAATATATGTGGTACATGAATTATTCTCGTCAATCAAGCGAAAACGGAGATGCAGACCCGTACAGTAATGTCATGAGAAATTGGGCAATTCCAGCTAACAAAGACCAAACAACACTCGATAATGAGAATGAAAACTTGTTATCGGCGTCAAAGACCAATTATTGGCATGAAGAACAACAACAAAAACTGTTGGCGAATTGTTATAGAGAAGGACAAGAGGACAGACAGTACCAGCATGAAAGGGTGACAATGAGGGAAGAGGATCCCTTATTTGTGTTGACGGGGACACCAGCTGACAGGGCGGGTTGTCTCAACACGATGCCATCAGAAGCTGTGATGACAGATCAACCTATCGATCAAAATATACTTCACCTGCCCGCCTTCCCAAAACCACGACGATCATCATACCTATCAACAATACCGGAGACAGAGCACTCCTTCGTCACTGATGGAACTTTAAATGAGAGTGAAAAAAAGAAACATACAACGGAGGGAAACATAGATAAAGTTTTCTGGGAATTTAAGCCAACTCCAGGAAAAAGTAATTGTAAATCCGGAAAGCGCCAAGGGATTTCTAAGTTAGATGCTAAAACAATAGAAAGTCTGAATGGAAAGGGACGGGAAAAAGAAAAAACATTTTCGTGACCCGGAATTTTACACAAAAAAGAAATTTCGTGAACAGGAAGAACGGAAACGTTTTAGTGAACCAAAAAGGGAAACTGGAACGGTTATAAGTGAACAGATAGAAAATTCAGACGAAACTTTACGTCACTCGGAAAAGGCCACTGACAAATGCTCTGATACATCAAAATCAGAAATGGAATGGGGATCTAGAGCTCCTTTCGTCTTCACAGGAAGTAGAAAACCATCGAAGCAAATATCACCAATTAAGGAACTGGAAGGTCTTGAAAAAGGTAAGTCATTATTGCATGCTCTATATTTCTATATTTCAAAATATATGAACCTCTATAAGTATTTGTTGACACAACTGTTAAGTCATATTGCTTACAATGACACTACTCGTTTGAACCACAATGTCCGTGAAAATTAAGTCTCCTTTATGATATTTTTTAGGTTTTGTTATTGTCAAATGATTATAAGCAAATTACTAACTAAAAGGTGACCGAAGCAAGCAGATGCCTTTCCCGATTTTACCGACGATGAAAATATTACTCATTCCTTTATTTGTATATGTAATAAAGAGAATAGGTATTCTAGAATTTAGCGATGAACACATGGCAAGTGCAACAAATAGTTCGTATACGAGATGTGGTAAATGTTACAAAGTGATTGTTACATGTACTACTTAAATATAATGTACCGTAAATCACTTTAGTTTCGCCTATACAATTTTTCACGGCATCTATAGCACAATAATATATTAATTACTTATACTTCGTATTAACTTAGTTATGTTTGTATTAACACAAAGTTTATAACTTGAAGCCCTAGGGAAAAATTGGGGAAGAATTATTAGTATTCCTATTCTGATAAGTGATTTAGAGAGTGAAACTTATGCGGGAACCCATCTCTAAATATTCCTTTATTTGTATAAGGAATTAAAAATTAGGTATCATAGAATTTTCATTATGAACATTTAATGACTTACAAATGGCAAGTGAACCAAATGTTTCGTTTACGAGATGCGATGAATGTTAGAAACTAATAGTTTATACTACTTATGCATTACCGTAAATCACTTCATGGTCGCGTGAACAATATTTCGCAACATCGATATTTTCAGCTTATTCGCGCGAATACATAAATTCGCTGTCATGTGCTCTTTCTGGCATCCGAATATCTATATAAACATTTTACAATTATGTGTGAATATTAAAATTTGCGTTCAAACTCATTCGCAAAATTACGCAACAACTTCTACCTCTCGAAATTAAGTCGTTTACAGTGGTGATGTGGAGAGATTTTACAAATTATTAAATTAGTTTTGTCTATAAAAAATGTCTGTTTGCTTTTAAGATATGACTTGACCGCTTATTAAGAATGCAAAAAAAAAACTTATATGTAGCTTGTGTATTAAACATGTGTTGTATTATCATGCATATTCTCAAATGTGTGTCTGTAATGTAAAGGACGCTGTCATCTTATGGTTTGTCCAATAGAATTATAAGTGAAACGAAACAATATGCTGAAAAACGCATTATAAAATGTGTCACGATCAACTTCTATTTACATCACAAATACAACTGGTGTATATTATGTGGTTTAAACATAAGAGTCAAGAACGACGGAATAATATGATCTCCTGAAAAATTACTCTTTATGATCTTCAAGTGTATACTGTTTTGCTGAGGTCTAGCTAGTATATCAAGTGTCATTGAAATATGAAGCGAACATGTATATCTAAAGATGTCTCAGAGTATAATTATTTAAATGAGCATTTGACATGTAAAGGTAATTATAGAAAGATACGTTGGTCGTTTAAGATAACACTGGTATAAATAAACCTAATGCAGCGTGTATATTTGTAATGAGTTGTCTGTGTGTTACTATGTCAGTCCCTGAAGGTCATAGAGGATTTTCTACATCAGCATTATTGTACAAAAAACATTTGGTTCATTTTTTCGCCACCTTAGGTCTCATATATCAGTCATAGTAACAAAGATTTGTACGGCGATGATATTAAGAGCAAAATATTAGAGTCAGGTGCTATAAAAGATAAAACATTTGCTGTTTTACATCGACCTCAAATGTCAAACAAATATAGGTCACAGTATTACCTAAAATATATATCCAGGTCACAGTGACGCCCAACATATTTATCTAGGTAACAGTGGCATCCATCACAATCTAGGTCACAGCGACACCAGCACACAAATCAATGTCATAGCGACACCCAAAATACAAATCTAGGTCATAGCAATACCCGACATACAAATCTAGGTCACAGCGACACTTCAACCTTCATCTAAGCCAGAACGAAATTTAACATAGAAAACTATTTCATAATGACACTCACCATACTAATCTAAATAACAGCAAAGTCTAGGTCGCAACGAAACTCAACATACAGTCATAGTAAAATCTATACCTATTAAGTAAAACTATGTCATTTCCTTCTCTGTCATCATTTCGAATGATGGCGGAAACACAGCCACCAAGTTGCCCTGAAAAAAAATCAGGCATACTTTGACATTTTACACATATGTTTTTCAATGATATTATGATATAAAACTTATAGATATAGGTTGATATAGAAGAAACTGCTCTGACTGAACATGCCAAATTTCTGGAATTTATTTCTGTCAAATATTGTTGTATTTTAACGCTGAAATGACGAATACTTATATTAATCCTTACGTGTACAGTGCGTAGAGTTGAGGTGGTCGTTGACCAACATTGTAATTAATCACTTTTAAAAAGGTCACAAAGTATGTTATATCCACCTTTATCAGTTGTTAGAAACATGAAACTAATTATAATCATTGTCAAAATAGCTTGACTTGATTCTCTTAACGTTACCAGGTTTTTGACCTGGTTAAATAAACTTTCTGATTAACATATCTAGAGGCTCTGTGGTAAAACATAAAATGTGAGTGAAACAGTTTAGTACATATCTATTTAGCACACACTTTTGTTATCTGGTTTAATATTCGAGGACAGCTTTCTCCCTCTCTATATTGTATTTATGTACAGTATAATATAGGAGTGTAAAGCCGTGGTAGAATGTGTTTTGAGTGCATGTATCAATTCTTACGATGCATTTTTCAATCTTAGAGAAAAAGCTGAGGGAATTAATGTGTATCTAGCAACTTGAATCAAGTTGTTCGTTCAAAAAGTGATTAGGCTAGCCACAGTTTAACGGTAATTTTCAAAACAAGATTAAATAATTTCTGGCGATATAGATTTTATAAAATTTTAGAAAATTCTTAAAAACTTTATTCTTCCCCTACTGGTGAAGATATAAACACAAATTTTGCAGCAAATGAGAAATGTTTTTTTTTAATAATAATGTGATTAAGCTAATCATTGCTTTGAACAATTTGGCCCTGATAAAGAAGCTAATCTGCATAACATGAGCCGACATAGAGTATTGTCAACTTGAATAGCTTTTTATTTGTTTTCGCTATTTCACCATCACACATTCTACTTTTGTAATGTTGTTAGTATGCCTATATTTATCATATACTGTATAATGTTTAGTGAAGTATCGGTGACCATTTTATAATTTTACAATTATTATAGCTGTGAGTGTTGGTATGGTTAGGGTCATTAATTCATACAAAGGGTTTGTTAACATTGATAGAAAACATCTGTTACCGAAAACATTTATGACAAACATTTTTTTTCTGTTTAAGCTTAATTTTTATGGATGTGTTTTGACTTTTTAATCATAACAAACGTATAAATATCATCACAAAATATAATGCTTGATGTGAGGATTCAATTCATAGGTCACACACGTGGTTTTGTACTCTCATTTCATGGGAACACTGCTCCTTAGTTGATAATTATAATGACAAGACCAATGAACATGTCGACAGTAAAACGTAAATGTGCCGTAACTGGGCGAAGATTTTGACATGCTATTTTTCCTTCAGTAATATATTAAAAATGATAAGGTTTACTAAATTAACCTGTGAAAATCATTTACATGGGCAGACAAAAATGTACATGTATGATGCCCTTATAACAGTAATTGGAAAACAGACAATATGCACTGAATAATTCTTGTTTTTATGTAATATGTGTGTTTAGATGGAAATATACCTGCAGAAATCACTTTCTAATGACATTGTACCTATAACACTGTAATAATGTTAAATCAAATTGTAGACCACAAATTGGCTCCATGGTACACGTATAACTTGTTTCACTGCACTGTAGATATGAATATAATGATTTTTGGCAGCACTGCCATTTTCAGCTATTATTTGTACTTGTAAAATTAAAACCGTTGCATTGTAGGTATGAAAAATACGGCACATATAACTTTAATATGACTAAAAACAATCGACATATTGACGGTAAATTTTACATCAAATGTTCATGCTATTGGACTTTGCATACTGTAGCCATAGTTTTCTTTTAATATATTCATTGTTTTCTTGTGTTTATGTACCACAATCTGTAACGATTAACTTGCTGATTTATTTTTTGGAATTCACAAGCTGCTCTGAGAACTAGTAGATTGTATTGTCCGCGCATTGAAATTCGCTGCAATCAATTTTAGCGATTTCCAGTGCATTTACATTGTCATGTAAGTTACATTGTCATGTAAGGACGTGTCAGGTTTGTTGGTGAAGGAAAGCCGGAGTACCCGGGAACAAACACCGAACAGCGGTCAGTACGAATTCGTTCGTAAGATTTTAATGTACTAGGATAAGTTGACTTACATTCTTAATTAAAAAGAACTACATAGAAAGTAAAATATATATGTATATCATTTGAAAAGGAAATTGTTTTGTCATATGGAAATGTAAATTATATTGCCGTAATGCCAGGTTTTTTTTTGGGGGGGGTTTGTCGAAATTTTCGAGATTTTGATATGAAATTCGTGGTCTGGTTGCAAGAGTATATATAGATATACATGTTTATAAGACGCAGTTATCAATAATTTGCGAATCAATTTTTTGCTATCATTTCAATGTCGAGGAAATACTTTCCCACAAAAAGAAATACCCATATAATAGTCGCACATACGCGGGATACTTGATTATTTTGAATATGAACATGCCCATTGGTTTAATCGTATACGAATGCGCCGTAAGACGACTGACGTTGTCTACTTCCGCATACTTTGTCTTTTTAATGCCATTTTAATCGATCATTTCGGTGTAAGACAAATGTGTTTTTAACCAAGTTTAACATTTATGCTCTTTTTGCAAATATACTTTAAATTGAATATATCAGAACTCAGGTTTAGTTGTTTTTAAACATCATTGTCCTCTTGATGTTATTATAATATGTATGAACATTACATATCAGACTCGAAAGATTTTTCTTTCTGTAACATCATCTCATTAAAGGGACAATTCAGTCTAAGAGAACATTAAAATTTGTACATATATAGGAAAAAACCCAGTTCTAATGGAAATTAGATCAGTCGATTTTACTGTGATATGCCAGAAAAGCCCATGGTGGTGAAATGCGTGTAAAATGTTCAAACTCGCTCGCTGTCGGCAATTACACATTGTGGTCGAACATCTTGTATGCCGAACCCTGTCCCTTGCTCGTAGAGTAATGCTACTTTTGTCTAGAACTGCTCAAATCGCTCTGACAGTAGTGTGTTTACCTTATTAGATGGATTGTCTTGCCTAAAATACCATTGCATCACCTCCACAGTGGTTATGTAGTTCATTTGTTCAACATGCGTGACTTTAGCTCGGATATGGGTACAGCATACATGTTGTACCTGCTTAATCGTATTGATCAACGATTTGTATTTACAACGGTATCAATTAAAATACTAAACAATGACGTGGAATTTGTCAATATTTTATGTTATATGTTTCATAAGAAATGTAGAACAATACATTTATGCCATATTTTGCTTCTTGGCTATTTAAAAATATTAGCCTGAGTGAATTGTCCCTTTAAGGAAATTTTAATTATACATTTGGTCAACTACATACATTTAATATATTTGATTCTTCATCAAATACTTCAAAAAAGTGTTCCATATTTTTACTTACCTATTATTTTCCATATTAATTTCATCAGACGAACCACTCTTGCTGCCATTCTTTCTGATGAAGATATTGAAAAGAAAATATAATTATTCCAATTCAATGATCTTGCATGAGTGGCTATGTAATATGAAAATTAAACAAGTAAAATATTTTGATAGAGGCATATCAAATACATGTAACTAAATGAGATTCAGGCTCTTATAAAGCCTTCTGATATAATAATACACGTATAAGAGAACTTATTAAAAACTTTCCTTGGATTCAATTTTACGTTTCATCATTTGAAAAATACATACCTGAAATGTTGTGAAAGAATGTACAATATAAGATTAAAAAGTGTTTTGATTTGCGTTAAAGGTTGTATGAGCGCAATTGGAGCGCTTTTGCTAAATGTTTGAACATGGGTGGATGCGGTCGTCGAGATCTCCTATTTTTAATGATGCCGAAGTTTATAGAAAGCACCAACTGACAGTCTTAGTTACTTCCCTTTATCCATACTTTGGTCTAAGGCAACACTGACCATTTGTAAACGAACGATACTGTGAAGAAATAAATGTATTGATTATTCTGATACCTGGTACCTCTATCTTCATAGACCCCAGTCAATAGCTGATATCAACGAATTCTGGCGCGTTTTGTGTCTGTCTTGAGCACTTGCAGTCTATTAGTCTATCCAAAGAGCCAATACATTACATAAAACGTTAATGAATTTAAAATAGCAGATGAAGAGTAAAGAATAGAATAGGATAAGAATAAAAGTTGTGTGAAAAAGATCAGATTATATTTGAATTACTGAGTTAAAATGAAGATTAGAAGCCTCAGTGAAGATGATTCTCTCTGAAAACGCTTCCAATAGAAAGAAAAAGAGACTTAAAATGATTGCAGACAAACTCAAAAGGTTATAAATTCTATAAATGATTGATCCAATCCTAAGCTACATAAATATTTGGGGAAATAATACTTTTTTATGACAATAATCTTAGTTTCTCGTGTAACTTTTGATAAAAACTAACACCTTACGATTTATTGATCATTAGTTGGTGGCCGTTAAAATCCTTAATGGGTTTTTTAATTCGGATTAAGATGAAATGTGAGAAAAGTGAAAAATGTTCTGCATTAAAAATGATGTTATGAATGAAAACAATTCATAGAGTCGCACTGAAATTAAGTCTGTTTCCAGTTTTCCGGTTACATAAATGATTTTTTCTGTGAAATAAATTTGATACTATGAAGGTGTTCGTTATTTGATTATGATGACATTTTTAGATACGGTGAAAATCAAACTTACATCAAACATTGAACTCATGTACTTTATGCTTATATAACTGCCAGGTATTGATAAAGGTTTCAATAACGTCATTGGTAACCTAAAGGTCATTATCAGAGTACATCTAAAATAAAAATAATTAGTCTGTCAAGTATAAAAGTTCCACGTGATTGAATAAAAGGTCAGACAATGCATTAGTATCAGTAACCTCAGTCACTGGTCAGTAACTGGTCCAAGCAATGTCGAACAAAGAATAAATGTAGATCCGCTTTGGTTGATGGTCACAGCCCAATATTTTTACGTGTTTTTTTTTATTTCGTCTGAATGGTCGAAATTTTCGCTGGACACTTACTATAGTAGCTACAATTACGTTTATAAATATGAGAATGCACAAAAATCCATATATTTTTAGGTCATCTGACCCGAAGGGTCAGGATGACCTATAGTCATCATGTTTCGTCCGTCGTCGTCCGCCGTCCGCCGTGCGCCGTCCGCCGTCCGCCGTGCGCCGTGCGTTAACTTTTCACATTTTGAACTTCTTCTCAGGTTCTACCGGTGCAATTTGGCTGAAACTTGCATGAAATGATCCTGACATGGTCCTGACAAAGTGTTGTTATTTTTCGGGTCGATCCGAAATCCAAGATGGCCGCCACAGCCGCCATCTTGAAAACATATTTTGAACTTCTTCTCAAGTTCTACCGGTGCGATTTGACTGAAACTTGCATGAAATGATCCTGACATGGTCCCGACAAAGTGTTGTTATTTTTCGGGTCGATCCGAAATCCAAGATGGCCGCCACAGCCGCCATCTTGAAAACACATTTTGAACTTCTTCTCAAGTTCTACTGGTGCAATTTGGCTGAAACTTGCATGAAATGATCCTGACATGGTCCCGACAAAGTGTTGTTATTTTTCGGGTCGATCCGAAATCCAAGATGGCCGCCACAGTCGCCATCTTGAAAACACATTTTGAACTTCTTCTCAAGTTCTACCAGTGCGATTTGGCTGAAAATTGCATGAAATGATCCTGACATGGTCCTGACAAAGTGTTGTTATTTTTCGGGTCGATCTGAAATCCAAGATGGCCGCCACAGCCGCCATCTTGAAAACACTTTTTGAACTTCTTCTCAAGTTCTACCGGTGCGATTTGACTGAAACTTGCATGAAATGATCCTGATATGGTCCTGACAAAGTGTTGTTATTTTTCGGGTCGATCCGAATTCCATGATGGCCGCCATAGCCGCCATCTTGAAAACACATTTTGAACTTCTTCTCCAGTTCTACCGGTGCGATTTGACTGAAACTTGCATGAAATGATCCTGGCATGGTCCCGCCAAAGTGTTGTTATTTTTCGGGTCGATCCGAAATCCAAGATGGCCACCACAGCCGCCATCTTGAAAACACATTTTGAACTTCTTCTCAAGTTCTACCGGTGCGATTTGACTGAAACTTGCATGAAATGATCCTGACATGGTCCTTACAAAGTGTTGTTATTTTTTAGGTTGATACGAAACCCAAGATGGCCGCCACAGCCGCCATCTTGAAAACACATTTTGAACTTCTTCTCAAGTTCTACCGGTGCGATTTGACTGAAACTTGCATGAAATGATCCTGACATGGTCCTGACAAAGTGTTGTTATTTTTTAAGTTGATCCGAAACACAAGATGGCCGCCACAGCCGCAATCTTGAAAACACATTTTGAACTTCTTCTCAAGTTCTACCGGTGCGATTTGGCTGAAGCTTGCATGAAATGATCCTGACATGGTCCCGACAAAGTGTTGTTATTTTTCGGGTTGATCCGAAATCCAAGATGGCAGCCACAGCCGCCATCTTGAGAACATATTTCGAACTTCTTATCGAGTTCTACCGGTGCGATTTGGCTGAAACTTGCATGAAATGATCCTGACATGGGCCCGACAAAGTATTGTTACATCTCTGGTTGATCACAAATCGAAAATGGCTACCATGACACTATATCTTATTAATTTCCTATATGTTAAGGCCCTTGGGCCTCTTGTTTGAAATAAAATTTGTTGAAAGAAATTGAAAATGATCCTGACATGGTCCTGACAAAGTGACACCATATGTAATTAATTTTACTATTGCCAAGGTAGTCAGATGACCGTTAAGGCCCTTTGGGCCTCTTGTTTTCAATATTTTGTCTAATTTAGTTAGTTTGAATTTTGTAATTTTTTTAATATTAAATTGGCCTCCGCCGGTATAACGTTGAAAATGGACCTCCGTTGAAAATTGACCTCGGGTCAGTTTTCAACGTTGAAAACGGACTCCGAATGCCGTTGAAAATTGAACATGCCGTTGAAAATTGACAGTGTCTAGGGTCAATTCTCAACGGCAGGTCTGTTGAAAAATGACCGTTGAAAAATGACCTTGGCAAACTATCATTGGATGATCTTTTGAAAAGATTGTACTATGTGGTGTTCACTTCCGAGTACCAGTGGATAGTGTTACAAAACTATAATTATGGGATATTATTAATTTGTTTCTTAATGATTTGTTATGATTATATTTTCGACGATTTTACGTTTGTCAGGTATTCAGTAATTATTAATATATATTTATTCCCTGCAATACAAGAATACATGTATTATATATCTGCGTATGGATCAGTGTTGTGTTCTGCGTTGGTTGTTTGTGTAGTGTTGTTTTGTGTTGTTGTTGTATGTTGTTTTTGTGTGATGTTGTGTTGTGTGATTGTGTTGTGTTGTTGTGTGTTGTGTTGTTATGTGTGGCTGTGTAATGTTATTGTGTTGTGTGATATTGGTGTGTTGTGTGTTGTTGTATGCTGTGTGGCTGTGTTTGTGTTGTGTTGTTTAATTGTTCCGTGTTTGTGTAATGTGTTGTTGTGTGATGTTTTTGTGATGTGTTGTTGCGTTATGTTGTGTGATGATGTGTTATTGTCGGGTATTGTGGTTGTTAGGTGGTGTTGTATTGTTGTTGTATTGTGTGTTGTGGTGTGGTTGTGTTGTGTGTTGTTGTATTGTGTGTTGTGGTGTGGTTGTGTTGTGTGTTGTTGTATTGTGTGATGTTTTGTTGTGTGATTTTGTGTTGTGTTATGTAGTGTGATGTTGTCGTGTGTTGTGGTGTTGTGTATTATTGTGTTGTGTTGTTTTTGGGTGGTGTTGTATTGTTGCTGCGTGGTTGTGTGTTGTGGTTGTGTTGTGTGTTGTGTTATGTGTTGTTGTGTGATGTTTTGATTTTTTATGTTGTGTTGTGAGGCGTGTTGTGTTGTTGTGTGTTATTGTTAGGTGGTGTTGTGTTGTTGTTGCGTGTTTGTGTGATGTGTTCTTGTATTATGTTGTGTGATGTGTGCTGTTGTGTTATGTTGTGTTGTGGGATGTTGTGTTGTGTTGTTGAGTGTTGTTGTGTTGTTGTTGGATGTTGTATTTTTGTTGCGTGGTTGTGTGTTGTGGTGTGGTTGTGTTGTGTGTTGTTGTGTTGTGTGATGTTTTGGTGTGATATTGTGTCGTGTTGTTGTGTAATGTATTCTTGTGTTGTGTGGTTTTGTGTTGTGTGATGTTGTGTTTAGTGTGATGCGTTGTTGTGTTGTGTGATGTTATTTTGTGTGATGTTGTGTATCTTTTGTTGTGTTGTGCGATGTGTTGTTGTGTGGTGTTATGTTGTTGGTGTGTTGATGTGCTGTGTAATGTTATGTTGTGTGATGTTGTGTTTAGTGTGATGCGTTGTTGTGTTGTGTGATGTTATTTTGTGTGATGTTGTGTATCTTTTGTTGTGTTGTGCGATGTGTTGTTGTGTAGTGTTGTGTTGTTGGTGTGTTGATGTGCTGTGTGATACTGTGTGGTTTCGTGGTGTTGTAATGTCGTGTTGTGTTGTTGTGTTGTGTGATGTGTTGTTGTGTGGTGTTGTGTTGTGTAGTGTTGTTGGTATGTTGTTTGTGTGTCGCTGTGCTGTGTCATGCTGTGTGGTTTCGTGGTGTTGTGGTGTCGTGTTGTGTTGTGTAAAAACGAGTTCTTATGGGGTCACTTTTCAACGGGGTCTATTTTTAACGGGTCGGTGTAAAAAGTGCGCTTAAAGTTCAGTTTTGAACGGTTTTCGGGGTCATTTTTCAACGTTGAAAAATGACCCGAGGTCAGTTTTCAACGGGGGTCCATTTTCAACCATTACGTTACACCGGCCCGTCCGAGATTCTTTCCGGGCTATAACTGAAAAACCGTTCAACGCATCTCCTTGAAACTTTCTGTATGAATCAGATAGGTGCCCTCATTGTGCCTTTTGCTTTTGCGGACCTTCCATTTTTTTTTTTTTCCGTTACCATAGAAACTTAGTCAAAAATACTACGTTGACCGTTCGTTTTGTTTCCAGGCTATTACTCCAAAACTGTTCAACGCAGCTTCATGAAACTTTCTGTATACATCAGACAAGTGCCCTAGTTGTGTTTTTGGCTGTTGTGGACCTTTCATTTTTGGATTTTTTCCGTTACCATGGAAACTTCGTCAAAATACCAAATAACTGTTTCTTTTTACGGCCTTTAACTCAAAAAACCGTTCAACGCAGCTCTATGAAACTTTCTGAATATGTCAGACAAGTGTCATAGTTGTGCCTTTTGCTAGTCCATGTTAGGTGGGTTTTTTTGTTACCATGGAAACTTGGTCAAATAACAAATGACTGTTTCTTTTTGTTTCCTTGCTATAACTCCAAAACCGTTCGATGCAGCTCCAGGAAACTGTATTTATCAGATTACTGTTACTTTTTGATACCTGCTGTTATTTTTTTTTTCAGTTTTACAATACGCACATACATTTAAAGTTCTTGTAAGAAATTACCCTACCTGTAGATATGATTTTTGAGAAACCGAACCAAATGGTATATAATTACTTCAAAAGAATACCGGTACTAAAGCTCGTGAATATATTGCACTTTATCGAAATAAAGACATATTAACTTCAATCTATGATATATATCGATGTTGTACTAAACACTGGATAACTCTACAAAGTCAGTAAACCTTAGTTTTTTGTCCTGCTAAAGATTAAGGCTATTTACAGATCTGTATCCAATCTAGCAAGGTTTGTTGGTCCATACCTCAAGTTTTGTTTGCTCAAATTTTCATATAATAAACACTAAACAATAGATTGGCTCTTTATTTTTGGCATACCATTCTTACAGAGGAGGAGCCGTTTATTTTAAATGATTTATCATTATAAAGAAATATCACACCGTATTTGAAATTTCTTTAAGCATTTAAGCAACGATGAGCGAAAACAACGCCATGCTGGCCTTATAAGCATCAGGCCAGGCACTCTTAAATATCGGTTAGCTCTAACGTGTTTGTATTAATCGACTTGGTTTCCAATTCTGTTTGATTGTGTATGCAAATCTGTTTCGACGTTTGTATAAATTATCCCTGATAGAAAAGAGGTGAACCTTGCGGTTATTAGTCCAGGTTTCTGACATGTGTCAAAATCACTCTCCAAGCCATCGGTTTGGCCTATTTTGTATAGTGCTATATAGCTAATAGGTATATAGGTATGACCTTCTTTATATGAAGTGCATGTGCTACGGAGAAGATATTAAACAACAAAGGGACTATAGCTTTCGACTTAAAGATGCTCCATCGCTGACAACTGGTATTTTTTCACTCTCAAAAACAGGAGCAGACGATTTAGTATTTGTCTCCAGTTACAAAAGTTACTTACTTTACACAATTACCACCATTGAAAAGTTTGAGCTTCTAATTTTACTTCAAGTTAAAAATATGAAAAATAATTAATTGCATCCCGAAAAAATGCCGTGTCACTATATCCTATATGGAAGGAAGTACTGATTGCGCATGCACCAAAGGCGAAATAAATTATTTTTTATTATTTTTTATGTTAATTAGACATATATATACATGATCAAACATCAATTATTGTTCAACTGATGAATATCATTTATGCTTTGTCGGCGGTGGAGCATCTTTAAAGACAAAAACAGTAAAGGAGAATGAATATCAATAAGAGTGTCTTACGGTTACGTTATCATATACTCAATGTTAAGAATGCACATATTTTTAACATTTTTGTACATAGCAAACTATATTTCGCTAGAAAAGTAAGTCTTTTTTATAAAGATTGAAGTTTGTGTTTGTGTGAAAGTAACGATATAAGCCAGAATTATTAAAGCAGATGAGGACAAGGACGTTAAACTACATCAAGGGGTCACTTTGCCATATATATTATCGTTATCAATTTTGAGAATTGACAAAATTTCCAAGCATAGATATGCCAAGATCTTGTACACGTAAAACAAATCAGAACAGATAATTTTATAATAGTGCCTTTAATGAAATTCTTGAATGAAGTATTCTAGAAGGTCAATCAAAATAAAACCAATACAAACTTATGTACTCGAAACCTTTTTACATTTTTTCACAAATTCATGTCAACTTTTGTATACCAGCTTTTTAATTCTAAAATTCTTGACTAGGTCACTGTGACCTACTTCTTCAAATTAGCATCTGTTTTGGGAACTGCAATTCAAAACCCCATGATTTACAATCATAAAAACTGCTAAAATGCAATTATATGAGCTCAGAAAAAAACTGGATGTCTTAAATATCATACGCAATGCTGACCCTAATTTATCATCATGCAAAATGTTTTGCTTAACAATGTATAACCGTAAAACGGTGCAAAGTAATACCCTTCTTAAGGTACATTGTAAATAAATTATACAAGTTTTGGTTTTGTTTATTAAATATATTAACGTCCTGTGAATGTGGTGTATTGCGTGTATGAAGTGCGTTAGTGCGTGTTTTGGGAGACTGCAGTATGTTTCGTGTTATATTCTTGCATAGTGAATGAAGAGTTTTACGTACCGTGACGCTAAATATAACGTTTCGGGGCACGAGAAAAGGTAGGAAATGGAGTAGGAAGAACTGTTGCCCTTTTTAAAGTGCTATGTCACTGTAGCAAGCTGCTGAAGACACCAAGTAACACACCCCACCCGGGTCTCATTGTATTGAAGTCGTACCACTCCCTGAATGCTGAGAGCTTAACAAAAGCTACCACTTTAATAGACTATGGTTTATCTCGGCTAAGGGAAAGAACCCAAAGCATTTCTCACAGGGGCGAGCGCTCAACCATTCCATGCAATGTTTCTTAAGTTTGTCAAATGATATTTGGCGGAGGAAACAAGATGGACATTTTTCCACAAACGTTAAGATGATTTATCAACATTTCAATATATGCATGTCGTACGATCGATAATCAGAGGGGGGCTATATTAAGGTCGATGTGACTGTTAAAGTGAATAGTCGGGCAAAGGAAACCAGTCTAAATGCGTTCTTTGGCCTTCCAAAAGTCATTGTATACCATAATGGTGGTCAAGTTCTGCTTACGGTGTCCAGTTTTGACCATTGAAATTTTGGGGAAGCCCCGTGTAAATTAAGCACAGTTCTAAATATAAATTCGCCAAACTCTTTGAAAACGAGGCTGCGTGGAAATGTCAACATGGACATGTGTTTCCTCAGTCGTGTCGGTTTCGTTTCGTGTGATAAACCACTAATGCGGTATGCAAATTGTTGTTTTGAGATGATACATTTGATGCAAATGAAGTATTCTTACATTAGTGACAATGCTTTGTAATCATTTTTCGATAAAAGCATCTTGTACATGGAAATCGACACAAATATTCGGCCGATGCAGAGATGGGGCCCCGGCAAGGGGCAATTATTGCAGCATCGCATTCGTCGTATTTTACATCAACCGAATCATGAAGGTTAAATACAAATAATCGTAACATAATTTCCCATTTAAAACCACACGAAAACGTTCCATAGAACGTCCATGCATGTAGCTGTCAAAGATGTGAAAATAAATTAGCTCAATAGTACAAGTACAATATATGTGTTCAATTATTCGTGTAGTTTTTTGCAGAGATTTAATTAAATTATCTTTGTCTCTGGTTGTTTTTTTTTGTAAACAATATTTGAGTTCTGGAGAGTGATGACATGAATGTCCAGCTGGAAGGAAAGAAACTTTTATGATGTATATGTATCGTACAATGTATATATGTAAACGTACATTCCATGTGGCTGCTATAGAATTACAACTAGGAAATTCTCTCAAACATTGATAATATTTAATTCTTTACATTCATGTAGGCCTATGCTGTGAGAATTAACACATCACATATATTTCCAGAAAACATATAGGCCTACATGTATGTTACTTTCCTTTTCTGTTGTTTCCTGTTCTTTTTTGTGCTCCGGAGAAAAAGATGATTGAGTTGAAGAAAAGTAATTAATTAAGAGAAATGTGTACCACAGTACTTTGTCTGTAGCCGAGGGGTTCTATACTGTTTTAATAGTCCAGTAATTAATAATTAAATTGAAAATTTCAAAATTAAGAGGAAATTGTAAATTCCATTTTTGAATGAAGTGGTTCCCCTCCTTTGAGAGTACACAGTGTGTATACCCTTTTTGGTTTTTAGGAATAATACCTGAATAGGAACCTGAAATAACATGACAATCAATCAGGTATGTGTGTGTTGCGGGGTGGGGGGCTAAAAGACGAAAGAATCATGAGGTTGGGAAGTTGTAACTTGAGTGGGGGGTTGAAAATATAGAATAGCTACAGATAACTGGAAGTGGAAGGGTGCTTTATCATTGATCTGGTCATTGCATATTTGGGGTTTACATGGCTTTTTTTTGGTTATTTAGTCTCATTGATTTTGGAGCAACTTTGAATCCATATGGTACTGTATATCTTTCTTTTTTCCATGTGTAGCTATTTCTTCTGTATTTCACCCTTCGCCCAAGTCACAACTTCCCAATAGGTACCACTTTTTTGTTTAGAACTCAAATCAAAGACAGATGTACATAGTACTACATACTACATTTCAGTCTATGTGTTTGTAATCACTGTTACTACAGTATTAATACATAAATGGTCTATGTACAAGTTACACATAGACAATAAATGTGAAATTTGGTTCAGACAAAAAGATTTTTAACATTTCAGATAACTTGCTAGTTTTATGGTTTTATTTATATGTTGAGTCTACTCTCTTGTAAAGTAGAATTTAGAAATCCTAAGACAATGGTATCTATATTGCTATATGTAAAAAAAATCCTTATATTTTAAAAGTAATTGAAAAGCTATCTCACAAGCCCTGACAAACAAATGGGCAGGCATATGGATGCAAGAATTATAATCACTGGATCTAGAGGACTAATATAAACAAATATTTCTACAAAGTTAAACAATGAAAAAGTATTGCATCATAATTTTATTTAATGATTACAGTTGAAAGGAACATTTAATAAATTAATACTGTTTAAATGTTCTGTTCATGATCTTCTAGGTCCATATTGGAAAAGTTTACTTTCAAGAGCACTCAAATCAACATTCTTCAGTCTTCATATGATGCTAATTGTATGTATATGTATACATACACTTGTATACAGGTCCAATGGATGAACTTTATGTATTCATGTCACTATGCATGCATGGTGCCTGAAAAAAAGAACCAACAATTTTTTATATCTGTTGAATGTGACAAAAATTGAAATGATCAATTTCAAATATATATAAATGAATAAATGTAGGTTCATTCTACAGGGTTTTTTTTTATTTTAGAGAAAACATTTTATAAGTTGTGAATGTTTCACTGATGCATTTGATAGAATCAAGTATTGTTTCAAAAAAGATACAAAATTCATTATCTATAGTTCCAACAAAAATTCAGAATAATTATAAATGATACATGGCTGCAGTACATTTCAACTCTGTAAAGTTTGTCATATACACATGTACAAACACTATTTATTATTATGACCAGAAATAATACTGTATGTGTCCTCCAAATATATCTAAAGAACAAGCTAAAACCTACATGTACATATGTATATGTGTATATCAGAACATATACAATACAATTTTTACCAATTAACCTACAATGTAAATCCTATACAATGTATGTGTATAACACTACCGGAACATGTACAGAACAAAAATTTACAAATTAAAAATCTATAAATATATACATCAGAACTGTATGAATTGACCGGTAGCATAATATTATAGATTAATTGAAACAAATCTTAGCTTGATAATGCACTAGCGGTTACATTCTAACTGTACATGCATTACAACGGTACATTTTATAAATATACAGGGCATTCATTACCCCTAAAGAGGCCCCACTAAAGAACCGCTATTTACCCCAGGGTTACGTTTTACGCGATTGGGGAACAGGTTTGAAACATGTGACCATGTGTGACCACTCATTTATGAAAAAATACTGCTAGGGACTATTTACATAATGATCAAAATACGAAGACTCACTCACTATCAGCTGAGCAGGGAGTACCGGGTAGTAGGCCTAGGTACGTACAATAGCGGTCCGGAGCCGCGTGCTCGTTTGAACTGTTCTCTTCACTATAACAAGTTGTATTAACACTGTCCATGCGTTGTAATGTTTACCGAGTCAGTTGTTGGGATTGTCGCTGCTCCATTGCCTTTCCTTTCGCATTTTAGGTGAGTCAGTTGGTTGTTTTTGCGGAAACATTTTGGTTAAAAACTACGGTAGCCATGTTTTGTTTACTACGGAGAGTGGTGGGTGTTGCGCATGCGTTAAGGTTGAACTGCACTCATAGCCGGTCGGGAGGACTTTTAGGATTCCCATAGATATTATTATTTTCTTCGCATGTACAGCCATTTTGACGGAAAGTTTTATTTTTCTAATTCATAAGAAATTATACCGGATATATTAATACCATTTTTACCGATTTTACAGTCACTTGCCCGACTATTCGCTTTAATTACAAGCTGAAAATTGAACCAGGGATTGTTATGATAAATATATACAACTGGCAATACTCATTATAAGGCGCAACGCGCAGAGAGCATCAGCGTCAAGCGTTGACAGTCTTGATAAGCGAGTTCGTATGGTACAACTGGAAGTAAGGTTGTCTAAATTTGGTCATGCCATGTCTCCGTTAGGGACGCATCGGTAATCTCGTTAGAGAATATTGAATCTGGGATAATCTCCTAAATTTACCGTTACTCCCTGTAGTCGGAGTATTTCCATGAGGTCTGAACGAGATTTGGACTTTATCAGATTCCCAAGTGGCCTGCACATAAGTCCATCATCCAAGGCAATGAATCCAACTTCCAAGCTCAGGCGCCAAATGAGAATTAGGGACGACGAAGTGTCACCAGATAAATTAGAAACAGTTAAGTCATCGGCTCAGTCAATCAAGTGTTTTATTCGTTCAGTTTGTGGAAAAGACAAAACCGGTAGAGCTTGTAGGTCGGCTCCTATTGACATACCCTCTCGTCGACCACACCATTGTTCGGACTCGTATCTCTACCTTGGTAAGTACATCTATTTTTTATCATAGCATACTATACATTTATTGCCCTGGTGTAGTGGAAACATCAGGATTTGTTTCCCCTTGGTGAGTACATCTATATTTTATCATAGTATACTATATATTTATTGCCCTGGTGTAAGGGAAACATGAAGATTTGTTTCCCCGGAACAATCATGACATTTTCGCGGAGTTCTAAAAAAATTACGATTCAGACCTACTGTAAATGTACATATTTTAGTGGTTATCTTATTTAAGTGCTTTTCGCTACGATAAAAACTGCGCTAAATTTATTTGCACTGGTTGCATTTTCTTTATATTGTGAATATAGTCATTATACTGATTTTTTTTTGCATTGTTCATCCCGCTTACCTGTTCAAAATGGGTTTTTTTCAACCCTTATTTTATGGGGTTAGATTGCACATTTGCTTACTAAATTTATGGTAACGACGTATTACTGAAATAAAATTAGTTTAGCAATACAAATTGATTACATCAAACTAAACGCGTTTGCATGTATATAGTTTTTGATGTTGATTTATTTTTGCGGCTTTCATGCTAAATTTAATCGCTCGCAAAATGACAATGACTATGAATACAACACTATCATCACATAACAAAAATTGTGCAGGTTTTTTGAATGCTTGGTCAATCTGGTTGGTTGTTTGATACGGTTTTTGTTTATTGGCCAAGTTTACGGATAGTTTGTTGAAATTTTGTCGGTTGCAAATTGGAAAGAACTTTAAAACCAAAATGCTTTAGAAATCTATTTCACAATTGATTCTCCTTTTTTTTTTTTTTTTTGGGGGGGGGGGGGGGGTGTTCCGTACTGTAACTCTAAACGTTTTAATTTTTTACGAAACCGGTTGTATACTGACACCACCTCCAGTCGATATTAATTGCGCTGCCATAAGGTCAGCTTACCGTCAAGGAAGGAAAAATGCCACGACGTGCAAATGCATAATTTCATCCTCCTTTCCTCCGGTGATTTTGTATAACAGAAAAAAATCAATATTGTACCCAAATCATCTAAAGTCAATATTAAGTGCATGAAAAATCAGGCATTTTGCTTTTAATCAAAAGTAGTGGCTGAAAGGTTGGGTGTTTTTTTTCAACAACCAGAGGGCTATCCATCATCAACATGTAACTGTTGTTTAGGAAATGAGGGTTTTTTAATCACAAAAGGACCTCTCTCTAATGAAATATCCTAAACTGTCACTACTTTTAAAGATGCTCCACCGCCGAAAGAGCATAAACGATATTTCTCATTTGAACAATAACTGATGTTTAATCGTGTAATATGTGTCTAATTAAAACAAGTATACTTATAGAATAATTTATTTGGCTTTTGGTCCATGCAAAGTTAGTACTTCATTTCATACAGGCATAGTGCCAGGGATTTTTTTCGGGATGCAATTAATTATTTTTATATTTATTTAAGTAAAAGTATAACCTCAAACTTTCTAATGGTAGTAATGGTGTAAAGTAAGTCACTTTTGTAACCGAAGAAAACTACTAATTCGTCTGTTTTTGATAGAGAAAAATAGCATACGTTCTAAGGAATATAAAGTGAGATGGCAACTTCTTCCTGACTGTAGAAGCTATTGTGGGGTTCTTTAGGGGTGTGTAACACCGGATGATTTCTGATGATAACAATGACAACAATCACACTTGTCTGGCCGCCATGCTGGTTACTTTATTACCATGTGGTACCTCCGGTTACATATATAAAATACGGAATGGGTTATACTAAATTCCGGAATAGGTTATACTAATATAAAGAATGGACATTACAGCCATCGTCAATCAAAGGTGATGGAAATTTGGGTCACTTTCCCTCCTTAATGGTGGTGTTTGGAAGGATCTCGTATGTCTTCGAAAGCGATGACTTCGAGAAAGGAGGGAGGAGTGTAGCGGTATTGGACTGGGTCGATCATCGGTGACCTGGTAACTCAGTCAGCAGAGCACTGGGCTAGTGTTCTGAGGGTCCCGGGTTCGAATCCCGGTCTGGCCGCTACATTTTCTCCTCTCCTGTTACAATGGTAAATTAATATAGTCTGATTATGCTAACTTTGATGTGTTCATACCTACCGATATAGAGATAAAGTTTTTTTGTCATATACAAAATAAGTGTTTTCTCCGTGACACCAGTCGTACGTCGATGAGTTTAAATAACGTCAGAAAATCAGGCGGTTCTGACTTGTAACGGTATTCAGGCTTAGTTCTACATAAGTGACAATGTCTGATGTTACAATCACAGTGCTAAGCGTCTGTCTGACTCGGATTTAACCGTATTAATTCTGAATCCTTTGGGATCTTTTTTGTATTAGTAATTACCATGACAATGCATTCGTTGACTCAGTTTTTCCTGGAAGAACTAGACTAGACTAGCAGGGTCGTGTGCAATTTCCATCTCCTATGTGTTAACGACCACAACACGTCTTTTCTCGTTTTCAAACCACGCGATATCTCGTCGCGATCACATTTTGACCTATACTGATAACGTGCGTATTTTAACGGTGCTGTTTTTATTTTAGCGGTAAACTAATTTTAGCGTTTACCGCTTTTCCCGCCTACAATGCTATGGTAGAGTAAATTTACGCTACTTGGTTTTTTTTCTGCATGCTTTGATTACTACAGCTATTGTGTCATGGATAGCATGTTACGATTGCGCTAACATGTTTAAGGTTGCCTTTGCGTTAAAATCATTTTGTATTTCACGTGGAATTCAACCACAGATTTATTTTTAAACGCTTTCTTTTTTAATGAAAAAATATAGAAATGTATACTTTTAGAATTGTATGATTACTATTAAATGAACTTTTCAATTTTACATTAATAGACATATATAGATTTTACGATCAAAGTAATTGAGAGACACTGTATATAGTATACGGTTGTAGAGAGCGTAAATAGACATAAGATAGTATATAGTCTAAATAGACATAAGCTAGTAGATAGTGTAAATAGAGAGAAGCTAGTATATAGTGTAAATAGAGAGAAGAAGCTAGTAGATAGTTTAAATAGAGAGAAACTAGTAGATAGTGTAAATAGAGAGAAGCTAGTAGATAGTGTAAATAGAGAGAAGCTAGTAGATAGTGTAAATAGAGAGAAGCTAGTAGAAAGTGTAAATAGAGAGAAGCTAGTAGATAATGTAAATAGAGAGAAGCCAGTAGATAGTGTAAATAAGGGAGAAGCTAGTAGATAGTGTAAATGGAGTGAATCTAGTAGATAGTGCAAATAGAGAGAAGCTAGTAGATAGTGTAAATAGAGAGAAGCTAGTAGATAGTGTAAATAAGAGAGAAGCTAGTAGATAGTGTAAATAGAGAGAAGCTAGTAGATAGTGTAAATAGAGAGAAGCTAGTAGATAGTGTAAATAGAGAGAAGCCAGTAGATAGTGTAAATAGAGAGAAGCCAGTAGAGAGTGTAAATAGACATAAGCTAGTAGATAGTGTAAATAGAGAGAAGCCAGTAGATAATGTAAATAGAGAGAAGATAGTAGATAGTGTAAATAGATAGAAGCTAGTAGATAGTGTTAATAGAGAGAAGCTAGTAGATAGTGTAAATAGAGAGAAGCCAGTAGATAGTGTAAATAGAGAGAATCTAGTAGATAGTGCAAATAGAGAGAAGCCAGTAGATAGTGTAAACAAGAGAAGCTAGTAGATAGTGTAAATAGAGAGAAGCCAGTAGATAGTGTAAATAAAGAGAAGCTAGTAGATAGTATAAATAGAGAGAAGCCAGTAGATAATGTAAATAGAGAGAAGCTAGTAGATATTTTAAATATAGAGAGGCTAGTAGATAGTGTAAATAGAGAGAAACTAGTAGATAGTGTAAATAAGGGAGAAGCTAGTAGACAGTGTAAATAGAGAGAAGCAAGTAGATAGTGTAAATAGAGAGAAGCTAGTAGATATTTAAATAGAGAGAGGCTAGTAGATAGTGTAAATAGAGAGAAGTAAATAGATAGTGTAAATAAGGAGAAGCTAGTAGATAGTGTAAATAGAGAGAAGCTAGTAGATAGTGTAAATAAGGGAGAAGCTAGTAGATAGTGTAAATAGAGAGAAGTAAAGTAGATAGTGTAAATAGGGAGAAGTAGTAGATAGTGTAAATAGAGAGAAGCTAGTAGATAGTGTAAATAGAGAGAAGCTAGTAGATAGTGTAAATAGAGAGAAGCTAGTAGATAGTGTAAATAGAGAGAAGCTAGTAGATAGTGTAAATAGAGAGAAGCTAGTAGATAGTGTAAATAGAGAGAAGCTAGTAGATAGTGTAAATAAGGGAGAAGCTAGTAGATAGTGTAAATAGAGAGAAGCTAGTAGATAGTGTAAATAGAGAGAAGCTAGTAGATAGTGTAAATAGAGAGAAGCTAGTAGATAGTGTAAATAGAGAGAAGCTAGTAGATAGTGTAAATAGAGAGAAGCTAGTAGATAGTGTAAATAGAGAGAAGCTAGTAGATAGTGTAAATAGAGAGAAGCTAGTAGATAGTGTAAATAGAGAGAAGCTAGTAGATAGTGTAAATAGAGAGAATACTAGTAGATAGAAGAAGCTAGTAAAATAGAGAGAAGCTAGTAGATAGTGTAAATAGAGAGAAGCTAGTAGATAGTGTAAATAGAGAGAAGCCTAGTAGATAGTGTAAATAGAGAGAAGCTAGTAGATAGTGTAAATAGAGAGAAGCTAGTAGATAGTGTAAATAGAGAGAAGCTAGTAGATAGGTGTAAATAGAAAAATAGAGAGAAGCTAGTAGATAGTGTAAATAGAGAGAAGCCAGTAGATAGTGTAAATAGAGAGAAGCTAGTAGATATGTGTAAATAGAGAGAAGCTAGTAGATAGTGTAAATAGAGAGAAGCAAGTAGATAGTGTAAATAGAGAGAAGCTAGTAGATAGTGTAAATAGAGAGAAGCTAGTAGATAGTGTAAATAGAGAGAGGAAGCTAGTAGATAGTTTAAATATAGAGAGGCTAGTAGATAGTGTAAATAGAGAGAAGCTAGTAGATAGTGTAAATAAGGGAGAAGCTAGTAGATAGTGTAAATAGAGAGAAGCAGTAGATAGGTATAGTGTAAATAATAGGTAGAAGCTAGTAGATAGTGTAAATAGAGAGAAGCTAGTAGATAGTGTAAATAAGAGAGAAGCTAGTAGATAGTGTAAATAGAGAGAAGCTAGTAGATAGTGTAAATAGAGAGAAGCTAGTAGATAGTGTAAATAGAGAGAAGCTAGTAGATAGTGTAAATAGAGAGAAGCTAGTAGATAGTGTAAATAAGGGAGAAGCTAGTAGATAGTGTAAATAGAGAGAAGCTAGTAGATAGTGTAAATAGAGAGAAGCTAGTAGATAGTGTAAATAGAGAGAAGCTAGTAGATAGTGTAAATAGAGAGAAGCTAGTAGATAGTGTAAATAGAGAGAAGCTAGTAGATAGTGTAAATAGAGAGAAGCTAGTAGATAGTGTAAATAGAGAGAAGCTAGTAGATAGTGTAAATAGAGAGAAGCTAGTAGATAGTGTAAATAGAGAGAAGCTAGTAGATAGTGTAAATAGAGAGAAGCTAGTAGATAGTGTAAATAGAGAGAAGCTAGTAGATAGTGTAAATAGAGAGAAGCTAGTAGATAGTGTAAATAGAGAGAAGCTAGTAGATAGTGTAAATAGAGAGAAGCTAGTAGATAGTGTAAATAGAGAGAAGCTAGTAGATAGTGTAAATAGAGAGAAGCTAGTAGATAGTGTAAATAGAGAGAAGCTAGTAGATAGTGTAAATAGAGAGAAGCTAGTAGATAGTGTAAATAGAGAGAAGCTAGTAGATAGTGTAAATAGAGAGAAGCTAGTAGATAGTGTAAATAGAGAGAAGTAAGTAGTAGATAGTGTAAATAGAGAGAGAAGTCTAGTAGATAGTGTAAATAGAGAGAAGCTAGTAGATAGTGTAAATAGAGAGAAGCTAGTAAGATAGTGTAAATAGAGAGAAGCTAGTAGATAGTGTAAATAGAGAGAAGCTAGTAGATAGTGTAAATAAGAGAAAGCTAGTAGATAGTGTAAATAGAGAGAAGCTAGTAGATAATGTAAATAGAAGAAGCTAGTAGATAGTGTAAATAGAGAGAAGCTAGTAGATAGTGTAAATAGAGAGAAGCTAGTAGATAGTGTAAATAGAGAGAAGCTAGTAGATAGTGTAAATAGAGAGAAGCTAGTAGATAGAGATAGTGTAAATAGAGAGAAGCTAGTAGATAATGTAATAGAGAGAAGCTAGTAGATAGTGTAAATAGAGAGAAGCTAGTAGATAGTGTAAATAGAGAGAACAGTAGATAGTGTAAATAAGAGGAGAAGCTAGTAGATAGTGTAAATAGAGAGAAGCTAGTAGATAGTGTAAATAGAAGAGAAGCTAGTAGATAGTGTAAATAGAGAGAAGCTAGTAGATAGTGTAAATAGAGAGAAGCTAGTAGATAGTGTAAATAGAGAGAAGCTAGTAGATAGTGTAAATAGAGAGAAAGCTAGTAGATAGTGTAAATAGAGAGAAGCTAGTAGATAGTGTAAATAGAGAGAAGCTAGTAGATAGTGTAAATAGAGAGAAGCTAGTAGATAATGTAAACAGAGAGAAGCTAGTAGATAGTGTAAATAGAGAGAAGCTAGTAGATAGTGTTAATAGAGAGAAGCTAGTAGATTAGTGTAAATAGAGAGAAGCAGTAGATAGTGTAAATAGAGAGAAGATAGTAGATAGTGTAAATAGAGAGCTAGTAGATAGTGTAAATAGAGAGAAGCTAGTAGATAGTGTAAATAAGGGAGAAGCTAGTAGATAGTGTAAATAGAGAGAAGCTAGTAGATAGTGTAAATAGAGGGAGAAGCTAGTAGATAGTGTAAATAGAGAGAAGCTAGTAAGATAGTGTAAATAGAGAGAGAAGCTAGTAGATAGTGTAAATAGAGAGAAGCCAGTAGATAGTGTAAATAAGAGAGAAGCTAGTAGAATATGTAAATAGAGAGAAGCTAGTAGATAGTGTAAATAGAGAGAAGCTAGTAGATAGTGTAAATAGAGAGAACTAGTAGATAGTGTAAATAGAGAGAAGCTAGTAGATAGTGTAAATAGAGAGAAGCTAGTAGATAGTGTAAATAAGAGAGAGAAGCAGTAGATAGTGTAAACAGAGAGAAGCTAGTAGATAGTGTAAATAGAGAGAAGCTAGTAGATAGTGTAAATAGGGAGAAGCTAGTAGATAGTGTAAACAGAGAGAAGCTAAGTAGATAGTGTAAATAGAGAGAAGCTAGTAGATAGTGTAAATAGAGAGAAGCTAGTAGATAGTGTAAATAAAGAGAAGCTAGTAGATAATGTAAACAGAGAGAAGCTAGTAGATAATGTAAATAGAGAGAAGCTAGTAGATAGTGTAAATAGAGAGAAGCCAGAACAGTGTAAATAGAAGAGAAGCAAGTAGATATTGTAAATAGAGAGAAGCTAGTAGATAGTGTAAATAGAGAGAAGCTAGTAGATAGTGTAAATAGAGAGAAGCTAGTAGATAGTGTTAATAGAGAGAAGCTAGTAGATAGTGTAAATAGAGAGAAGCTAGTAGATAGTGTAAATAGAGAGAAGCTAGTAGATAGTGTAAATAGAGAGAAGCTAGTAGATAGTGTAAATAGAGAGAAGCTAGTAGATAGTGTAAATAGAGAGAAGCCAGTAGATAGTGTAAATAGAGAGAAGCTAGTAGATAGTGTAAATAGAGAGAAGCTAGTAGATAGTGTAAATAGAGAGAAGCTAGTAGATAGTGTAAATAGAGAGAAGCTAGTAGATAGTGTAAATAGAGAGAAGCTAGTAGATAGTGTAAATAGAGAGAAGCTAGTAGATAGTGTAAATAGAGAGAAGCTAGTAGATAGTGTAAATAGAGAGAAGCTAGTAGATAGTGTAAATAGAGAGAAGCTAGTAGATAGTGTAAATAGAGAAGCAGTAGATAATGTAAATAGAGAGAAGCTAGATAGAAATAGAGAGCTAGTAGATAGTGTAAATAGAGAGAAGCTAGTAGATAGTGTAAATAGAGAGAAGCCAGTAGATAGTGTAAATAGAGAGAAGCTAGTAGATAGTGTAAATAGAGAGAAGCTAAGTAGATAGTGTAAATAGAGAGAAGTCCAGTAGATAGTGTAAATAGAGAGAAGCTAGTAGATAGTATTGTAAATAGAGAGAAAGCTAGTAGATAGTGTAAATAAGAGAAGCTAGTAGATAGTGTAAATAGAGAGAAGCTAGTAGATAGTGTAAATAGAGAGAAGCTAGTAGATAATGTAAACAGAGAGAAGCTAGTAGATAGTGTAAATAGAGAGAAGCTAGTAGATAGTGTAAATAGAGAGAAGCTAGTAGATAGTGTAAATAGAGAGAAGCCAGTAGATAGTGTAAATAGAGAGAAGCTAGTAGATAGTGTAAATAGAGAGAAGCTAGTAGATAGTGTAAATAGTAGAGAGAAGAACTAGTAGATAGTGTAAATAGAGAGAAGCTAGTAGATAGTGTAAATAGAGAGAAGCTAGTAGATAGTGTAAATAGAGAGAAGCTAGTAGATAGTGTAAATAGAGAGAAGCTAGTAGATAGTGTAAATAGAGAGAAGCCAAATAGATAGTGTAAATAGAGAAAGCTAGTAGATAGTGTAAATAGAGAGAAGCTAGTAGATAGTGTAAATAGAGAGAAGCTAGTAGATAGTGTAAATAGAGAGAAGCTAGTAGATAGTGTAAATAGAGAGAAGCTAGTAGATAGTGTAAATAGAGAGAAGCTAGTAGATATGTAAATAGAGAGAAGCTAGTAGATAGTGTAAATAGAGAGAAGCTAGTAGATAGTGTAAATAGAGAGAAGCTAGTAGATAGTGTAAATAGAGAGAAGCTAGTAGATAGTGTAAATAGAGAGAAGCTAGTAGATAGTGTAAATAGAGAGAAGCTAGTAGATAGTGTAAATAGAGAGAAGCTAGTAGATAGTGTAAATAGAGAGAAGCTAGTAGATAGTGTAAATAGAGAGAAGCTAGTAGATAGTGTAAATAGAGAGAAGCTAGTAGATATTGTAAAATAGAGAGAGAAGCTAGTAGATAGTGTAAATAGAGAGAAGCTAGTAGATAGTGTAAATAGAGAGAAGCTAGTAGATAGTGTAGTAGATAGTGTAAATAAGTAGTAATAGAAAAGAGAGAAGCTAGTAGATAGTGTAAATAGAGAGAAGCTAGTAGATAGTGTAAATAGAGAGAAGCTAGTAAGATAGTGTAAATAAGGGAGAAGCTAGTAGATAGTGTAAATAGAGAGAAGCTAGTAGATAGTGTAAATAGAGAGAAGCTAGTAGATAGTGTAAATAGAGAGAAGCTAGTAGATAGTGTAAATAGAGAGAAGCTAGTAGATAGTGTAAATAGAGAGAAGCTAGTAGATAGTGTAAATAGAGAGAAGCAAGTAGTAATAGTGTAAATAGAGAGAAGCTAGTAGATAGTGTAAATAGAGAGAAGCTAGTAGATAGTGTAAATAGAGAGAAGCTAGTAGATAGTGTAAATAGAGAGAAGCTAGTAGAGATAGTGTAAATAGAAAAGAAGCTAGTAGATAATGTTAATAGAGAGAAGCTAGTAGATAATGTAAATAGAGAGAAACTAGTAGATAGTGTAAATAGAGAGAAGCTAGTAGATAGTGTAAATAGAGAGAGAAGCTAGTAGATAGTGTAAATAGAGAGAAGCTAGTAGATAGTGTTAAATAGAGAGAAGCTAGTAGATAGTGTAAATAGAGAGAAGCTAGTAGATAGTGTAAATAGGGAGATAGCTAGTAGTAGTGTAAATAGAGAGAGAAGCTAGTAGATAGTGTAAATAGAGAGAAGCTAGTAGATAGTGTAAATAGAGAGAAGCTAGTAGATAGTGTAAATAGAGAAGAAGCTAGTAGATAGTGTAAATAGAGAGAAGCTAGTAGATAGTGTAAATAGAGAGAAGCTAGTAGATAGTGTAAATAGAGAGAAGCTAGTAGATAGTGTAAATAGAGAGAAGCTAGTAGATAGTGTAAATAGAGAGAAGCCAGTAGATAGTGTAAATAGAGAGAAGCTAGTAGATAGTGTAAATAGAGAGAAGCCAGTAGATAGTGTAAATAGAGAGAAGCTAGTAGATAGTGTTAAATAGAGAGAAGCCAGTAGAAATAGTGTAAATAGAGAGAAGCTAGTAGATAGTGTAAATAGAGAGAAGCCAGTAGATAGTGTAAATAGAGAGAAGAAGCTAGTAGATAGTGTAAATAAGAGAGAAGCTAGTAGATAGTGTAAATAGAGAGAAGCTAGTAGATAGTGTAAATAGAGAGAAGCTAGTAGATAGTGTAAATAGAGAGAAGCTAGTAGATAGTGTAAATAGAGAGAAGCTAGTAGATAGTGTAAATAGAGAGAAGCTAGTAGATAGTGTAAATAGAGAGAAGCTAGTAGATAGTGTAAATAGAGAGAAGCCAGTAGATAGTGTAAATAAGAGAAGCTAGTAGATAGTGTAAAATAGAGAGAAGCTAGTAGATAGTGTAAATAGAGAGAAGCTAGTAGATATTGTAAATAGAGAGAAGCTAGTAGATAGTGTAAATAGAGAGAAACTAGTAGATAGTGTAAATAGAGAGAAGCTAGTAGATAGTGTAAATAGAGAGAAGCTAGTAGATAGTGTAAATAGAGAGAAGCTAGTAGATAGTGTAAATAGAGAGAAGCCAGTAGATAGTGTAAATAGAGAGAAGCTAGTAGATAGTGTAAATAGAGAGAAGCTAGTAGATAGTGTAAATAGAGAGAAGCTAGTAGATAGTGTAAATAGAGAGAAGCCAGTAGAGAGAAGCTAGTAGATAGTGTAAATAGAGAGAAGCCTAGTAGATAGGGAGAGAGAACTAGTAGATAGTGTAAATAAGGAGAAAGCTAGTAGATAGTGTAAATAGAGAGAAGCCAGTAGATAGTGTAAATAGAGAGAAGCTAGTAGATAATGTAGTAAATAGAGAGAAAGCTAGTAGATAGTGTAAATAGAGAGAAGCTAGTAGATAGTGTAAATAGAGAGAAGCTAGTAGATAGTGTAAATAGAGAGAAGCTAGTAGATAGTGTAAATAGAGAGAAGCTAGTAGATAGTGTAAATATAGAGAGAAGCTAGTAGATAGTGTAAATAGAAGAGTAAATAGAGCTAGTAGATAGTGTAAATAGAGAGAAGCTAGTAGATAGTGTAAATAGAGAGAAGCTAAGTAGATAGTGTAAATAGAGAGAAGCTAGTAGATAGTGTAAATAGAGAGAAGTAGTAGAGATAGTGTAAATAGAGAGAAGCTAGTAGATAGTGGTAAATAGAGAGAAGCTAGAGATAGTTGTAAATTAGAGGAGAGCTAGAGATAGTGTAAATAGAGAGAAGCTAGTAGATAGTGTAAATAAGAGAGAAGCTAGTAGATAGTGTAAATAGAGAGAAGCTAAGTAGATAGTGTAATAGAGAGAAGCTAAGTAGATAGTGTAAATAGAGAGAAGCTAGTAGATAGTGTAAAATAGAGAGAAGCTAGTAGATAGTGTAAATAGCAGGGAGAAGCTAGTAGATAATAGTGTAAATAGAGAGAACTAGTAGATAGTGTAAATAGAGAGAAAGCTAGTAGATAGTGTAAATAGAGAGAAGCTAGTAGATAGTGTAAATAGAGAGAAGCTAGTAGATAGTGTAAATAGAGAGAAGCTAGTAGATAATGTAAATAGAGAGAAGCTAGTAGATAAGTATAAACAGAGAGAAGCTAGTAGATAATGTAAATAGAGAGAAGCTAGTAGATAGTGTAAACGGAGAGAAGCAAGTAGATAGTGTAAATAGGGAGAAGCTAGTAGATAGTGTAAATAGAGAGAAGCTAGTGAGAGATAGTGTAAATAGAGAGATAAGCTAGTAGATAGATGTAAATAGAGAGAGATAGTGCAAATAGAGACTAAGTAGAGAGCTAGTGTAAATAGAGAGAAGCTAGTAGATAGTGTAACATAGAGAGAAGCCAGTAGATAATGTAAATAGAGATAGGCTAGTAGATAATTAAAGATAGTAGAAGAAATAGAAAGTAAAGAGAAGCTAGTAGATAATGTAAATAAGAGAGAAGCTAGTAGATAGTGTAAATAGAGAGAAGCTCTAGTAGATAGTGTAAAATAGAGACAGAAGCAAGTAGATAGTGTAATAGAGAAGCTAGTAGATAGTGTAAATAGAGAGAAGCTAGTAGATAGTGTAAATAGAGTAGAAGCTAGTAGATAGTGTAAATAGATATAACAGAGAAGCTAGTAGATAGTGTAAATAGAGAGAAGCTAGTAGATAGTGTAAATAGAGAGAAGTTAGTAGATAGTGTAAATAGAGAGAAGCTAGTACGATAGTGTAAATAAGAGAAGCTAGTAGATAAGTGGTAAATAAGAGAGAAGCTAGTAGAAGTGTGTGTGTAAATAGAGAGAAGCCAGTAGATAGTGTAAATAAGAGAAGCTAGTAGATACTTATAAATAGAGAGAAGCCTAGTAGATAGTGTAAATAAGAGAAGGAAGCATAGTAGTTAGAGTAAATAGAGAGAAGCTAGTTGATACGTGTAAACAGAAGAGAAGCTAAAGTAGATAGTGTAAATAATGAGGAGAAGCTAGTAGATAGTGTAAAAATAAACAGAGAGAAGCTAGTAGATAGTGTAAATAGAGAGAAGCTAGTAGATAGTGTAAATAGAGAGAAGCTAGTAGATAGTGTAAATAGAGAGAAGGCTAGTAGATAGTGTAAAATAGAGGAGAAGCTATGTAGATAGGTGTAAATAGAGAGAAGCTAGTAGATAGTGTAAAATAGAGAGAAGCTAGAAGATAGTGTAAACAGAGAGAAGCTAGAGTAGATAATTGTAAATAGAGGAGAAGCTAGTAGATAAGTAAAGAGAGAAGGAAAGTAGATAGTGTAAATAAGAGAAGCTAGTAGATATGTGAAATAGAGAGAAGTCTAGTAGATAGTGTTAAAATAGACTAGTAGGCAATAAATGTAAAGCTTAGTAGAGATAGCAAATAAGTAGATAATTGTAAACAGAGAGAAGCTATTAGATAATGTAAACAGAGAGAAGCTAAGTAAGATAATGTAAAGTACTAGAAGAAAGCTAGTAGATATTGTAAATAGAGAGAAGCTAGTAGATAATGTAAACAGAGAGAAGCTAGTAAGATAATGTAAACAGAGAGAAGCTAGTAGATAATGTAAACAGAGAGAAGCTAAGTTAGATATTGTAAATAGCTAGTAGATAGTGTAAACAGTAGATAAGTAGATAAAATAGAGAGAAGCTAGTAGATAGTTGTAAACTAGAGAAGCAAGTAGATAAACAGAGTAAATAAGAGAGAAGCTAGTTAGATAGTGTAAATATGAGAGAAGCTAGTAGATAATGTATAAAGTAGAGAGAAAGCTAGTAGATAATGTGTAAAACAGAGAGAAGCTAGTAGATATAATGTAAAAGAGAGAAGAAGCTAGTAGATAGTGTAAATAATGAGAGAAGCTAGTAGCTAAGATAATGTAAAACAGAGAGTTGCTAGTACATAATCTGTAAACAAGAGAAGCTAGTAGATAGTAGTAAAATAGAGAGAAGCCAAAATAAGCGAAAGTAAATAGACGAGAAGATAGTAGTTATATTGTAAACATCGAGATTTAGCTAGTTTTAGATAAATGCTAGCCATCATTCTACGCATGTCATACGAATTACCTAAAACAATCTTTAGATACATTCAAGTAATGTGTTTTATTGAGGAACGTTGTCGACTCTAAATTACAATCTGTGTGGTTATTGAAGGCCTTAAGCTAACCGTTAGAGGTCGTGTTTTTAGATAATCAATCGACAGATAAGCCTACATAATAAGACATACATTATCTAGCTGTGGGCAGTGACCACTTTGTAAGAGTTAGTGCACTAATACTAAAGACTAGAGTCAGGCCGATTCACGATTACCTAATGGTATTTTTTTACAGAAAAGTTTTTCGGATTATCTCCCTTTATCTGCACCTTGGGGGGGTAAAAATAGCGTTATCTCCCTAACCGTTATCAATTCCTAGCACCTTGGAGGGGGCGGAAGGTAAAAATCAACCCAGTGACTTAATCTATCAGGAAATTCCATACTGCACCTGCATTTTCTCTGATCTTGTGGTTTTGAAAATTAAGATGGATTTGTTAATACTATCCGTGAACCGGTATGGGTGAAATTTAATGTTTCAAATCTGACCTGAGTTCAAACTTGTTCCGTTTGGTCAGTTCAGTGTATCGTTAAACAATTATAATAACAAAATTGTACCTGCAAATCTCAATCTGGTGTTATCTTTTATCTTTTGAAAACCGGTCACCGGTGAAAAATATCCACGTTGTGTCTCGGCCATAATTGCATTGACTCCAATACACACAGGTCTGTCGGTTTCGGAAAAAAACACCGGTCATCCCCAAATAAACCGGCTAAACCCAAAGGACTTATATCTAGTCGACATGGCCCAGTCTGTAACGTACACAGGGACCCGATACAGTTGTGGTAGCAATCGTCAAAATAGCTAATGCCTGGTTATATTATGTGCCGAGTGCCTTTGTGTCACTGGTTTCGAATTAAATTGCCTTGGCACACTTTAGTGTGTCACGATGGCTTTTTTTTATCTGGCGCTTCTAGAAGATTACTTCCAAAGTATAATATTTTTTGAAGTTATCCAAATATCCAATTATCTAAACCATATTTTTCAATCTAAAGGAAATGATTAGAAATGCGTCGTGCTATATTGCGTAGTAGATATTGAATGAAAGCAGTGGATAAAAATACAGAATTAATATTACATAAAATCATTACTGCATATAGTATATACGTCGATTATAGAATATTTAGATTAAAGTGAATTCTTATATCCATTGGAAATTTATGTATCTATTTATTCGAATCACTTTACTTATATATTCATTACATATATCATTATATATGATTATCAATATGTATTTATGTATAAAGATATTCACTCGACTACAATGGATATATCATCTATAGTAGACCTGTATATAATGAATATAACTAGTAGATAATCGGAATATACAAGTAAATAATACTGATGATATAACATCATAAATTTAAAATATACCCATTATCTCTTACGGATTTATTATATATATATTATAATATCTATTTTCATTTTCTGCCACTATAACAAATTTTATGAACCATCCAAGGAATCTCTTCATTCTTAGATCTTGAAAAGGAATGCACTAAAAAAAAACCCCAGAATATTTTGTCTTTGCATTTTATTTCCTGACAAAGCGTCAGATTTTTTCATATAAATAGGAAAGTAACGTGTAAATAGTGGAAATACTGGAATGTCGCGACCCTGTGTTGTAAAGTTTTAACTGACATACATTGTGGTCCGGGTCGCCGTGCTCGATGCCTGCGTGGATTTCACACGCAATGAACAATAAAACAGAATTGCATTCGTTTTAAATAAAAGAAGTTTACTCAGCACTCCGATTTGTTTTGTAAAACCAAACGGATTTTGTGACGAGTCACTATTGTTAAAATTAAATAGAATGGTGTCCGAGAAGTGGCAACCGCCCGGGACTCGATTTACGAGTTGGAATTTATAGTACAAAACAAGAAGAGCGCGCCGTGGATGGAAATTGGTTATTAGCCCCCAAAATCTTGACAGGACCGAATCCATAAATATGATGCGTTTGAGTGCATGCAGCTCGTATCAATTTCTATCTGTCGATGCAATTGTTTGTGGATTAACGCTTTGCTGAAACGCAACGCAGATGTAATATACGAAAAAGAATTTGATTTTTTCCTGGTGGCTCTTGATTTGCTGTTTCCTTGCTCAGGGATCGGAATAATATGTATTAGCCGTAGACTTTCATGTAATAGTATATTTAGAAACATGGGATTTGCGTTTATGGCAAGTGGAAACATAGGCAATTTCTAATTGAGTCGAAAAAACCGTTTTGATGCGATTTGTGCATTAACGAAGAGAACAGATCAAAGTAGCGGTTAATTTGACTCGGAAATAGGTTAAAATGCGCTTCCCTTGCGTTAAACTAACAAGATACTGCTGCTGGTTACTGCAATGTGTAGTCAAATCCCAATCCGAAGCAAATGGTTCTAGTTTACATGAATGTTACAAGCGACCCCGCACGTGACGCTCTCGCGCTGTACAGGAAGAGCCTGAAACAGCCCAAAACTCCACTACACTTATTACCCTACTAGTTTATGCGCTCTTGGTTCAAGGACTATTGGGATCTATTATCGTCAAACACCCGAAGGTTCCGGGCATCGGAACCCATTCACGGCGGACGAAGTATTTACGGTTAAAGTAATTGTTTCCATCTATATATAATAATGAAAAATTATTTATTTCAAGACTATCGTTAAAAAACAGGAAGCGTTTTCATTGGCTATGAACGGAAAGAAAGCGATTTAGACGTCATAGTTGAAACTATGGACGAAATCGGTATCATGTTTTAGTTCTCATAAGTGTTGTATTATGATTTGAAATTGATTTTTCACCACTGTTCTTTTTTATTATAGATATTGTTTGATTGAAACTGGATGTTTTTGCAAACTGTTTTTTATTACCAGTGCGGGCTAACTTATGTTGTTTCTTAAGCTTGTAAGATATGTAAATATGACAATTCAATATTCCGGCGATAATAACCTTATCGTATCCCATATAACATTTCTGATGGTGGTTAGGGGACTTTATCTATTTATTATTCAATATTATTTTCAACTAATATGTTTATTTTTATTATTTTTTTTCATTTTATTTATCAATATTAGCGATTTGCTTTATCACAGTTGCCAACGTGTTATCAGCACAATAATAACCAAATTAAAAAGCATATTTAAAATAAGAGTTTTACTAAAATTGTAATTTTCATTAGAATTATACCATTTTTATAATTTTTAATTCAAAGTGCGTAATCTAATGTTTTTGATGTATTCAAAAGATATGGTGATCTCTACAGTATATTGTACTTGATGAAGCCAGTGGTGCAAAAAATAGCTTTGTTTCAAAACATGACATATTCAACGAACAAATATATATATATTATTCGTAAAGTCATAATAAATCCGTTGGTCTTTTATCCGAAACCGTTTTATGAAAAAGACATATTCAGTGATGACGTCAATACAAACAGAGAGTTTTCTTTATCGTCGGAATATTGTGACCGATTAAACTCTGTTCCTGCAGCATAGACACACTGTAGACAATTACATAGGGTATATTGAGGGTGTACTTCTGAGAGTGAACCCTTCTGTAATAATGTCCAGTCCAGTCTGATTTGTATAAATTAGGTAACATACTACGGCTGTCGATTACATCATAACAGGTACTATAATGTATTCTGTCTGTAATGTAATTAAGGTGTTTTATATAACTGTAAACA